>NC_040095.1:9393939-9696969 GCF_003369695.1 Bos indicus x Bos taurus | reverse complement strand
CACAGCTAAGGGCCTGTATCCCTTTCTGAGAGGCTACCATTTGGTTCTGAGCAGCCACTGGAAAAACCATACCCCTGCTCCTGCCCTTGCCCCCATCACACACTTCCCCCAACAGTGCTGCCCCAGTCCTGCTGTTTGTGCTGCCTGGTCCCTCACTTTGTCAGCTTGACGTGGTGAATTTCTTGATAGATTTTTAATGTATTGATCACTTCTGACCAGGGATTGAACTTGACCCCGGCAGTGAAAGTGTGGCATCCTTAACCATTGGACTGCCAGGGAATTCCCTGTAGTAGAATCTTTTTAAAAAAATCTTATATAATTTTATTTATTTTTGGCTGTGCCGGGTCTTCGTTGCTGCATGGGCTTTTCTCTGGTTGCAGCAAGTGAAGACTACTCTCTAGCTGGCCGTGCACAGACTTCTCATTGTGGTAGCTTCTCATGCTGTGAAGCATGGGCTCTGGGGTGTGCAGCTTTCAGTAGCTGGGGCACAGAGGGATCCATAGTTTCTGCTCCCCTGCTCTAGAACACAGGCTCAGTACTGTGGCACACGGGCTTAGTAGCCCAGCAGCAAGGTGGGATCCTCCCAGACCAGGGGTTGAACCCATGTCTCCTGCATGGGCAGGTGGACTCTCCACTGGGCCACCAGTGAAGCTCCTACAGTAGAATCTTAAACTTGTATCTTCCACGGCACTTTCTAGTCTCTTTTTAAGTAACTGAAACACTTAAAATTTTCTACCTTTTTCATCTTAGCAATAATATACTAACATTTGCATTAAATTTCCCAACCAATAGCAAACATTTTCTGGACTTCATTCTAAATTTTACTGGTATTGCTCATCATTGATTCTTCTTAACATTGTTTCAGCTCTTGAGTTATTTATTTCAATTCACGAGAATCTTTCTTTTAGTGACTTTTGGAGTTCTGGGTACTGGGTATTGTGTTTCTCATTCCTTGCACACTTGAATTTGGGTTTATTTTGCTTTTTCAGGGAACAGGCTTTTAAAAATTGATGTAGATGCTTCCTGTCATGCTGTTAATCTATTTTTTCTGGCATTGGGGTAAGGGAAATCTTTCACTGTAATTGTCATTTTCTTTTGGGTAGGAGTCTTATCTCTTCCTCAATCTCTGAATAGAGATTATTTCCTATACTTCAGAAATATCACTCAGGGTATCTTGGAGGTATATCTATCTCCATAATCTAGCTTGAATCTTGTTAAGCCCCTTCAATGGAAAATTTCAAGATTTTTTTTGATTAAGAGAAAGGTATTTTTCTCATTTCTTTGATTATTGTTTCTCTGCTGTTTGTTTAGTTCCCTTTCTGGGATTCCTTTTATATAAATATAGAATCTCTTATATCTATATTTATGTGAACTATATCTTTTCTCCTTTTCACCTTGATAGTTTCCCTCTGAGTCCTGGGGAAAATTTTTGAAGTGGTTCTCTAATTCATAGGTTTGGTTTTATTCAGTAACTCACTTTCTGTTCACTAGATCAGTCCCCACAAAAGACATTTCCCCAAATTCCCATTTTTTGTGGTGCTCATGTAAAAAGCAAATACTCCTGAAAGGCCCAGACCGCCCAATTACTCGTGCTTACATTAGGGTGGGTTTTCCATAGCCCCTTTTTTTGGTGATGACAGAAAGACTGAGGTGTTAGGGCACTGTAGGGACACACTGGGACCAGCCTTATCTGCTTCATACTTTGCTAGAGCCTGCCTCTGGCTGGGCATCTCAAAGGCTCAGCACACACCTGCAAAGGGAGAAAGAGTATCAAGGGTTCTTGGGATGGCATGTGGGAGTGACATCTCTCATTCTTCAAATCACATCATGATTGGAGGAGGGGTTTTCTTAAACACATGCAGTATGGAAAGAACTGTTTGTTTTTATTTTGCACTTAGTGAGGGTAGGAGGAGAGAGAAGGAGAGAGAGTGAGAGAGTGCTTGTGTGCTGTGTTGAGGAACAAGGAGACATTTGGAAAAGGAATTTATGGGAAGAACATAAATATCTAATGAGCATTTATCTAGTTACTTGGTGTATGCTTATGTATATTAGAAACCTTCTTTTCCAACTCACTGATGAATTCTTCAATAAATTCTTACTCAAAGTAACAATGGATGTGATTTCATTGAAAAAAATGGTTATCAACATTTCTTCCCTTAGGCAATATCTAGCGTGGTAAGATAACTGTATCCATTCATCTATCCCTTTATTCGTTATTTATTAATTGTAGCACAGTTGATTTACAATATCATATTAGTTTCAGGTGTACAATATAGTGACTCAATATTTTATACATTATACTCCATTTAAAGTTACTATAAAATCTTGGCTGTGTTCCCTGGGGTCTACAGTATATCCTTGTTTCTTAATTATTTTATACATAATAGTTTGTATTCCTTAATCCCTACCCCTGTCTTGCTCCTTCCCTCTTCCTCTCGGGAACCCCTGGTTCTCTATATCTGTGAGTCTGTTTTAACAAACATTTTTGAGCACTTCCCTGTGTCAGGCACAGTGATGGGCTCCAGAGATGGAGCAGAGAAGAAGACAGTCAAGGTGCCACCCTCCAGAAGCTTATGATCTTATGTAACAAAAGGGCTCTGTTTAAGTGGGACCCGGCAGGTGGACTAGGGAGGAAGGAAGATTCCCACTAGGGACTGAGTCCCTGTCCCCTGGGATGTGTCTTGATCATCTTTCCTTTCACCTGTTCCTCTTCACCGTCATTTCCCCAGGTTGCCTGTAGTTCCTCTTGTCTGTGTATCTCAGATCCTGACATTTGTTTCCAACCTGTTGACTCTAATAACACTTTGATTAAAAAAGCTTTTTATTCTATATTGGGATATAGCCGATTAACAGACAATGATGTGATGGTTTCAGGTGAACAGCAAAGGGATTCAGCCATATATACATGTTCTGATAACTCTTTGTGAAACACCCTTCAGCTACAGTTTGACACTGATTTCCTAGTGCAGTTCTCAGTTTTACCCTCTGGCCCCCAATATCTGTGGTTGCTGTAAAAACCTACCACTGCTTCCCCATAGGGTTCTAACAGGTCCCTGAGACCAGGCCTAATTCCCATTTGGCCATTTTATGGGGAGAATCTGATAGTATCCACCATCTGCCAGAGGGACCTGCTCCAGTCTTAATCCTGGAACACTTCTATAACCGGTGGCACTAGTGGTAAAGAACCAGCCTGCCAGTGCAGGAGATGCAAGAGATGCGGGTTTGATTCCTGGGTCGGGAAAATCCCCTGGAGCAGGGCATGGCAACCCACTCCAGTATTCTTGCCTGGAGAATCCCATGGACAGAGGAGCCTGGAAGGCTACAGTCCATAGGGTCACAAAGAGTTGGACAAGATTAAAGTGACTTAGCACGCACGCATGTGTGAAAACCCAGTCTGCTTGGATGGGAAAGGCTGAGTCTGTGTGTACAGACTCTGGGAGGCAGAGCTACACACACGGCTCTGGTTCTCTGTCCACCACCCCTGTTTGCCCAGAGCTCTGCACACTGTCGCCAGGGACAACTGCACATAGGGGCTGTCTGCCGTCTGAGTGATTGAAACCATTAATCATTTACCAAACCCTGGCTGCAGCCTTTCATTAATTATCACTCTGCTAATGATGTCCCTCAGGAAAAGGGAAAAGTAATTCCCCCTCCAATGCAGACTTGGTGCAAACAGACCATACTTCATAAATGAATCAGGAGTGGGCGTTTTGCCTTGAGTTCCTTTGAACTCTTCCCTCACAGAGAGAGAGAAGAGCTGAAAGTAGGTGTAATTGGATAAAATGAAGCAGGTGAAGATTCTGTTTGAGTACCAGTGTTAATGTGCTGTTGTTTATTGTTTTAGCTAGGAGTTGGGGGGGGGGTCACCTTTACTGAGATGTCTTCTCAGTCCAGGTGCTTGTTGCTGTTGTTTAGTCCTGAGTTGTATCTGACTCTTTTGCAACCGCATGGACTGTAGCCAACCAGGCTCCTGTCTGTGGGATTTCCTAGGCAAGAATCCTGGAGTGGGTTGCCATTTCCTTCTCTAGGGGATCTTCCCAACCAGGATCTTCCTGACCACGTCTCCTGCATTGGCAGGAGGATTCTTTACCACTGAGCCACCTGGGAAGCCCCCAGTACAGATGGAGACTTTCTTAAATGTGACACCAGGAACTGGACACAGCACTTTTTAAATGAGACAGTCTCATAAAGCCACTGATGTCCTTCTCAGACCATGATGCCCACTCTCTAGGAAGGCAGCTTATTTTTCCCTATTTGATCTGATCTTGTTGACCCAAGGAGGACTGTTGCTGCTAAGTCGCTTCAGTCGTGTCCGACTCTGTGCGACCCCATAGACGGCAGCCTACCTGGCTCCGCCGTCCCTGGGATTCTCCAGGCAAGAACACTGGAGTGGGTTGCCATTTCCTTTTCCACCAAGGAGTTTAATTCCACTAAATTAGTTTAAATATATGAACAGTACCTGAACACAGTAAGTATTCAATGCTCCAAAGAATAAAGGAAAGTCTGCATTATTTTCTGTGCTCTGAAATTGTGGCTGGCTTCTAGAGGATTTGTTTCAGGCATTGTGGGACATAACAGAGGAGTTTCAGTATTACATCCGAGCAACTGTTGAGTCCATTCCTGCCCCTACAGCAAGAAGGTGTCTGGAAGCATCTGGAAGTAGACTCCCAAATGATGTCTCACGTCAAAACAAGCAGAGGGGCTTGAGGCTAAACATGTCAAAATTTTACCAGCCTTTTGGATCCAGTGTGGCTTATAGAATCCTGGACTTGTTTTGGAAGTCTGGGAATTTTTCTGGGTAGGGAGAAGGGGGTATGCATTCACCCAACAAATGTCGATATTTGAATAATAAGCACTGTCCTAGGTGCTAAATTTTTTTAAAAGGTTTTCATTTCTAACTTTATTGCTATTTTTCATGACAATTAGGTAAAATAGAAAATAAGGAGAACATCATCACTCCTGTTTCTTGTTCAAGACTTTTTGGTGGTGGTGATGGGGGGTTTCCTTCCTGAATCTTCCCCCAGGAGACTGAGTCCTATTCCCCTCCATGTGTGTTGTAGCTGGGGCTGTCTCCTTTTGAATGCTCCCTCTGCTAATGCAATGAGAGAGTCTGGACCCTTCTGTCCCTTGGGAGGCTTCTTCCTCCCCTCTCTCCTAGGTAGATAGCTTTAGGCCAATCCTGGGATCCTTAAGGGAAACACTGCCCTCTTTGGGGTGTGTTTCCCCACAGATTTATCTTTCCCTGTCTCTTTTCATCCTGGTGAAATCTCCAGGACTAAGAGAGGGTATGGATCTAGAGACAGTGGGACAAGAAAGCCACGCAGATGGTTTTTAAATCAGGCACTGTTGTGCTGTGCTGTCTCTTTGGTCATGTTCGACCCTGTGTACTGGAGCCCACCAGGCTCCTCTGTCCATGGGGTTGTTCAGGTAAGAATACTGGAGTGGGTTGCAATGCCCTCCTGTTAAATCAGGCTACTCAGGTCAATCTGGGCTTCCCAGGTGACTCAGTGGTAAAGAATCCGCCTGACAATGCAGGAGATGTGAGTTCAATCCAGGGGGTCTGGAAAGATCCCCTGGAGAAGGAAATGGCAACACATTCCAGTATCCTTATCTGGGAAATCCCATGGACAGAGGAGCCTGATGGGCTACAGTCCATGGTATCTTGAAAGAGTCAGACTGGACTTAGTGAAAACAACAACCACTCAGATATCTAGATGAGCCAAAGCAAGATCCTCTGAAATATGGTCCAGTCTATTTATCCAGGGTTCCTAAGAGAAGGTTGGAGGCAAAGCTCTAATAATACTCTTTTGGCTTTATCCTCTATATTTAAGTCTTCTACGGGGATCTAATTGGGATCTCTTTGACCTTAGGAGGCAGGTGCTGGAGAGTTTAGGAGTCTCATCCCTTTTTTTCTATTTCTTTCCTTCTTAGACACATTGGTGTGTTCTGCAGACTGAACTGGGTATATCCTCAGGGGAAAAGCCTTACACGAAGAGTGGGGCTCCTCCTGCACTGGGAGACCTCTCACAGTGACATTTCAAACCTCACTTGCAGCTGGATGCTGCTGGGCAATGCCCACTGTCAAGCTGGTCATGTTTGAGTTTTGCGAGGAGAGGAAGTGGTTTTTGGCTGAGGGCAGGTTTCTCAGTGATTGCACAAAGAAAACACAGTTGCATTTCCTTGAAGGCAAAGTTTCAGGCAGAGATCCAGGCTCTTGCAGTAGGAGAGATGATAGGTTGAATCTGTTTTTGATAAAATTAGGGATATGTTTTGGGGCCTTAAACAGGCTTATCCAGAACTGTGATCTGCAGAGCAGTCTCACTTCTCAGGGACAAGGACACTGAATAGCAAAGAGTTCTGCTGTCTGATTAGAAGGATGTAACACTGGCATCATTTCTTGAACCACAACAGGTTCCCCTCAAATTAGACTGGGCTTCTGAGCTCAGGGTCAAGCATTAGACCCTGATCATACTTTTCTTTACCCTGCTTTTCAGTAATCTTATTTCTGGCCTGTCACTCTAGACAAAATAGATGTTGTGGCAGAATAAACGAGTAGTGTAAGGAATATTTGTATTCAGAGAGTCACAAAGAGATAATGTATTGAAAAGACTGAGAACATAATGCTCTGGGCCCTGATGGCCTGGGTTTGAATCCTAGCTCCATTACTATTTAGATAGATAAGTTGGCCAAGTTACTTAAACCCTCTGAAATCTGTTTTTCTCATCTGTATAAGGGGGGCATAAATAATAACGTGCTGCGATCCATGGGGTCGCAAAGAGTCGGACACGACTGAGCGACTAAACTGAACTGAAATAATAACAACCTTTAGGACTGCTGAGGAAACAAAATGTTAATGTGTATTAAGTACCTAAAATAGTGTCTAAGTATTTGCTAAACAATGTGATTAATCATTTACTACTTTTTTACACTCAGTAGCTTCCCAGGGACAAGAACAGTGTTTAGCTTGCTCATCGCTAGCTCACCAGAGATAAGCACAATACCTGGGACATGGTAGAAGTGCAGTTAATACTTGTCGTGTGAGAGAATATTTTTAAGTGGCTTAAGGTTCTTCAAAGTCAGAGAAATAAAATAGTTGAGGAATTCCTGGGTTTTTGCATCAAGCATGCAGCCAAGGATGTGCTGTGTTTCCGGGTTTCTGAGGGATAGATGTAGCCTGTACCAACAGGTGCATCATGGCCTTTGTGCTCTGCTCCATTTGGAGAAATGGAGAAACTTAGAAAATTACAGGAAATAGAAGTGGGAGTAGGAGGGGCTATGTGCATAGCTCATAAGAGGATGTAGATTCTCTTTGTAAGTAAAGTCTAACTATAAACTCAGAAAATAAAATTTCCTACTGTTTCCAGCTTTTAGGGGCTGCCCACTTTCCTTGGCTCATGGCCCCCTCCCTCCATCTTTAAAGCCAGTAGCATCAGGCAGAGTCCATCTCTCTGGTTCCCTCTTCCAATGTCCTCTTTCTACTTTTAAGGACCCCTGGGAATACACTGGGCTCGCTGGGTGTTGTTTTCCCTGCCTAGACTATCCTCTGTGCTCAGGTGCTGGGCTGGGGTGTGTCCCTGCCCTCCCTGCCAGCTGACCCAAGCTTCTGGCCTCCACTGTCACTTCTGGCCTGCCTGCCTGCTAAAGCACTTAAATCGTGTCTGACTCTTTGTGACCCTATGGACTGTAGCTCTCTAGGCTCCTGTATCCATAGGATTCTCCAGGCAAGAATACTGGAGTGGATTGCCATGCCCTCCTCCAGGGGAATCTTTCCCACCCAGGGATCAAAACCCCGTCTCCTGCATTGCAGGCAGATGCTTCACTGCCAAGCCACCAGGGAAGCCCCTACTCTTGGCCTGGTCAGACCCAAAGTCAGGATGCTCAGCCTGTCTCCCATGTTTTGCTACCATCATAGATTTGAGATATGGGGTTTTCTAAAAACATGCTTACATTCTTGAAATTGAAACTAAATAGTATATATATATATATATTTTTTTAAGGAAGGAAATTGGGGCTTTCGATGACTCCAAGTTGTCACTGAGGTATGAGGAAGGTAGAAACAGAGAAGAGAAAACATGAAGCTCCCAAGAGCCTTGGTACTAGGTTTGGGTATAGTAAATGATATATTTGGGGATTTTATGAGAATAACATAAAGTAAGCTGCTGGGCAGTTGATGACTCAGGCCACTTTGGGTGAAAAAGCACCATCTGTGGACTGATACGGCCTCAGTTATCTCAGCCTGATGTAGCCAGAAAAACCCAGTAACATCTACTTTCCATTGTATTTGGCAAGATGATTGATTATCTCAGCATGAAAGATGAAATACACATGTACATGGACGTTGCATCCAAATATACACACACTGAAATAATTCTCAGTTTGTCAGTTAAGTAGTGATCGAAACTTTTTCTGGCTCATGAATTTTAGGCTCTTCTCTTTGGAGGGTGAACCAAACTGCAGGAGTCCCCAGGGCCTGAGGAAGCTGAGGGCTCTTTGACCACTGCTGATGTCATCCAGGTTTCTGCTTGTCTTGATTAGACTGAGAAAAGCCAAACACTGCTTGTTGAGGCAGATATTGATTTTTGCCAGGAAGTTCTGTCATCAGTAGTAATTACAATTGGTTTTTAAATTTATTAGATCAGGAAATCTAATAAGTTTTCCATGAGTCCTCTCCCCACTTTTTGTTGGTATGTGGAATAATCTCACCAAGCTGTTTCTGAGAATGTGGGCCTTAAACCAGGACTTATACATGAAATGCAAACTGTTGCTTTCCTCTTTGCTGATATTCATGGAAACCACCTGCTTAGCTGCGTGGCCTTGGGTAAAACAATTTAGCCAGGCTACTTTAGTTAGGCATTGTACCTCTTTTTCTATATTTTATAGTGAGAAAAATAATTGTACCTAGCTCTTCAGTTTTTGTAAAGATTAACCAGATTTATCCACTGAATACTTAGAACCCAGGAACACATAGTAGGTGCTTAAATGTCAGCTTTCACTGTTTCTGTTATCATTGATGAACACACAAAAAGGCATCTGAGACATATATTGTAGAGAATAGAAAAGGATCCTTTTAAAGGTTTGTACTGAGGCGGTGCAGAAATGAACAGAGGGTTTGGGGATTAACTGAGTACAGCAAGTTGAAATCCCATATGTGTTGAAGATAAAAAGAAACAAACTTGTCTAATTATAAAGCATTGCATATTTATGTAGAAAACATACAATTATACAAAAAGAAAAAATATACCCAAACTCCACAATCCAGAAATAACCACTGTTAACATTCGGATATTTTTTCTCCCAGAGTTTTTTCTTTGCATCTATAAATACATGTGTTTTTTTTTTTTTAACATGTTTAAGATTTTGTGCTATGTGGTGTTATTTTAATTTTTATATTTTATTTTATTTATTACATTTTATATATGCATCAAAATAATATGACATCTATATAACTTATAAAGCATAATAATATAATGAACACTTATGAATATGCTCTAATCTTTATTCCTCCTCTCTACCCCCGAGGTAATGACTATCTCAAATTTTGCATTTTTCATGCCCTTGCATTTAAAATAAAAATGGTTTTTATCCATGTCCAAGTAATATATTATTTGTTCTTGAGTTTTATTTTTAAAAAGCATCATATTGTCTATAATCTACTTAAAATGGATTTATTAAAAAAAAATCAGCATTCTATTTCCGTGAATGCACATAGCTTGATCCATCTCGCATTATTTGACATTTTCACTTTTGTATAGTATTCTATTGTGTGCTTATACTATACAAAAATCTATTCT
Organism: Bos indicus x Bos taurus; assembly: GCF_003369695.1. Classification (NCBI taxonomy): domain Eukaryota; kingdom Metazoa; phylum Chordata; class Mammalia; order Artiodactyla; family Bovidae; genus Bos; species Bos indicus x Bos taurus. The sequence goes on along the minus strand of NC_040095.1, from coordinate 9,687,178 downwards.
TCTGATGATGGATGTGTAGGTTTCTAGTTTTTTGCTATTACAGAGCTGCAATGAATTTTTGTGTACTTGTCATATAGGGTAGTGTCAGTTATGGCATGAAAAATGGTTAGAAATGCAAATTCTTGAACTTTATCCAAGACCCATTGAATCAAAAACTCTAGGATGGACCCAGTAATCTGTGTTTTAACTGGTCCTTCAGGTTTTAACTGGTCCTTCAGGTACTCTTGGAGAAGGAAATGGCAACCCACTCCAGTATTCTTGCCTGGAGAATCCCATGGATGGAGGAGCTTGGTGGGCTATAGTCCACGGGTCACAAAGAGTCGGACACAACTGAGCGACTTCACTTCACTTTCAGGTACTCTGATGCTTGAAGTTTGAGAACCACTGCTGTAGGGAACTTGTTTAAGTGTGGACTTACTGGGTAACTGCTGCTGCTGCTAAGTCGCTTCAGTCGTGTCCAACTCTGTGCAACCCCATAGACGGCAGCCCACCAGGCTCTCCTGTCCCTGGGATTCTCCAAGCAAAAATACTGGAGTGGGTTGCCATTTCCTTCTTCAATGCATGAGTGAAAAGTGAAAGTGAAGTCGTTCAGTCGGGTCCGACTTTTAGCGACCCCATGGACTGCAGCCTACCAGGCTCCTCCGTCCATGGGATTTTCCAGGCAAGAGTACTGGAGTGGGGTGCCATTGCCTTCTCCGTTACTGGGTAAAAGGGTACACAAATTTGTAGAATATGGTTGTTCACTAGTGTAGCCAGATAGCAAGTGAGCTCTTAATTCTAAGGTAGCCAAATGTATCACTCTTTCCTTTGTTACTGTGTGCGTGTGCGTGTGCTCTCCCTCTCCCTCTCTCTCTCTCTCTCTCTCTCTCTCTCTCTTTATATATATATATATTCCCCCCCGCCCACACTACACAGCTTGTAGGATCTTCGTTCTCTGACCAGTGAATCCGGGCCCCTGGCAGTGGAAGCTTCATGTCATAACCACTGGACTGCCAGGAAATTCCCTTTTTTTATATTGTTTGAGAACATTTCCCATACCTCAAGGCAAGAAAGATGTATGCCCGCATTTTCTCCTGATAGCTTTGAGGTTTGGCCTTTCAGACTCGAGGCCTTAATCTATGTGGAATCGCTAAATTCCAGAGGCAGGGATCCTATTTCATTTTCCCTCCATGACTGATCAACTGAAACCATGAGGCGGCATTTTGGAGGGCTTGGGGAGCTCTGGTACTTTATGTTTCAAGGCAGGAAGAGTTCAGTGAAAGGGAGCATTTAGATAAGAAGTGATTGAACAGAATAGGATGCTTGTGGGGCTTACAAGCAGGTGAGTGAGAGGTTCTGTGCCCCAGGAACTTAGTAGGCTACAGTTTATAATCAAAGAAAAAGTGAGAATGGGGAAAAGACCACCTTCTTCCCCTTTTTTGAGTAGATGCCATGTCCCATATTGGGTGGGGGAGTTTTCTTGTCTTTATATGGTCAAGCTGGACTGTCATGGCACAATGGAAATGAGCAAAAAAGCAGTAATATATGCTAAAAATGGTAAGTCATCTCAGGTTTTAGTGTAAGGTCACATTTTCCTTATACTTTTGCTTTTAGGCTGTGCAGAGGACTGTGTCCTAGGAATCATTAACTTACTGAACTCACTGGGCAGGGTGTGGGTCTCATGCCACCGCTGTGTTATGGTTTGGAGCATGTCTCACGCCTCAGCGACATGATTTTGTTGCTAGGCAAGCCTCTTGGTTTTGTGGTTAAGCAAACCTGCTTTCTTGAGTGACCATTAACTTACAGGGATCCCCCATATTTTTTCTTTACTTACTATCCACTGGTGGGATTAACTATTTAATTACCTACCTTGTCCCTTTACTCTGTCCCTATCACAGCTGTTTCAATTCCTTTTAGACAGAGGGAGGTTATTTGTCATGATCTACAATGCCACCTTTGTAGTATAGTCAAGATTCCACAGGTACATGGACCTGATTGTAAGGCATCTTTTTGTTTTGTTCGTCAGCTTATCAATTTCTGTGCTGATATCATGCTGTTTTTAATAATTAAAGTTTTATAATAAACCTTGGTGTCTGCTAGGACAGTCCCCTCAACCAAATTTTCTTCAGAAGTGTCTTGGTTATTCTCGATCCTTTGTTCTTCCATATACATCTTCAGTTCAGTCAGTTCAGTTGCTCAGTCGTGTCCGACTCTTTGTGACGCCATGAATTGCAGCATGCCAGGCCTCCCTGTCCATCACCAACTCCCAGAGTTCACTTAAACTCACGTCCATTGAGTCGGTGATGCCATCCAGCCATCTCATCCTTTGTCGTCCCCTTCTTCTCCTGCCCCCCAATCCCTCCCAGCATCAGAGTCTTTTCCAATGAATCAGCTCTTCGCATGAGGTGGCCAAAGTACTGGAGTTTCAGCTTTAGCATCATTCCTTCCAAAGAACACCCAGGGCTGATCTCCTTCAGAATGGACTGGTTGGATCTCCTTGCAGTCCAAGGGACTCTCAAGAGTCTTCTCCAACACCACAGTTCAAAAGCATCAACTCTTCGGTGCTCAGCTTTCTTCACAGTCCAACTCATATTCATACACGACTACTGGAAAAACCATAGCCTTGACTAGACAGACCTTTGTTGGCAAAGTAATGTCTCTGCTTTTGAATATGCTATCTAGGTTGGTCATAACTTTCCTTCCAAGGAGTAAGCATCTTTTAATTTCATGGCTGCAATCACCATCTGCAGTGATTTTGGAGCCCCCCAAAATAAAGTCTGACACTATTTCCACTGTTTCCCCATCTATTTCCCATGAAGTGATGGGACCAGATGCCATGAGCTTAGTTTTCTGAATGTTGAGATTTAAGCCGACTTTTTCACTCTCCTCTTTGACTTTCATCAAGAGGCTCTTCAGTTCTTCTTCACTTTCTGCCATAAGGGTGGTGTCATCTGCATATTTGAGGTTATTGATATTTCTCCTGGCAATCTTGATTCCAGCTTGTGCTTCTTCCAGCATAGCGTTTCTCATGATGTACTCTGCATATAATTTAAATAAGCAGGGTGACAATATACAGCCTTGATGTACTCCTTTTCCTATTTGGAACCAGTCTTTTGTTCCATGTCCAGTTCTAACTGTTGCTTCCTGACCTGCATATAGGTTTCTCAAGAGGTAGGTCAGGTGGTCTGGTATTCCCATCTCTTTCAGAATTTTCCACAGTTTGTTGTGATCCACACAGTCAAAGGCTTTGGCATAGTCAATAAAGCAGAAATAGATATTTTCCTGGAACTCTCTTGCTTTTTCCATGATCCAGCGGATGTTTGCAGCACATCTTAGAACTGGGTTTCTAAGACCTCTGAAAATAAATCTGTTGGGATTTTGATTAATTTTATTGAATCTGTAAATCAGTTTGGATTATATTGATATCCTTATAATATTAACTTGTCCTATTAAACATGGCATATCTCACTGACTAGGCTTTCTTTAATGCACTCCAATTAAATTAAAATTTTTTCTCCTTGTAGGTCTCATATATCACTTTTAGATTTGTTTCTGAGTATTTTCTGTTTTTTATAACTCTTCTAGACAAAAACTTTTTATTTATATATTTTTGCATCCCATGGCTTAGTTATCTTATACCAAAAGTCTGTACCTTAGTAAGTTAAAAAATTTTTTTTAAATTTTATATTGGAGCATATTTGATTTACAATGTTGTGTTAGTTTCAGGTGTGTAGCAAAGTGATTCAGTTATACACATACACATGTCTATTCTTTTTCAGATTCTTTTCCCATATAGGTTATTACAGAGTATTGAGTAGAGTTCCCTGTGCTGTAGTAGTCCTCACTGGTTATCAGTTTTATATATAGTAGTGTGTGTATTTTAATCCCAGCCTCCTAATTTATCCCTCCCCCACATCCCTTTGGTAACTATGTTTGTTTTTTATGTCTGTGGTCTATTTCTGTTTTGTAAATAAGTTCATTTGTGTGTGTGTGTGTGTGTGTGTTGAGATTCCACATATAAGCAGTATCATATATGTGTCTTTCTCTGAATGGCTTACTTAGTATGATAATCTCTAGGTCCATCCATGTTACTGCTAACGGCATTATTTCATTCTTTTTTATAGCTGAGTAATATTCCATTGTATATATGTACCACCTCTTTTTTATCCATGCATCTGTTGGTGGACATTTAGGTTGCTTCCATGTCTTGGCTATTGTAAATAATGCACTGTCAACATAGTGAGTGCATGTATCTTTTTGAATTATAATTGTCTCCAGATGTATGCCCAGGAGTGAGATTGCTGGGTCATATGGTAGCTCTACTTTTAGTTTTTAAGAAACCTCCATACTGTCTCCATAGTGGTTGTACCAACTTACAGTCCCACCTAGAGTGTAGGAGGGTTCCTTTTCCTCCATACATTCTCCAACATTTATTGTTTGTAGACTTTTTGATGATGGCCATTCTGATCGATGTGAGGTGACACCTCATTGTAGTTTTGATTTCCTTTTCTTTAAAATTAGTGGTGTTGAGCATTTTTTTCATGTGCCTATTGGCCATCTATATATCTTCTTTGGAAAAATGTTAATTTAGGTCTTCTGCTTCCCCCTTTTTTGTAACTGTGGTTTTTTTTTTTTTTTTTAATGTTGAGCTGTTTGACCTCCTTCCCCAATCTTTCTGTTATCTATCGTTTACTTTAAAGATTCCTCAGATAGATGTCCTATACATTCTGGCCATGGTTTATAGCTGCATTTAATGAGAGATGATACTAATGTGTTTGCTCTGTCTTGCCTGGAACCAGGACCATATTCTCATTCTTGAGTGATAGTCTTGTTGGGAATACAGCTCTAAATTGATAGCTATTTTTATTTCTCTTCTAACTACGCATTGTTCTCTGACTACTTTTCAATGTCTTCTCTTGTCTTTCTGGTTCTATGTCACTACAACATATCTAGGTGTGAATTTCTCCTCCCCCCCACCCCCGCCCCCTGCTTTTTTGGGATATGTTGTATTGTAGATTGATGATTATCACCAGTTCTGGAAAATTTCAGTCACTATCTCTTCAGACACTGTCTCTTTTTTGGTATTCTTTTCTTCCCCTCATACTCATGTTAGATATACATTTGTGTATTAATCATGGTTTTTATTTTTTATATTTCTTAGTGCTTTGATGTCTTGGGACTTGCTGACCCAGGAGAGATTGCCCCTGTCAGGGATAGCTAGTTCCTAGAGATAGTAAATGACTCACCTGGGAGTGTGCCGTTCACAAGGAAACTAACCAGTGCAAAGCCCACACGCCCCACCACCTTCTCTGTTGAACTCTTGTCCTCCTGCCCGAATCACCTGAGGCGAGGTACCAGACATGTAGCGCCCAGAAATTATTCAGTGTGGCCAACCCTAAGCCTGCCTGCCCTGCCCACCTACTCCTTCCTAAGGAAACCATAATAAAAGCTCTTGCCTGTATTTCCCCCTTGCTCCCTCCAACTTCTAACCAACCCAGGGCTTCCCCATGTGGTTGAGCATGGCATGGTATGTCTTCTGTTTCTCGGGATCTGTGGGTGAAACAATTTCTTCCTTCATGATAGTCATTTCTGTGTCTGCATTTCCCACCACACCTGATTAAGACACATTCTCAAACATTTAAACCTTCTCAATCTATTCTGAATAACTCCTTTCACCCTTTCATATTTTCCATACACTAACCTCTCTGTGATAGAGTGGGTAATCTCTTAACCTCTGTGTTGCAGTTTACTAATTCCCGTCTTATTTTTATAAGTTCTATTAGTTCTTTTTCAAATGTGCCTGCTATTCCTTATGGTATCTTGATTTTTTGTTCACATTTCAAATTCTATTATTCATTTATTTAGATATTTTCTGTGTAGCTACTCTAGGTTCTGAGTCTGAGAGTTCCAGCACCGTCAGCCTCTAGAGGTCTAAATCTATTGTTTGTTTCCATTGGCTATGTCACATTACGGCTTCATTTCTCAAGGGCTTGCTTAGCTTTGTGAGTTTATTGCTTGACCTTAATTGTGTTGGCCTAGACTGAAGTCATCTGGGGGTATGAGATGCTATGGACATGGAGCTAATTTACTTTATTGTGTAGTAAAGAATGAATCTTACCTGAGGAGAAGTCTGGCCTCCGCTGCTGGAGGGTGGTCTCCAGGTCTTTGGAATACTATATCTGATAGGAACATATAGATTTTATCTTGAATGTTTTCTCACCCTTTCTGTCATCTTCCCTCCCTTTTCACCACCTCTTTTCATCCCTGGTGGGTTTTGTGTGCTTGTCTGCTTGGCAGCATATCCCTGTTGATTTTGGCTGGACTTTAGGCTCCTCACTGTCTAAGCACCAGGATTAATTTCTTAGATGGAGTTTCCCCCTTGACCTGACACTGAGCATCTGCTCTACCACGTGAGGAATTCCATTTCTAGGTCTGTCTTTGGGGCTTCATTGGCCAGTTTCAATGTACCCTTTCAATCCTAGTTGCATCCTGAAGTGTAATGTCTGAGTTAATAGTGCTGTCTGAGTTCTAATCACTGGGGAGAACTCTGTTCAGGTTGTAGAGTACCATGCATCATGCTGAGTCCATGGGAGAAGCAGGGTAAATAAGCAGTGGTCCCCCAGAATGGCTGCATAGACATGGGGGTGCTTGTCTAGGCTTGATGACAACAACAGCGATGATGTCAGTAGTGAGGGAAGGAACACTGCTTCCTCTTCATCCCACTCAGGAGCACTGACCTTCGTCCACCTCCTCAGGGGCTGAAGCCTTGCTAATCTGATAATGGATCTGAGTCCCAGACAATGACTTATGCATGTGGGGGGCTTTGTGCCTTGAAAGGTGCTATTTTGGGGTCCCCCGCCTCTCTCTTGTTCTTTTCCATTCGCCCCACTGTAGAATTTGTAAATGGACACGTCTTCCTCTTTCATGTTGAGTCTAAGGAGTTGGATAGTTGGACCCTGCAGGGCTCTGAGGGTCGTCTTTCTCTTTACTCCCTTCTGTAAGTGCTTCTGAACTTGTTAATTCCTAGATGGAGTGTACAGGGAAGAGTGAGGCCAGTGCAGGTCTGTCTCAAGGAGAATCTACTCTGCATTTTTCACAGAGCTCTTTTCAGAATGTCAGGCATTTGAGAGCTGGTCATAAGTTGTTTTAAAATGTTCATTCTGCCTCTGCACCTTGCACGTACTTTCCTAGACTCTTGTAGTAGGGAGTGGATGTGATTGCAGGGCGGAATTTGTCATTTCTGGGTCTCTGACCACATGAACGAGAATACAGGCAAAAACAATTATTACCCTTCCTCCTAATAATCACTACGAGGCAGGAACTCATCATGCAGTTATGGGTTCCAGCACCGAGTGGTCACCACTGCTGTTCCTGAGGGAGAAGGAACCAGGAGGGCAAGGACAGAGAGACAGGGAGCTGCCAGAAGTGAGGCTCTGGCAATCAGAATGCTGTCCATTACGGAATGCCTGATGCAGCTTCCCTGCGTCACCTCCAAAAATAATTCCTTGTGACCCAAGGTCCAGTCTCACCCAACAGAGGGATAATTTATTTTTAATTGGAGGATAATTGCTTTACAGTGTTGTGCTGGTTTCTGCCATACAACAATGCAAATCAATCATAATTATATCTATATATCCTCCCTCTTGAGCCTCCCTTCCCTCTTGCACCCCATCCCTCCAGAATCATCACAAAACACCAGGTTGGACTCCCTGTATTATATAGCAGCTTCCCACTAGCTATCTGTTTATTTATTTATTTTTTAATTTAAATTTATTTATTTTAATTGGAGGCGAATTACTTTACAATATTGTATTGGTTCTGCCACACATCAACATGAATCTGCCACGGGCGTACACGTGTTCCCCATCCTGAACCCCTCTCCCACCTCCCTCCCTGTACCATCCCTCTGGGTCATCCCAGTGCACCAGCCCCAAGGATCTTGTATCGAACCTGGACTGGCGATTCGTTTCTTATATGATACTATACATGTTTCCATGACATTCCTCCAAATCATCCCACCCTCGCCCTCTCCCACAGAGTCCAAAAGACTGTTCTATACATCTGTGTCTCTTTTGCTGTCTCACATACAGGGTTATCATTACCATCTTTCTAAATTCCATATATACGCGTTAGTATACTGTATTGGTGTTTTTCTTTGGGGCTTACTCCACTCTGTATAATAGGCTCCAGTTTCATCCACCTCATTAGAACTGATTCAAATGTATTCTTTTTAATGGCTGAGTAATACTCCATTGTGTATATGTACCACAGCTTTCTTATCCATTCATCTGCTGATGGACATCTAGGTTGCTTCCATGTCCTGGCTTTTGTAAACAGTGCTGTGATGAACATTGGGGTACATGTGTCTCTTTCAATTCTGTTTTCCTTGGTGTGTATGCCCAGCAGTGGGATTGCTGGGTCATAAGGCAGTTCTATTTCCATTTTTTTAAGGAATCTCCACACTGTTCTCCATAGTGGCTGTACTAGTTTGCATTCCCACCAACAGTGTAAGAGGGTTCCCTTTTCTCCACACCCTCTCCAGCATTTATTGCTTGTAGACTTTTGGATCACAGCCATTCTGATGTGATAGAGTATATATGTGAATGCTACTTTCTCAATTTGTCCCACTGTGATTACCCTGTAGCTCAAAAAGTAAAGGATCTGCCTGCAATGCAGGAGACCCTGGTTCTATCCTTGGGTCAGGAAGATCCCCTGGAGAAGGGAATGGCAACTCACTCCAGTATTCTTGCCTGGAGAATTCCAAGGACAGAGAAGCCTGGCAGGCTACAGTCCATGGGCACAAAGAGTTGGACACGACTGAGCGACTAATATTTCATTTCACTTCACTTCTCCTTTCCCTACTGGGTTCACACATCCGTTCTTTACATCTGTGTCTCCATTCCTTCCCTGCAGATAGGATCATCAGTGCCGTTTTGCTAGATTCCATATATATGCATTAACATACAATATTTGTCTTTCTCTTTCTGACTTACTTCACTCTGTATAATAGGCTCTAGGTCCATCCAGCTCATTAGCACTGACTCAAATTTATTCTTTTTTATGGCTGAGTATGATTTCATTGTATATATACATCACAACTTCTTTATCCATTCATCTGTTGATGGGCATCTAGGTTGCTTCCATATCCTAGCTACTGTAAGTAGTGCTATAATGAACACTGGGGTACATGTGTCTTTTTCAGTTATGGTTTTCTCAGGATATATGCCCAGTAGTGGGATTGCTGGGTCATATAGTAGCTTTATTGCTAGTTTGCTAAGAAATCTCCACACTCTTCTCTGTAGTGGCTGTATCAATTTACATTCCCACCAACAGTGCAGTAGGGTTCCCTGTTTTCCACAGCCTCAGGAGAGGGACAATTTAAGTGACACAAAACAAGATGTCAAGTGGAGAGAAGCAAGTTAAAAGATGGACCTAGAGTTGAACTTTCCCCACCACTTGGGCAGGCAGAAGTGTTCCCCGACCAGTCACCCCACTCACGTGCATTGGCCATGAGCCTCTCAGTAACTCCCTGAATCAAAAAGAAGCTCAGCAAAACCTCAGCAGTGCTAATAGAATGAGCACCACTGTGGTGAGCTGGCAATGAGGTGATGCTTGGCTTTTATTAAGTCTCTAAGTAAATGAGTTATCACTGGAGGAAGCAGGAGCATGGGCATTATGTTGTTATGTGCAGCAACCATCCAGTGAGTGGCCACCAGACCCCCCAGGGGGCTCCCGGAGCTGACAGGTCTGTGGGTGTCTGTGCTGTGAGCCGCCAGCCGCTGCTCTCCCTGAAGGGAGGCGGGGGATGTGGGCTAGCAGGAACGTGCTGTTCCACACAGGACAGCTATCAGCTCTGCCAAGTCCCTCATTAGGGACTTCTCAACCTGGCCCTCCCTGGGCGGCAGCCAGTGTTCTCCTGCCGCCGAGGAGGGAGGTGAGGCAGAGGAAGAACCAAGTCCCACAGTCACCCGGGGACCGAACCAGGATGGGGACGCGATGTTCCCACTCTCTCCTCCAGGCCCATTCTGACGCTTGGCAGCTGCTACCTGTGAGCAGTGGGCGGCCTGTTCTCTGCCATCACTCTCATCCCTTACTCCACTAATGAGCCTCTGGCCCAGGCGACTCGGAAAGTAATTGGCATGTCTTTGGTCCTGATGCTGGGCTCAGTGAGATGGTAGAATAGAGGTCAGTGTGCACAGTTTCATCTGCTTTAGTGAGGCAGATTTCCCAGGCTGTATCTGCATTTGTATATAATATTGTATTCTTCATTCACCCAAGGATTATGGGGTAGGACAAGAAAAATAGACACGGCGCTCAAAGATCAATACCTAGGACCTGAAGAAGCAGATAGAATCTGACAGTTGGAGGTACTTAGCAATATCCAGGTTTAAAAAATATGATCTTAATAGTCCAGTTTTATTGTTTCAAACCATGTGCATAACACTGTACACTCAGGTTGGATCAACAAATGACATCTGTTAATGCACTTTGACATGTTAACTTTCCATATATAGTAGTTTGTTGTCAGGGTGGATAATGGCTCAAGTAGGTGGAGACATTGTTAGCAAGCTGTAACATCCAGGTTTTGAGGAAGGAGGTCCAACATCATTTCTTGGAGATACTGATCTTTGGGTTGATGGGCTATCCACTCTTCTCTTGGAACAGCGGGGCTCAGGGCAGGAGGCAGGGGCTGGGGTGGAGCGGAGGTGTCTATCTGCATAGAATAGGATTAAGATAGATAAATGCTGCAGCTGCTCCATGCTGCATCCTCCGTCCACCCTCGGGGAGAAACTGAGGCAGTTTAGCAGTTTTGCCAGGGCCAGAGAAAATCATAGCCTTTCTTTGTATTCAGGTTTTCAGCAGCAGAGGCCCTGGTTTGGATTTCACTTCTGCCCTCTTTATGAGAGATGTGACAGAAGACACAGGGCTCATCTAACTGTCCTTGGGGTCTGCAGCAAACTGGGCTGGAATGCCCTGCACCACCCCCCCTGCATCCATCAGGCTTGGTCCAATACCCATTAGACCTTAACAGACTGTCCACAGGTTCAGGTTCAGAACGATTACGCAGGACTCTCCTTCGTCTGAACATATCAAAGGACCCTACAAAACTGAACGAGGGTGGTGATTTCTCGTAGGCTTTTTTTTTTTTTTTTGCCCTCTTAGAAATCACTTTTTAAAAAAGTTAACACCTAGAAATGATTCCCTGGGTGAAATATGACGCACAACATTTCCCAAGATCCCTGATCATTCATCACAAATCAGGCCACAGGCAGCGTGGGCTCAGCTTCGTCCGGAAACTTGCTTCAAGCCTAATTGTTTATTCATTGCAGGGATCACCAGGGTCCAAGAATGACAGGCAATGGGCCTAGTGTGAAGGATGTAGTGGGAGGGAGATGAGAGGAGTTTGTTATGTCTGCTTGCGTTTCAGCAAGAAGGTTATTGCAGCCTGGAGACAGCTCTCGTATTTACTCTGTTAAGTGTTTGAATTTCCTCTGTTGACTTGTGATTGAGATAAATGTGTTACATGCCTGTTAAGATTTTTTAAAAAATGAAAGAGCTCCTGTATTGTCAGGGCATCGAGGCACTCGGAAAGGCCAGTCAGGACAGCACCTCAGAGAAGAGTGTGAGTGCCTGCTTACCAATGCTGGGCCCCTACCCCACAGCATGATTGGGGTTCTCAGGACAGAGGAAATGGGGCAGTGTAAAGACTGGAAACCGACATGAGACAATGACACAATGAGGAAGGGGGCCAAGATACTCTTGGTTGCATCTAAATGTCCAAAGTATAAATCAGAGATTTACTAAGCTAATGTAAGGGAAGGAAGAACCAGCCCCTAAGAAAGGAGCCAGCAGCAGATAGCTGAGAGAGCTGAGGTCTCCATTTCATTAGCTTGGGAGTGGGAGCTGGGCTCCAACCTCAGTGGAGTTCTAGCTAGTAACTTAGGACATGAACATAAGGCCGGGGCTTCCCAGCTGACTCAGCGATAAAGACTCTACCTGCAGTGCAGGAGATGCAGAAGACGCGGGTTCAATCCCTGGGTCAGGAAGATCCCCTGGAGGAGGGCATGGCAACCCACTCCAGTATTCTTGCCTGGAGAATCCCATGGACAGAGGAGCCTGGTAGGCTACAGTCCGTGGGGTTGCAAAGAGTCGGACACGACTGAGCAACTTAGCACACGCACATGAGCTTAAGGCCTGCCAAGCAGTCTGACCAGACAATCTGGAGGTGCACTAAGCACTGTTTGTTTCTTCTTAGACACAGGCAGCAGAGCATCCTGATGGACCAGCTGCTGTAGAAGGAGCTGCTAAAACATTACTCTCCAGCCCATAAGCCTCAGGCCCCATAGCTGGGCCAAGCAGGGTCAGGCAGCCTGCCCTGCAAAAGGAAGGAGAGAAGGGCCTCTCTCTTTTGCCTGGAATTGTCTCTGAGGTTAGCAATGACTTCACTGCAGAAGGTCTGAAGGGCCTTTCTCCTTCCCCATACTGTGCTTCGGCATAGCACCCCTGCCTTCTTCAGATCTCTCTTGGCACATTCCTCATTTCCTTTCTGTCTCTTTGGTGGCTTTCTTGCTCTTCCCTGGATCTCTTTACTCTGCCCTAACTGTTAGGCTCCCATCTGTTCTTGATCTGTTTCTCATCTCACTCTCTGATCTCTCTTTGTGTGATGTGGCCCATTCCCATGGCTCTTGTATCAGTCAGCTGGGGCTGCCATAACAAATGATCACAACAGAATATTTGTTTCAACAGTAAAAATGTATGTTCTCACAGTTCTGGAGGCTACAAGTCCAAGATCAAAGTGCCAGCATGGTCATTTTCTGGTGAAGATTCTCTTCCTGGCTTATACACAGCTGCCTTCCTGCTGTGTCCTTACGAGGAGGAGAGAGAGAGAAAGAGGGCAAGTTCTCTGGTGTCTCCTCTTATATGGGCACTAATTCCATCACAAGGGACCCAGCCTTGTGACTTCATTTAAACCTAACTCTTCCAAAGGCCCCATCTCCAAATCCCATCACGATGAGGGCTAAGGCTTCAATATTTGAATTTAGGGGCGCATTCCAATCCATAGCAGCTCTTAGTGATTTCTTAATGCACATTCTTAGCCCAGCGTTCTCTGCTAAGCAATCCATCTATATTTCTGACTGAAACAAATTGACATAGTTGGGCTACATCAGTTGAGCTCCTGGGGATGTCACGGAACACATTCTTCTGTTCAAACCAGCCCCTTCAGCCATGTTTCCTAGGGTAATTCATGGTAGCACACTTTGGGGCACAGACTCCTCTCTTGGGGCACTTGGGTTTGATTTCCCTCTCAAGCCTGACATTGGGTGGTCCAGAGCAGCTGTCCATCCAGGGCCGGGCTTCTGAGCACAGCAGTTATTACAGTTGGCCCCCTCCCTCCATATCCACAGGTTCCACATCTCTGGATTCAATCAACCACAAATTTAAAACAGAGGAAAAATTCCAGAAAGTTCCAAAGAACAAAACTTGAATTTGCCACACACAGGCAACTATTTAGCTAGCACATTTGCATCACATTAGGTATTATAAGTAATGTAGAGATGACTTAAAGTCTGTGGGATGATGTGAGTAGGTTTTATACAAATATTATGCCATTTAAAACAAGTGACTTGAGCATCTTTGGGTTTTGGTATCCATGGGGGTCCTGGGAACAATCCCCCCAGAAATTGAGGGGTGACTGTAACATATACAATGTACATATACAATGGCCACATCTCTTCCTCCTTGTTTTTGTTTGTTGTGCTTAGTCACTCAGTCATGTCTGACTCTTTGAGACCCCATGGACTGTAGCCCACCAGGCTCCTCTGCCAATGGGGATTCTCCAGGCAAGAATACTGGAGCGGGTAGCCTTTCCCTTCTCCAGGGGATCTTCCCAACCCAGGGATTGAACCCAGGTCTCCCGCATTGCAGGTGGATTCTTCACTGTCTGAGCCACCAGGGAAGCTCTCTTCCTTCTAAGTAAGCCGACTGACTCTTTAAGCCTACTTCTCAACCCTAGCTTCATATTTTATAAAATATGGATGCCTGGGCTCCACCCCAGGCCAATGAGTCCATCTCTCTGGGGAGGGGCCAATGGTTCTATGAGTTGCCCAATGAGAGTGGAGAACTTCAGTCACTCCACCTGAGGACTCAGATAAGCTGTCTTGCAGATGCTATAGCAGCAGTTTGGGGACCTGGAACAGCAAGCTTCCAGGGCTCACTCTGCATCTCTCCCTCCTCCCCTTTCTTTCCAGGTCGTCTGTGTCCTAAATCTGGTTTCCTACCTTTGGCCCCGTTCCTTGCCTCTGGGCTTGTCAACTCATCCTATTCCCTGGGTTGACCATGGCAGTCTCTAAGGACTTTAACTTGGATCCCTTCTAGCACCTTATTCCCTGGTGGGCTGATCTGGTCTTGCTCAGTACCTCCTCCTCCCATCCCTCCATCACCAGGAAGGTCTAGAAAGTCCTTTGCTAGCCTCTTAAGGAATTACCAACATTACTGTACACAAAGAGGAGGTCTAATACACGCCATTGCTGTCTGAGCCGGAAACTGATTTTGATTATTATTGAGTGATGCTGATAAAACCAGCAGCTATTTTTAATGATCCATTTCCTTCTTTTTTTGGATAGCTTATTAGAAGAGGAAAGAAGAGGCATGTGGCATTTGCTGGCGGAGATAGCCAATTTATTATCTGGCAGTTTTCTGCGCTTTACTGTAGGTGTACAACATAGAAAAGGGGCAGTATGCTAACCCCAGGGCTGGCTTGGACAGGAGTTTAATTTAGATGGTTGCGTCAGATTATGTTTGCTTTCTGAAAACTGACTGCACTTTGAGACCCCCCTTAACAACAGTAAATCTTAAGAATTCAGGATTAATAAGAACCAGGCAACCAACACAGTAGAAAAATTGGCAAAGATATAAACAAGCAGTTCACAGAAGAGGAAATAAAAATGACCAATAGACTATTAAAGAACACTTACCATTCTAGCAACCAGTGAAATACAAATTAAAAGATAGTAAAAGATTTATTTCAATAAGTCAAAGATGTTAATGGACAATTAACAGAAGAAGAGATGCACACTGACCAAGAAGCATAAAAAGATGCTCCTTGGCACTAGTCAGCAGGAAACTACAGATATAGAGACATCATTTCTCACCAGTCAGATCGGTGAAATTACTATGTTGGCAAGGATATGGAGAAATAGATATACAAGGACATGTGATATACTGCAGGCGGGATTGTAAATTGTATTCTGGAGGGCAACTTATCAGTATGTATCAAAAGTTTCATCAGTATATGTTAAAATTTTCATCAATTTGAAAATTTATGCGGCGTCAGAACTGTTTTATAATTTCATTTTCTTCTGAAGCATCTTATCAGAGCAAGTTAGAACATCTGTAGGCTAATGAGTGATGTTTCAGTAAAACTTTATTTGGTGGTGCTCAGTCACTCAGTCACGTCTGACTCTTTGCAACCTCATAGACTATAGCCTGCAAGCTCCTCTGTGCATGGGATTTTCCAGGCAAGAAAGCTGGGGTGGGTTGCCATTTCCTTCTTCAGGGGATCTTCCTGACCCAGGGATCGAACCCATGTCTCTTGTGCATCCTGCACTGGCAGGCAGATTCTTTACCACTGTGCCACCTGTGTATTTCATATAATTTGCACATATCATTACATATCATTCTTCTTTTGACTTTCCCCCCCAAAACATTTTAAAAAGTAAAAACCAATCTAATCTTGGGATAGTGGTTTGATCACTAAGTCATGTCCGACCCTTGCAACCCCATGGACTGTAGCCCGCCAGTCCATGAGATTTCCCCGGCAAGAATACTGGAGTGGGTTGCTCTTTCCTTCTTCAGGGGATCTTCCTGACCCAGGGATTGAAGCCGTATCCCTGCTTGGCAGACAGATTCTTTACTGCTGAGCCATGAGAGAAGCCTTGGGGGGCTGTACAAAAACAGATAGTGGGCTGGATTTGGCACGTAGGGATTAATTTGCCAAACTTTGTTTTATATTATTACTTGTTTCTTAAAAATTAGAAATTGCTGTAACACTATTTAAAGCTAACTTTAAAAACTAACCATTACCCAAAACAAAACATTAAAGATCAACTTCAAAGCAAGCAAGGTCCATTCTGTTTTTTGAACTTATTATTTGTTAAACAAACGCTAGTGTTTTAGGAGAAGGCGATGGCACCCCACTCCAGTACTCTTGCCTGGAAAATCCCACGGACAGAGGAGCCTGCTGGGCTGCAGTCCATGGGGTCGCTGGAAGTCAGACATGACTGAGCGACTTCACTTTCACGTTTCACTTTCCTGCATTGGAGAAGGAAATGGCAACCCACTCCAGTGTTCTTGCCTGGAGAATCCCAGGGACGGGGGAGCCTGGTGGGCTCCAGTCTACGGGGTCGCACAGAGTCGGACACAACTGAAGCGACTTAGCAGCAGCAGCAGTGTTTTAAAAAGTCTATCTTATGATCCATGCTTGTGCTTTCTTTCCCTGGAATTAGTCCCCAAGTCCATTTGTATTGTCACTCCTGTTCATAAGTCATGGATTAGTATCAGACTAGGACAGTTGATGAACAGCTGGGGGAGTTCACTCATAATGTCATAGCCACATCCCAGATCTGGCTGCCAAGCAGCAAACTGGTCAGCATCTGGATGGTGGGCATGGTCTCATGTTTCAGCTTCCCTGGTGGCTTGGCAGTAAAGAATTGACCTGCAAGGAGATGTGGGTTCGATCTCTGGGTTGGGAAGATCCCCTGGAGAAGGAAATGGTAACCCACTCCAGTCTTCTTGCCAGGGTAATCCCACGGACAGAGGAGCCTGGTGGGCTACAGAGACCATGGGGATCACAAGAGTCAGACATGACTAAGCCACCACCATAGCCGAGACATTCTACCTACAGTTGGGGTTATTCTGAAGATGGTCAATTAAGTCCAAGCCCAGTGTGCTTATTTTAAGTCACTGGCTCTGTTTTGAGGAAAGAGAGAGAGCTAGTGAACTCAACTGAAAAGTGGATCATTCTCACACATTTGGGGAAAAAAAAAACTGTAGTGTCATGCTGCCACATCCTAATTTTTAGAGTGAAGGAATTCTGTCAAGAGTTATAGCTCCATTAATTTCTAAGACTTGGGCAGCTTCTACGTCCTGAGCAAGTTTCGGGAGGTTGTCTTGCTCAGCTGTTAACAACAGGCTTCCTCTAAACTTTCTTCTTATGGCGACCAAGACAGCAAGCTGATTATTCTGGCTAGTGGTGAGCTCCAGGTTCTAACCAATATACTGAGGTTTTGGATTTACAAGGAGCTCTGCAGACCATAACCGGAGTGCTAAAGATGCCGTCACTCTCTTTTAATAAAACTGAATGGTAATATTCTGAAAACTGGTGGAATGCAAACTTTAGGGTTTTACCTGAGAAATTCGAACCAAAGTCAGAACTACTGTTCTTCAGAACTGTTCATGTGATGCAACTAAACAGGAAGGAACAGGAAGATCTTCATAGGACTGACGTGAAGCTTCTTGAGTTTATGTGTGGTCAGTCAGTGAAGCTGGAATTCTTTCCCATATTATTTGTAATAGTTGAAAAACAGTATGATGATATGGCAAGTAGGTATAGAGGAGCCAAGAGGCTTTGATTTTGTGTGGCATGTCCTTCTTGTTGGTGACTTGAAGAACATTGCTGAGGCTAATCTGTACTCTATCATATGACTCAGTTCAGTTCAGTTCAGTCGCTCAGTCGTGTCCGACTCTTTGAGACCCCATGAATCACAGCATGCCAGGCCTCCCTGTCTATCACCAACTCCCGGAGTTCACTCAGACTCACGTCCACCGAGTCAGTGATGCCATCCAGCCATCTCATCCTCTGTCGTCCCCTTCTCCTCCTGCCCCCAATCCCTCCCAGCATCAGAGTCTTTTCCAATGAGTCAACTCTTCACATGAGGTGGCCAAAGTACTGGAGTTTCAGCTTTAGCATCATTCCTTCCAAAGAAATCCCAGGGCTGATCTCCTTCAGAATGGACTGGTTGGATCTCTTTGCAGTCCAAGGGACTCTCAAGAGTCTTTTCCAACACCACAGTTCAAAAGCATCAATTGTTCGGCACTCAGCTTTCTTTGTAGTCCAACTCTCACATCCATACATGACCACAGGAAAAACCATAGCCTTGACTAGATGGACCTTTGTTGCCAAAGTAATGTCTCTGCTTTTCAATACGCTATCTAGGTTGGTCATAACTTTTCTTCCAAGAAGCAAGCATCTTTTAATTTCATGGCTGCAGTCACCATCTACAGTGATTTTGGAGCCCCCCAAAATAAAGTCTGACGTTTCCACTGTGTCCCCATCTATTTCCCATGAAGTGATGGGACCAGATGCCATGGTCTGTATCATATGACTGGTTAACAGCAAAAGACAGGTATGGTCCAGGACCCTCTTTACCTTAACTATGGACTTGCAGACTTGGTTACCTTTCACATCCACCATCTCACTGACCTCTGATAGAGGCTATTCGTGAGCTTAAATGAAATCTTGCCTTTTGTCCAAATCTTGCACATTTGTGTGGATAGGATGACATTCCTCAATTTTTTCATTTACTGGGTTATGCCTGCTTGCTGTTAGACTTCCATGGGTGGAGGATAGCAATAGTTGTGGAGGGTGTATATTTGGAGGAAATAGTTACAGGTGAGGGTCCCTTTCCACCCTGGCTCAAAATACCCACATCTGGGCCATAATCATACACATAATCCATTGTGTATGCCTCTGATCTCTTATGCATCATCTTGATAATTTGGTTAGTTTTACAATGGCTTGTTTCACCACCTGTAATCATTCAGCCAAGCACTCAAGCACTGGACATTGGTTGGATGGGCAGCATCAAACTGTGTACATGAGATCAAAGAGTTTAGCAGCATGTACTCACTGAGCTTGGATCATTGCATGTTGTCCATCAACAGCTACTTCTTGAAGGAAAGACTGAGAAAATCCTTGTTCCCTCTTCTGCAGCACTTAGATGGTATCCACATCGACTTCTTCAGGATTGCCTTTGTCATTCAGAGAAGAAGCCGTGTTGTGGGACCAAAATGGATCCCAGAGAGGTGAGGTTGTTTTTTTTTTTTTTCTGTTAGTGGTAAACAGCTGCTTTACCTTAATGAACTCCATCATCATGAAAGTGAAAGTGTGAGTGAAAGTGAAAGGTGCTCAGTCATGTCTGAGACTTTATGACCCATGGAATTCTCCAGGCCAGAATACTGGACTGGGTAGACTTTCCTTTCTCCAGAGGATCTTCCCAACCCAGGAATTGAACCAGGGTCTCTTGCGCTGCAGGTAGATTCTTTACCAACTGAGCTAAAGGGAGATCTTATCCATCATCATGGGAGTGCTTAAATGAACAATGCGAACATAGAAGGAATGTTACACAGCGTATGCTGAGTGTGAGGTAGACCTAAGGGTCTCTAAAGTTGCATGAACAGTATTGGAAATCTATTGTTGAATGAACAAAAGGAAAGTCACAGTTCAGTAGGTATAATCTGATGTCAAATCTGTAAAGTAAAAATGATCAGTGATGACAAAATGAAACTATATTCTTTCATAAGTATATGTGAAACCCAAGCATAGAAACATGCCTATAATAAGCAAGCCAAATTGGCAGTGATGGTTATTTCTGTGAAAAGCCTGGGATTTAGAGCTTCTGGGAAATAGCTGTTCAGTTCAGTTCAGTCTCTCAGCCGTGTCTGACTCTTTGCGACCCCATGAATCGCAGCACGCCAGGCCTCCCTGTCCATCACCAACTCCCGGAGTTCACTCAGACTCATGTCCATCGAGTCAATGATGCCATCCAGCCATCTCATCCTCTGTCGTCCCCTTCTCCTCCTGCCCCTAATCCCTCCCAACATCAGAGTCTTTTCCAATGAGTCAACTCTTCGTATGAGGTGGCCAAGGTACTGGAGTTTCAGCTTTAGCATCATTCCCTCCAAAGAACACCCAGGGCTGATCTCCTTTAGAATGGACTGGTTGGATCTCCTTGCAGTCCAAGGGACTCTCAAGAGTCTTCTCCAACACCACAGTTCAAAAGCATCAATTCTTTGGTGCTCAGCCTTCTTCACAGTCCAACTCTCACATCCATACATGACCACAGGAAAAACCATAGCCTTGACTAGATGGACCTTAGTTGGCAAAGTAATGTCTCTGCTTTTGAATATGCTATCTAGGTTGGTCATAACTTTCCTTCCAAGGAGTAAGCATCTTTTAATTTCATGGCTGCAATCACCATCTGCAATGATTTTGGAGCCCCCAAAAATAAAGTCTGACATTGTTTCCACTGTTTCCCCATCTATTTTCCATGAAGTGATGGGACCAGATGCCATGATCTTTGTTTTCTGAATGTTGAGCTTTAAGCCAACTTTTTCACTCTCCTCTTTCACTTTGATCAAGAGGCTTTTTAGTTCCTCTTCACTTTCTGCCATAAAGGTGGTGTCATCTGCCTATGTGAGGTTATTGATGTTTCTTCCGGCAATCTTGATTCCAGCTTGTGCTTCTTCCAGCCCAGCGTTTCTCATGATGTACTCTGCATATAAGTTAAATAAGCAGGGTGACAATATACAGCCTTGATGTACTCCTTTAATATTTTTACTTTGGGAATGTATTTGTGCTTTTCTTTGTATAATTAAAAGTGAATAATAACTTTTAAAAGTAAAATGAATGAAATGAGAGAGATGGATTAAAAAAGAACTAAATGTTGAGAAATAGGCAGTTCTTTGGACTCCACTCTACCCTCCACATGTACAGACAGCCCCATAGAGACCCCCCACGCTGCCCCAGCACACTCCACTCACATTATCCAGGCCTGTTCACCTGCCTACCCTGGAGTCAGGGGTGCCAGTTCTTGGCTGGAAAGCTAAGAGAGAGACGGTGATAATAATTGACTTTGTTTAGCACGAGGAACATGAAGGATGGGAAGGAGATGCAGGGAAGGAAAAAAAAAATTTTTCCTGTACCCCTGTTAGATTTATTGACTGGGGTGCTGCAAATTAGATAGTCAAAAGACAGATTAACAGGAGAAAAACAATCAGAAGTTTGTTGATGTGTGCATCTGAGTACGCATAGGGGAAAACTCAGTGATGAGCAACTCAATTAGGTGTTAGAACTTGGGCTCATAATAGCACCTTAACAAAAGAACAATAAATTTGTGGAGAAGCAACAAGTAAAGGAAAGGGGCTTTGTGCTTCTTGTGTGTTAGTTGCTCAGTCATGTTCAGCTCTTTGCAATCCCATGGAGTGAAGCCCTCCAGGCTCCTCTGTCCATGGAATTCTCCAGGCAAGAGTACTGGAGTGGGTTGCCATTCCCTTCTCCAGGAGATCTTCCTGACCCAGGGATGGAACCTGGGTCTCCTGCATTGCAGGCAGACTCTTCACCATTTGAGCCACCAGGGAAGCCCAAAACAACCTTACACAACAGCAGACTGACAAAAATGAATTCACTTCAATTGAGCTGATACCTGCTTGAATATATTATTGTATTCAAAAGCTCTCAGTACTGATCTATAATATCGTGTATTCACAAAGCATATGTTGTTATGGACACAGAAAACAATCAAATCCTTGTCTCCTTTAAAAAGAAATAAAACATAAAAAAAACCTGTGTGTTCCATGATCTGTGTACTTTGCACTCTAATGTTCCGCATGACTCTCAGCAACACTGATCGGTAGTTTTCCAAAATTTCCATGTATCCAAAGTAGTCACTCATTCGAGACCCATGCAGTGCTGCTTCTGTTAGGAAAACCGGCAGATCCTGAGTCTGAGTGTGCTGTAGAATGTCTTGTTGTAGATGTTTGAATATAGCTGTACAGACATACACTTGATAATCTGGACCAAGGCAAACACAGGTAGCAATGCAATGGCAGATTTCTATCCAATCTGAATAGTTCCCAGAACACCGAGTGATCCATTGCAGGCAAATCTGTGACGGTGCAAAACCAGACATGTGAAAAGCTGAAAAGTGGCACCTTCGCTTTCAGAAAGTAGCATTTGGTGCAGCAAATTGTAGGCAGGTAAATATGCAGGGGAAACTAATGGAAGATGCTGCTGCTGCTAAGTCACTTCAGTCGTGTCCGACTCTGTGCGACCCCATAGACGGCAGCCCACCAGGCTCCCCTGTCCCTGGGATTCTCCAGGGAAGAACACTGGAGTGGGTTGCCATTGCCTTCTCCAATGCATGAAAGTGAAAAGTGAAAGTGAAGTTGCTCAGTTGTGTCCGACTCTTAGGGACCCCATGGACTGCAGCCTACCAGGCTCCTCCATCCATGGGATTTTCCAGGCAAGAGTACTGGAGTGGGGTGCCATTGCCTTCTCCGAATGGAAGATGAGGATTGTTTTAATGAGGTTTGTTATGCAGCTGCCACTGCAGTTGTCTCTGAGGTGAATCTGGAATTGTCTCCAGTGATTAAGAATTGTCCTGCACTTCCTGGCAGAGAGAGAGGGAGGGCTGAAATTTTTTTTCTCAAGTCTGTTTCTTCTCAATTGTCTTCAGCTGAAAACAATCCTTGTTACAGAGGCATATTTTGGGGTGGCATACTCTGAACTCCTTCAGAGATAATCTAAGGAAAAAGACTTAATATCTTGTGTGCTGAGAGAGAAATAAAGGCGTCACTATCAAGTATGAAGAAGGTAGTGCCGTGAGCAGGAAGCAAGCAAACGTGCTCTCAGATTTATCCTCATAACCCCTATTCCCAAGAGCCTTCATAGTCACTGCTTGCTGGGCTTGGTTATCTTTCTTTCACCAGCTCTGGCTCTGTAGTCTGACGCACACAGGAAGGACAGGGGAGAAGACCCGCTCTTTGGGGTCATAGAAGTCTTTAACCTCACCATGAACCTGCTCCTCCCTTTGGACTGCAGTCTTGAAATGGGGGCGTGGTTTGAGTGGTCCTGGTCTCAAGTCCTGGACCTGGCACTGAAGAGACTGGTCCTCTGCTGCCCTCTGCAGTAGAAAGACAACACCGCACGTTGTCTGGGGGCTTATCTTTTCAAGAGGCAACGATTGTGTTTTAACAGCCACCAAGCGGCTTGGGTGGTTTTTAACTTTTCACCCAGATGTGTCAGCTGGTGATTTTTGTTATTGGAAATTTCTTTACTTTCTCTAGTTCTAGTATTCTAATTTCTTTTATACATAATGTATGATTATATACGAAGTTTCAGTGGACTGAATGGGCCCCTCAAAATTCTTATGTTGAAATTCTAATCTCAGTGTGATGGTATTAGGACATGGGGCCTTTGGGCAGTAATTGAGGGCGAAGCCCTCCTGAATGGGATTAGTGTCCTTATATTGGGTTGGCCCAAAAGTTCAATCAGGTTTTCCACAAGGTGTAACAGGAAAACCCAAACGAACTTCTGGGCCAGCCCAGTGAAAGCAACTCCAGCGAGGTCTTTTGCCCGCTTTGGCCTGTGAGTACAGCACTAGAAGTTGGCATCTGCAACCTGGAAGAGGGCTGGCAGCCTGATCTCGGACTTCCAGACTCTAGAACCGTGAGAAATGAATTTCTGTGGTTTATAAGCCACCCAGTCTACGGTGGTTTGATAGAGCTGACCAAAGTAAGACAGTCACTTCATTCAAGATTTCTTCCCTGAACACTCAGATGGTAAAGAATCCACCTGCAATTCAGGAGACCTGGGTTCTATCCCTGGGTCAGGAAGACCCCTTGGAGAAGGGAGTGGCAACTCACTCCAGTATTCCCGCCTGGAGAGTCACAGTGACAGAGGAGCCGAGCGGGCTACAGTCCACGGGGTTGCAAAGAGTTGAACACAACTAAGCGCTTAACACTTTCACTTACTTTCAAAGAATAAGTACCATGCCAGTGACACCGGACCTCTGTTGATATTTTCCATCTTCGTCATCCCTGACTACTCACATGGGATGGCATTTCAGGGCCATCTGAGTGCATATGGGGTATATGATGTGTTCCGATGAGTGGGCTGCTGGTGCTGCTCACCCAACTTGGCTTAGCGTAGGTACAAGTGCTACCTGCCTTATATCTTGATGGTGGCTGTGATTGGTCAGCAGGTGTAATGGCGTTAATGGCTGAAGGTGGAGGGGAAGGACTGGCACCCAACAGTTCAAAAGACAGTTGTGTGCAGCGGTGGATTGGGTGATTATTCCACGGTCAACAGAGTCTGTCTATGTGGGACAGTGAGAATGAGCCAGAGCCTCTTTCTGCTTTCTGAGAGAGACTGTGTCAGTCTGCTGAAGCCCAGAATCTTATTCCTCAGTCCATCTCTATTGATGGTGTAGCTGGACTTTTGTGAGTCTCCTCTTATCGTTGAATTATTACCAACGTAGTCCTTTTCTTTTTGTTAGCTCTTTAATGGAACTTGGGAGGAGGTGTAACAAATGCTGCTGCTCTGACACCATGATACCTTGTATATCATCATGGGTTTTTATTACTATAACAATGGAAGTATTTACAATCGAAAGGTCAAAATTTACAGTGCTAGAACCACAAATGGAGAGCTAAGAAAGGGGGTAGGAAACATTCAGAGGCAAAAATTTTTACATTATTGAGATGTTAAAATACACCCACAGATGGAGGTGTTTAGGTTAAATGTCTTCTATTTTTATTATCAACTGGAGATGTCTGTACAGCTCTGGCATAATACCTATGGGGTGTTCAAACACAGATCATTCAAATTCCCAAAGAAATTTTGTGTGGCTTATTGCAAAGTTTGATTAATTAAAAGTGAGTCTACATTCCAAGTAAGCAAAATAAGGCATAAAGACATTCTTCCTTTTTTTCCTTTTAGTAGGTTTCCCATTAAGCATTGCACCATTTCTCTTTTAAGCTGTTGTTGTTCAGTTGCTAAGTTGTGTCTGACTCTTTGCGACCCCGTGGACTGTTGTGCTCCGGGCTCCTCTGTCCTCCATTATCCCCAGGAGACTGCTCAAATTCATGTTCATTGTGTTGGTAATACTATCTAACCATCTCATCCTCTGTCACCCACTTCTCCTCCTGCCCTCAATTTTTCCCAGCATCAGGGTCTCTTCCAATGAGTCAGCTCTTCACATCAGGTGGCCAAAGTGTTGGAGCTTCCGTATCAGTCCTTCCAATGAGTATTCAGGGTTGATTTCTTTTAGAATGGACTGGTTTGATCTCCTTGATGTCCAAAGGACTCTCAAGCGCCTTCTCCAGCACCACAGTTTGAAAGCATCATTCCTTTGGCACTCAGCTTTCTTATGGTCCAACTCTCACATCTGTACATGGCTACTGGAAAAACCATAGCTTTGACTTATATGGATCTTTGTTGACAATATCTCTGCTTTTTAATATGCTATCTAGGTTGGTCATAGCTTTTCTTCCAAGGAGCAAGCATCTTTTAATTTCATGGCTGCAGTCACTGTCCGCAGTGATTTTGGAGCCCAAGAAAATAAAGTCTGTCACTGTTTCCATTGTTTCCCATCTATTTGCCAAGAAGTGATGAGACCGGATGCCATGATCTTAGTTTTTTGAATGTTGAGTTTTGAGCCAGCTTTTTCACTCTCCTCTTTCACTTTCATCAAGAGGCTCTTTAGTTCTTCTTCACTTTCTGCCATAAGGGTGGTGTCATCTGCACATTTGAAGTTATTGATATTTCTCCCGGCAATCTAATTCCAGCTTGTGCTTCATCTAGCCTGGCGTTTCACATGATGTATTCTGCATATAAGTTAAACAAGCAGGGTGACAATATACAACCTTGACGTACTCATTTCCCAATTTGGAACCAATCTGTTGTTCTATGTCCGGTTCTAGCAGTTGCTTCTTGACCTCCATACAGGTTTCTCAGGAGGCAGGTAAGGTGGTCTGGTATTCCCATCTCTTTAAAAACTTAGGGAAGATAGCATACCATATGAAAGGTGGTGATGGTGGTTTAGTCACTAATTCATGTCCGACTCTTACAACTCCATGAACAGTAGCCTGCCAGGCTACTCTGTCCAATAAAGGATGGAATAGCACCTAAGTACACATGCTGAGTGGGCTCGTGTGTTCCAGACAAAAACAGAAGGGACCCAAAGAAAGGTATATGCAAAGAAGGTATACCCAAAGAAAATATTTTGAATTACATGAGTGTAAAGCTGCAATCATTATTGCCAGGAGAAATATCAACAACCTCAGGTATGCAGATGACACCACTCTTATGGCAAAGAGGAACTGAAGAAATTCTTGATGAGGGTGAAAAAGGACAGTGAAAAATCTGGCTTAAAACTCGACATTCAAAAAACTAAGATCATGGCATCTGGGTCCATCACTTTATGGCAAATTGATGGGAAAAACATGGAAACAGGGGCAGATTTTATTTTCTTGGGCTCCAAAATCGCTGTGGACAGTGACTGCAGCCATGAAATTAAAAGACATTTGCCCCTTAGAAGAAAAGCTGTGACAAACCTCAGTTCAGTTCAGTCATTCAGTCGTGTCCGACTCTTTGCGACCCCATGGACTGCAGCACGCCAGGCCTCCCTGTCTATCACCAGCTCCCGGAGTTCACTCAAACTCATGTCCATTGAGTCAGTGATGCTATCCAACCATCTCATCCTCTGTTGTCCCCTTTTCCTCCTACCTTCAGTCTTTCCCAGCATCAGGGTATTTTCAAATGAGTCAGTTCTTTGCATCAGGTGGCCAAAGTATTGGAGTTTCAGCTTCAGCATCAGTCCTTCCAATGAATATTCAGGACTGATTTCCTTTAGGATGGACTGGTTGGATCTCCTTGCTCCAAGGGACTCTCAAGAGTCTTCTCCAACACCACAGTTCAAAAGCATCAATTCTTCGGTGCTCAGCTTTCTTTATAGCCCAACTCTCACATCCACACATGTGAAAAGCTATGGAAAAACCATAGCTTTGACTAGACTGACCTTTGTTGGCAAACCTAGACAGTGTATTAAAAATCAAAGGTATCACTTTGCCCACAGAGGTCCATCTAGTCAAAGCTATGAACTGGGGTGTTGGAGAAGACTCTTGAGAGTCCCTTGGACAGCAAGGAGATCAAACTAGTCAGTCCTAAAGGAAATCAACCCTGAAAATTCACTGGAAGAACTGATGCTGAAGCTGAAGCTCCAACACTTTAGCCAACTGATGAGAAAAGCTGACTCACTGGAAAAGACCCTAATGCTGGGAAAGACTGAAGGCAGGAGAAGGGGGTGACAGAAGATGAGATGGTTGGATGGCATCACTGACTCAGTGGACATGAGTTTGAACAAACTCTGGAAGATCGTGACGGATAGGGAAGCCTGGAGTGTTGCAGTCCATGGGGTTGCAAAGAATTGGACACGACTTATTGACGGAACAACAACAACAAAGAATCCTACAAATATCCACTTGGAAAGGCAGTTTACCTATAAACTGAATAGGGATGAGTTCAGCTTTTTTTTTTTTTTTTTTGGTTAAAGGCATTCTGACTCTATTTGGGGGACTTGACTTTCTCACTTGAGTCAGTGCAACGAACTGTCAGATTCTTTACCCTTTCCTGCCAAGAAGTGGGAATGTGACCTGAGACCAACAGAACAGTCTCTCTCTGGAACTGGAACTTTAACAGAGTTAACAAAAAGACTGAAGGTAGGTGCTTCTGCTCATTCAAACCCTAGTTGCAATGTCACAATATCCATTGTCAATTTCTGCAACTGAAATTCCACAAGTAGCTCTGTTCTGTCTTTTTAAGCCTGTTGGTCCTTCTTTTAGAGTTTGAGGATATTTCCCTATATTGTTTCCATAAATTCCACTTTTGCTCAAGGGAAGGGCAGATTTTGGACAGATGTGGAACTGGCCACAATGAGGAAGAAAGCCATCACGGGCCCCTTAACACGTCAGGTATCAACAGCCCACAGTACGCTGTTACTGCTGCTGCTAAGTCGCTTCAGTCGTGTCCGACTCTGTGCGACCCCATAGACGGCAGCCCACCAGGCTCCCCTGTCCCTGGGATTCTCCAGGCAAGAATTCTGGAGTGGGTTGCCATTTCCTCCTCCAATGCATGAAAGTGAAAAGTGAAAGTGAAGTCGTTCAGTCATGTCCGACTGCTAGGAACCATGGACTGCAGCCCACCAGGCTCCTCCGTCCATGGGATTTTCTAGGCAAGAGTACTGGAGTGGGATGCCATTGCCTTCACCGAGCCCACAGTATATACCAGCAAAACTACAGATTCTGCTTTCCCGAGGTACACCAGCAGGTGGCGCTATGACAAACTAAATAGCTGCTGCCCCCAAATAAATGGTACAAGGCATTCTGGAACAGTCGGGAAGGACGACTCCTTCTGATGGCATTGGATAACTTAAAGCAATTCAAGAATAATAAAATCAAATGTTTAAATTATTGCCTCAGGGTAATTTTCTGTGTCCTGACTACCCTGGCACTTTAAGACTCACAATTACTGATGTAATGGTCATATTGCCACAGGCATAGTTCATGTAGAGTTCCTTCTATGTCTTAGCATTTTGGATAAGTTCTGAGAATATCAGAGCAGACAGTTCAGCTGCTGGCCATTTTAATGACAGAGAGTGCATTTACAGTTCATGATATTTATATTCTGTACACATGCACACACATAAGTTACCAGCAGAGAAGCCAAAATTGGGTTGTCTTCAGAATCACTGCAACCTACAAGGCTTTAAAAATACAGTATCTGTGGAATTTGGAGGAAGAAAAGGCTGTGATCCAAGTATTTGAAATAAGCCATGTTGGGGACTTCCCTGGTGGTCCAGTGACTAAGACTGTGCTCCCATTGCAGGGGGCACGGGTTTGATCTCCGGTTGGGGAACTAAGATCCTGCATGCTGCAGGCGGTAGACAGAAAAAAGCCATGTTGTGTTTTGTGCATGACAACAATAGAAGGCAATCCTTAGATATGTGAGGGCACAGGAATCATACCATCCGCATCCCCTTCTTGAAAAAACTGCTCCAGCTAACCACGAGATGAAGCAAAGGAGAGAGGGAAGTGAGGGAACCCGTGGTTTGAAAGGAATCCTGGTCCCAACCGGAGCCTAGCCCCAAAGTGAAAGTGAGAGTGTTAGTTGTGTCCGACTCTGAACTGTAGCCTACCAGGCTCCTCTGTCCATGGGATTCTCCGGGCCAGAATGCTGGAGCGGGCGTCCATTCCCTTCTCCAGGGGACCTCCCCAACTCAGGGATAGAACCCAGGTCTCTCCTGTGTTGCAGGCGGATTCTTTACCATCTGAGCTACCTGGGAAGCCCCAAGCCTAGCTGTAAACCTAACCTGAACTCTGAAGCTGGGAGGTCATTGGAGTCTTCGTTGTCGGGAATTTTGCCGTCAGAGTCAGTGTGCTTCCCTAAGCTGCTTCCTTCCTCAGCTGCTCGTTTTCCTGTACCAG
The DNA here is from genome assembly GCF_003369695.1 of Bos indicus x Bos taurus. NCBI lineage: Eukaryota > Metazoa > Chordata > Mammalia > Artiodactyla > Bovidae > Bos > Bos indicus x Bos taurus. The sequence goes on along the minus strand of NC_040095.1, from coordinate 9,657,877 downwards.
GAAATGTGTCTCTTATGACACGTCCTTTGCCCCCTCATACACGTAGAATCTAATACTTTGTTTGGCAAGCACTTGTGGTTTGAATTTTGTTTATGCATTTGCAAACAAAGCCCGGTCTATCTAGGGGCTATGACTCAGAGCTAAAAAATACATTTTCCCATTTCCACCACTTAATGAAATTTAAAGAGCTTTTAATTGTCATGCAAAGTCATGATTTTCTGCATCTTTAAAACTTAGATTAAATAATTTTATCCTACAAAAATAAAAGGATTGGTTTGTAGATAAATATATAAAGGTATACATTAGATTAAAAAAAAAAAGAAACATCTTGAATGCTACCAGTAGAAAATAGTTGAATAAAGGGTGGCATGGCCCTATTTTTGGATATTATGTAACTATTCAAAAGGAGGAGTTTGATTTAGATGTAATGCTCTTTGGGAAAAGCCACAAGAAAGGGAGTTGAAGAGAAATGTGTGTGGCATGACCCAGTTTTGTAGAATTGGAGAAAAAGCTTTTATTGGTGTAAAGATTTTCATCTGGGTGCATTACTGTGAACATAGAGAAGAATGTGGACATTAAGCAATTAACATGTATCCTCTTACGAAGAGGTGGTGGTGGGAGGGAGGGTCATAGGGAGGGGAAATATTGTTAGGTTTTTCTTTGATATCTTCAGGATTTTGAAAGGGGGGGCTTATAATAAAAGGTGATAAAAAGTATATATTGCTTTTTAGTTTGAAAGAAAAATCCAATAAAGTAAATATTAAACATAATTCACCCAGAATGACTTCCGTGTTTTATTTTTGCAATTTATTTATTTATCATATATTTATTTTTGGCTGCACTGGTTCTTTGTTGCTGTGTGAGGGCTTTCTCTAGTTGCGGTGTGTGGGTTTCTGATTGCATGGCTTATTTTGCTGCAGAGCACAGGCTCTATGTCTTTGTAGATTTGCCTATTATGAAACTTTATCTAAATGACCATACCGTAGATGTGTCTGGCTTTTTGCAATTAGTTCAGTTCAGCTCAGTTCAGTTGCTCAGTCGTGTCCAACTCTTTGTGACCCCATGAATCGCAGCACGCCAGGCCTCCCTGTCCATCACCAACTCCCGGAGTTCACTCAAACTCATGTCCATCGAGTCAGTGATGCCATCCAGCCATCTCATCCTCTGTCGTCCCCTTCTCCTCCTGCCTTCAATCTTTCCCAGCATCCGGGTCTTTTCCATTGAGTCAGTTCGTCCCATCAGGTGGCCACAGTATTGGAGCTTCAGCTTCAACATCAGTCCTTCCAATGAATATTCAGGACTGATTTCCTCTAGGATGGACTGGTTGGATTTCCTTGCAGTCCAAGGGACTCTCAAGAGTCTTCTCCAACACCACAGTTCAAAAGTATCAATTGTTTGGCAATCAGCTTTCTTTGTAGTCCAACTCTCACATCCATACATGACCACAGGAAAAAACCATAGCCTTGACTACACGGACCTTTGTTGGCAAAGTAATGTCTCCGCTTTTGAATATGCTATCTAGGTTGGTCATAACTTTCCTTCCAAGGAGTGAGCATCTTTTAATTTCATGGCTGCAATTAGTATAGTTGTCAAAATTTTTTCATATTATGGCATGTATCACTATTTAACTCCTTTTGCAGACAAAAACTATTTCGTTACATGGACATATCACTTTCGTTTATCCATTCATGAGTTGATTAACATTTGCATTGTTTATATTTTTTGTCTATTTCTTGACTAATGCTGCTTTGAACATTCATGGACAAGTTTTTCTGTGGACATAGTTTTGGATTCTTTTTGATATATATTTAGGATAGAATTGCTGAGTCTTATGGTAACTCAGTGTTTAACATTTTTGGAAACTGCTCAAGCAGCTATGCCATTTCCCAATATCACAAGGAATGCAGGCGAATTCTGCTCTCTCCACACCCTTACCACTGCTTGTTCTTTTCTGTTGTTTATTTTAGCCATCCTGGTGTGTATGAAATAATTTTAATTTACTTTTTCCTAACAACTTATCTTGTTATTTTTAATGGTCTTTCAGCCATTTGTATTTCTTTTCTGAATAAATGTCTTTTTAAATCCTTTGCTCATTAAAATAAAATTGGGTTATTTGTGTTTCCATTGTGGAATGTAAGAGTTCTTTATACATTTTAGATAGATATTCCTTAGTAGATAAGTGATTTGCAAAAATTTTTTTCTCATTCTATGGGTTGTTGTTATTTTCTTGACGGTATCACTTGAGAGTTTTTAGTTTTGGTGCAATACAATTTATCTATTTTTTCTTATTTACATTTGTGCTATTTTTTGGCTGTGCCATGTGGCATGTGGAATCTTAGTTCCCTGAGCAGGATTCAAACCCATGTCCCCCATGCATTGGTAGTGTATAGTCTTAACCATTGGACTGCCAGGGACGTCTCTATGTTTGTGCTTTTTAAATTGTATTTGAAAAACCATTACTTAATCCAAGGTCATAAAAATTTATTCCTGTATTTCTTTTAAAAATTTTATAGTTCTAGCTCTTACATTTAGGTCTGTGATTCATTTTGAATTGTTTTGTAATATAAGGTGTGAGGTTGGAGTCAGACTTGGATTTCCTTTTGTTTTGTTTTTGTTTTTTGCATGTGTATATCCTGTTGTCCCAGCAACATTATTGAAAACACCATTCTTTCCCATTCAGTTGTCTTGACATGCTTGTGAAAAAATCTATTTATCATAGATATATGAGCTTATTTCTGGACCCTCAAGTAGATCCCATTGATGAAAGTGAAAGTGGAGAGTGAAAAAGTTGGCTTAAAGCTCAACATTCAGAAAATGAAGATCATGGCATCCGGTCCCATCACTTCATGGGAAATAAATGGGGAAACAGTGGAAACAGTGTCAGACTTTATTTTTCTGGGCTCCAAAATCACTGCAGATGGTGACTGCAGCCATGAAATTAAAAGACGCTTACTCCTTGGAAGGAAAGTTATAACCAACCTAGAGAGCATATTCAAAAGCAGAGACATTACTTTGCTAACAAAGGTCCGTCTAGTCAAGGCTATAGTTTTTCCAGTGGTCATGTATGATTGTGAGAGTTGGACTCTGAAGAAGGCTGAGCACTGAAGAATTGATGCTTTTGAACTGTGGTGTTGGAAAAGACTCTTGAGAGTCCCTTGGACTGCAAGGAGATCCAACCAGTCCATTCTGAAGGAGCTCAGCCCTGGGATTTCTTTGGAGGAATGATGCTAAAGCTGAAACTCCAGTACTTTGGCCACCTCATGTGAAGAGTTGACTCATTGGAAAAGACTCTGATGCTGGGAGAGATTGGGGGCAGGAGGAGAAGGGGACGCCAGAGGATGAGATGGCTGGATGGCATCACCGACTCGATGGACGTGAGTTTGAGTGAACTCCGGGAGTTGGTGATGGACAGGGAGGCCTGGTTGCTGTGATTCATGGGGTCGCAAAGAGTTGGACATGACTGAGCGACTGAACTGAACTGAACTGAACTGATCTGTATATCTGTCCTTATGCCAGTATTGCACTTTCTTGATTAATGTAGGTTTGAAATAAGTTTTGCGATTGGGAGGTGTGAATCCTCCAAATTTCTTTTTCTTTTTCAAGAGTATTTGGTTATTCTGGGTCCCTTACATCTCCATATGAATTTAGAATCAGCTTGTCAACTTCTACAAAGAAACCCAGTCGATTTTGATGGAGATTGCATTGAATCTGTAGATTAGTTGGGGGAGTTTGGCCAACTTAACAATATTAAGTGTTCCAATCCAGGAATGTAGGATGTCTATTTATTTAGATCTTCTTAAATTTCTTTCAGTGAGTTGTTTTTTGTAGTTTTCAAAGTACAAGTCTTATACTTTTCTGATAAATTATTTCTAAAGTATTTTATGTTTTTGTGATTATAATTGTCTTCTTAATTTCATTTTCAAATTGTTCATTGTTAGTGTATAGAAATACAACTTTTTTTGGTATATTGTCTTGTATTCTGAACTTTGCTGAATGCTTTAAATCTAATAGCTTTTATTTTTTTGACATTTCTTAGGATTTTCTATATATGAGATTATGTCGTCTCTGAATAGGGCTACTTTGTCCTTTACCATCTTGACGCCGTTATCTCCTTTGCCCGGGCTTATCTGCATATAGTACAACATTGAACAGAGGTGATTAGGGCGGACATCTGTCTTGTTTTTAATTGTAGGAGGAAAGCATTCAGCCTTTCACTATTAAGTATGATGTTAGTGAAGGTTTTTATTAAGATGCTCTTTATTTTAAATTCTTTATTGAGGAACCCCCCTTTTATTTCTAGTTAATTGAGTGGGGTTTCTTTTTTGATAGTGAAAAGGTATTGGACTTTGTAAATTAACAACAAAAAGTGCCACTCTTTAGGTATGATGGGACATATAAAAAGCTGTACTTATTTAATGTATATAACTGGATGAACTTGAAGATATACACCTGTGAAGCCATCCCCGTCTATACCATAAGCATACTCATTATTTCCATTGGCAAATGTTTTTCTGCATTTGTTGAGATAATCATGTAGTTTTAATTCTTTATTTAAAAAAAAAATACTGTATTTATTTTTGGTTGTGCTGGGTCTTTGTTGATGCAGGGCTCTCTCTCGTTGTGATGAGCGGGGTCTATTCTCTGGTTTCTGTGTGAGGTTTCTCATTGTAGTGGCTTCTCTCGTGGCAGACCATGAACTCTAGGGTATGCATGTTACTATTATACTAAAGATTTTTGCATCTAAATTTATAAGAGATATTGGTTTTTGGTTTCTCCTGTGATGACTTTGTCTAGTTTTGATAAAACTGGCCCCATAAAATGAATTGGGGAGCATTCTTTCCTTTGCAAACTTTTGGAAGAGTCTGTGGAAAGGGTTGCTAATTCTTTAAATAGTTGGTAGAATTTACCACTGAAGCCCTTCTAGCCCTGGGCTTTGCTCGCAGGCAGTTTTTGGATTACTAATCCAGTCTCTTTACTTGTCACAGGTCTATTCCTTCTTAAGTCAGTTTTAATACTTTGTATCTTGCTAGGAATTTGTCCATTTCATCTAGGTTATGTAATTTGTTCCATACATTGTTAATTGTGTTTGTTTATTTCATTTCATTTTTGTAAGGTCGGAATTTATGTCTCCTGCTTCATTTCTGATTATAGTAATTTGAGCTTTTTTAGTCTTTTTTTGGTCAGTCTTGCTAAATGTTTGTCAACTTTGTTGACCTCTTCAAAGAAGCAACTTTTGGTTTACTAGTTTTCTTTATTATCTTTCTATTTTTAAATTAATTAATATTCTGATTTAACATTATTATCTCCTTCTTCTTGCTTCAGGTTTGGTTTGCCCTTTTTTTAGTTTCTTAAGCTAGAAGGTTGTTGTTGATTCAAGATTTTAAAAAAAATTTAACATAGGAATATAATGCTATAAATTTGCTTCTAAGCACAGCTTTAGTGTCATTCCAGAACTTTTAATGTGCTATGTTTTCATTTTCAATCATATTGAAATATTTTTTAGTTTCCTTTGTGGTAATTTCTTCTTTTGACTTAATTTGTTCTTTCAGGGTATGTTGATTTATTTCCACACTTGTGAATACCCCCAAATTTCCTTCTGTCATTGACTTCTAATTTTATTCTACTGTGGTTGGAAAGCATGTTTTCCATTTTGTAAAATTATTCATTCTCATTTTATGTCTTAATATATGGTCTGTTCTCCAGAATGTTCAATGTGTACTTTAGAAGATTTTATGTTTACTACAATGCTGTGTTACTTTACAACAAAGTGAATCAATTATACATACATTTACTCTTTTTTAGATTATTTTCCCATATAGACCATTATAGAGAATTGAGTAGAGTTCTGTGTGCCGTGCAATAGGTTGTAATTGGCTATCTATTTTATATGTAGTAGTGTGCATATGGAGAAGGCAATGGCACCCCACTCCAGTACCCTTGCCTGGAAAATCCCATGGACGGAGGAGCCTAGTGGGCTGCAGTCCATGGGGTCGCTAAGAGTCGGACACTGAGCAACTTCACTTTCACTTTTCACTTTCATGCATTGGAGAAGGAAATGGCAACCCGCTCCAGTGTTCTTGCCTGGAGAATCCCAGGGACGGGGGAGCCTGGTGGGCTGCCGTCTATGGGGTTGCACAGAGTCAGACACAACTGAAGCGACTTAGCAGCAGCAGCAGCAGCAGTGTGCATATGGGGCTTCCCTGGTGGCTTAGATGGTAAAGAATCCACCTGCAAAGCTAGAGACCTAGGTTCAATCCCTGGGCTGGGAAGATCCCCTGGGGGAGGGCATGGCAAACCACTCCAGTATTCTTGCCTAGAGAATTCCATGGACAGAGGAGCCTGGTATGCTACAGTCCATGGGGTCACAAAGAGTCAGACACAACTGAGTGACCAAGCACAGCACAGCACGGCGTGCATATGTCAATCCCAGTCCCCCAGTTTATCCCTCTTCTGCTTTCCTCCTGGTAATCAGAAGTCTGTTTTCTATATCTGTGACTATTTCTGTTTTGCCAATAAGTTAATTTGTGCCATTTTTTAAGATTCCACATATAAGTGCTACCATAGAAAGTGTAGTCTTTCTACAAATATAATAACCCAGAGATTATCGTACTGACTTAACTCAGTATGATCATCTCTGGGTCCATCCATGTTACTGCAGATGGCATTATTTCATTCTTTTTGTGTGTGTGCTTGAGTAATATTCCATTGTGTATGTATGTACCATATTTTTCTTTATCCATTGCTCTGTTAATAGACATAGGTTACTTCCAGGTCCTGGCTATTGTAAATTGTGCTGCTGTGAGCACTAGGGTGCACATATCTCTTCGAGTTATGGTTTTCTCCAGATAATATGCCCAGGAGTGGGATTGCTGGACCATATGGTAGCTCTGTTTTTAGCTTTTAAAGGAGCCTCCATACTGTTCTCCATAGTGGCTGCACCAATTTACATTCCCACCAACAGTGCAAGAGGGCTCCCTTTTCACCACACTGATATACTTATTCGTGATGTCGCATTGTCATTTAGTGGCTAAGTTGTTTGTGTCTGGCTCTTATGTGACCCTGCGTACTGTAGCCTGCCAGGTTCCTCTGTCCATGGAATTTCCCAGGCAAGAACACTGGAGTGGGTTGCCATTTCTCTCTCCAGGGGATCTTCCTGACCCAGGGATCAAATTAGAATCTCCTGCATTGGCAGGAGAATTTTTTACCAGTGAGCCACCAGGGAAGCCCATTATAATGAATAGCATATGTTATTCTTCCTTAAGGGCTTGCAGTTCTTGATGCTATTTATTCAGTCCAACAAATATCTCCTCTCTGCCAAGTATCTCCTCTCTTCTCTTTAGACTGTGGCGCAAATGCTAAAAACAAGATTATCAACTATTCCTCAATTTAAAAAAATTACAAAATCTCTGCCTTCATGCAACTATATCTCACATAAAAGATATCAAATATGTTAGCAAATAGATCAGATCAGATCAGATCAGTCGCTCAGTCGTGTCTGACTCTTTGCGACTCCATGAACAGCAGCACGCCAGGCCTCCCTGTCCATCACCAACTCCCGGAGTTCACTGAGACTCACGTCCATCGAGTCAGTGATGCCATCCAGCCATCTCATCCTCTGTTGTCCCCTTCTCCTCCTGCCCCCAATCCCTCCCAGCATCAGAGTCTTTTCCAATGAGTCAACTCTTCACATGAGGTGGCCAAAGTACTGGAGTTTCAGCTTTCACATCATTCCTTCCAAAGAAATCCCAGGGCTGATCTCCTTCACAATGGACTGGTTGGATCTCCTTGCAGTCCAAGGGACTCTCAAGAGTCTTCTCCAACACCACAGTTCAAAAGCACCAATTCTTCGGTGCTCAGCCTTCTTCACAGTCCAACTCTCACATCCATACATGACCACAGGAAAAACCATAGCCTTGACTAGCCGGACCTTTGTTGGCAAAGTAATGTCTCTGCTTTTGAATATGCTATCTAGGTTGGTCATAACTTTCCTTCCAAGGAGTAAGCATCTTTTAATTTCATGGCTGCAGTCACCATCTGCAGTGATTTTGGAGCCCCCTCAAAATAAAGTCTGACACTGTTTCCACTGTTTCCCCATCTATTTCCCATGAAGTGATGGGACCAGATGCCATGATCTTCGTTTTCTGAATGTTGAGCTTTAAGCCAACTTTTTCACTCTCCACTTTCACTTTCATCAAGAAGCTTTTGAGTTCCTCTTCACTTTCTGCCATAGGGTGGTGTCATCTGCATATCTGAGGTGATTGATATTTCTCCTGGCAATCTTGATTCCAGCTTGTGTTTCTTCCAGTCCAGCGTTTCTCATGATGTACTCTGCATATAAGTTAAATAAGCAGGGTGACAATATACAGCCTTGACGAGCTCCTTTTCCTATTTGGAACCAGTCTGTTGTTCCATGTCCAATTCTAACTGTTCCTTCCTGACCTGCATACAAATTTCTCAAGAGGCAGATCAGGTGGTCTGGTATTCCCATCTCTTTCAGAATTTTCCACAGTTTATTGTGATCCACATAGTCAAAGGCTTTGGCATAGTCAATAAAGCAGAAATAGATGTTTTTCTGGAATTCTCTTGCTTTTTCAATGATCCAGCGGATGTTGGCAATTTGATCTCTGGTTCCTCTGCCTTTTCTAAAACCAGCTTGCACATCAGGAAGTTCACGGTTCACATATTGCTGAAGCCGGCTTGGAGAATATTGAGCATTACTTTACTAGCATGTGAGATGAGTGCAATTGTGCGGTAGTTTGAGCATTCTTTGGCATTGCCTTTCTTTGGGATTGGGATGAAAACTGACCTTTTCCAGTCCTGTGGCCACTGCTGAGTTTTCCAACTTTGCTGGCATATTGAGTGCAGCACTTTCACAGCATCATCTTTCAGGATTTGGAATAGCTCAACTGGAATTCCATCACCTCCACTAGCTTTGTTCGTAGTGATGCTTTCTAAGGCCCACTTGACTTCACATTCCAGGATGTCTGGCTCTAGGTCAGTGATCACACCATCATGATTATCTGGGTTGTGAAGCAAATAAGATCATTTCAAATACTATTATTAAACTATCTTGGGCTTCCCTCATGGCTCAGACTGTAAAGAATCTGCTTGCAATGTAGGAGACTCGCTTTTGTTTCTCTATTGCTGTAAAGAAAATAAGGTAATGGGATAGCAAATGGCTGAGGGAGAAGTATACTCAGAGGAGGTGACATTTGAGCAAAGTCCTGAGGAATAAGAAAGAGACATCCACAGAAAGATTCAGGGAAAGAGCCTTCCCATCAGAGGAACACCAAATAAAAAGTCCCTGAGACAGGAAAGAGCTAATCTGAGGGACCCAAAGGCCAGTGGGACCAGCCCATTCTGAATGAGGTTGAAAAGAAGAGGGGGTCAGATCATATAGGGCTTTGTAGGCTGTGGTAAGGAGGGTGAATTTTATTCCAGTTGCACTCAGGACCTATGGAGAGTCTTAAACATGGGATTGATTTGTGATTGCCTTTTGAGATGTTTTCTCTGGCTGGTGTGTTAAACCGTTAGGGGCACTGTGCAATAACCGAGGGCAAGAGTGAACGCCGAGCAGCAGGGAGGCTGCAGCGGTCGTCTAAGGGAGAAGGGACAGTGGTGTGGGCTAGTGTTTTAGCAGAGGAGGGGGTGGAAAGGGGTCATATGCAGTACGATTTGGGTGAACATTCAGTAAGAGCCTGAAGGACTTGCTGATGGATTGGATGCAAGTGGAAGGGGGAAAAAAGGAATCAGGGATAACTCACATTTTTGGTCTGGGCACCCAGGAGGCTGGTGAGAGAAAGCTTTTAAAGGCAAAAAATGGTCTTGCGTACTACTTTGTCAAGTTAACTCATACAGTGTTGGATATATCACATAATTGAAATTAGATAAAAATTCTCAACAAAATATTGTGAGGGAATCCATAAAGATTTTAATTATTACTTCTGCCTGGTGGGACTAAGGATGGCTTTCCTCCCTTATTCTATTTCTCTGTATTTTCTAAGTCTCTTGTGATGAGCGTATATTATTTACTAATGTAACAAGGTCAATTTTATAAAATGAAACAAAAATGGAAGAATACAGCTGCAAAGACTTCCTGGAGGAGGTGAAGAATTGGTTGAGATTTATCTGGATGTGTTTCTTACCACAGAGCATTATGCAAAGAGCTGAAAGATTAAGCTCTTTTTTCAAGTAGCTGTTTGTTGAATCGAAAATGACAGCTTTGTAAGGGTGATTTGAATTTCCATCCGTCCAAATGTTAAATAGAAATATAAGGAGTAGATTGGTTATTTTGGCTTCATGTTAAAACCTGTAGACTCAGGGCAGCTCATAAATATAAGCTGTCAGGAAAAAGATCTAAGAATTGAAATTCTCAGTCCTTATTTGAGATGAATCTCCTAGTATCCTTTTTGCTATTGTGAGTAAAATCGCCTTTGATTTGGTAGCTATATGCTCAGTATTTATTATTTTATGCTGGAATAATCTTAATTAACTAAAGTTTTGTTGGCTATATATGCTAATTGTTCAACATATTGTGTATGGTAATCTTTCAGTAGTGTCCGATTCTTTACCTCCCCATGGACTGTAGCCCATCAGGCTCCTCTGTCCATGGAATTCTTCAGGCAAGAATACTGGAGTGAGTAGCCATTCCCCTCTGCAGGAGATCTTCCTGACCCAGGGATCAACCCTGGGTCTCCCACATTGCAGGCAGATTCTTCAGCATCTAAGTCACCAGGGAAGCCCTGTTCAATGTATTAGGTCCTTTAAAATTTCCACTTAATGAAATAATTATGTGTAATTGTTTGTGATTAATTAGAGAGCATCAAAGATATTTATTGATTTATATGCACATTTGATGCAATGTGCATATATTTGCAATGGCTTGAAGGTGGTAGAGCAATTTCTTATAACTTTCAAGAATCGCCTTAATGTAAATTTTGGTAAGCTTAAACAGAATATGGCACTGCTGTGATTTCTGAGCATTTTATTCCTGCTCACAAGCAGAGCATTTGTGAAATCAGCATTTCTTGTAATAGGATTGGGTTGTAAATTGTGGTGCCATCTGCAAATAAACTAATAACATGTGAGGCACCGCCAGTTTTTATGCCTTATAATTTGGGATGATTCTCATCACAACTGTGATTGGTTCTATTGTGAAAGCAAGAGGAATGAGTAGATTGCAGTCTCATTTCCCTCTAGACTGCAGTCTAGACAACAAATTTTATTTTGGGGGAAGATTTAGCTTCCTTACACAGAGAAATAATAACCTAAAAGACATTTCTTCCAAATTACATTTTCTTTTTATTCCTAAAGAAATATTCCCTCCATAGAGCTTCTAATGCATGGACACATTTCTGCAATTTATGGTACTGAATTAAATTAAAATTTCCTCTATCAGCGTCTGCCAATTTCCTGTTCCAAACAAATCTGCTGTGTTTGGGAGACATAGGAGTCTATAAAACTGTTTTTGTTGTATCTCCATTGAGTTAGAACAAGAGCACAAAATAGGAATTTTCCCATTTGCTAAAGTCAAAATTCAAATAAAAATAAAAATAGACAGATCCCATCTTGTTTTATTATCTTGCTGCTCTTAAGGTTTTCAATGATTTTTTCCTAGTTATTTTTCCTATCACCAGACATTAAGGGCAGAATGAGAGTTTAGGAAATGAATTTCAGACAATGGTTAAATGTCTACGGAAGATAAAGTAACAACTTTTTTTTTCCTCTCCAAATTCTCATGAAATCTTTTTTGCTTACATTGGATAATTATGTGTGAGTATGTGTGTATGGTACACATGTTAGTTTACAGTTACCCTTCTATTTTATTCCTTACTTATCTCTGAAAATTTATCATTGGAATTTTTTTCAGCTGTTAATCCAGGAACATCAGTATATCCCTAGGGTTGCTCTGGACCGAAAAAGTTGATAGTTGTATCTCTCTGAAGTTTTGGAGACAATGTTTGCCAACAAAGGTCCATCTAGTCAAGGCTATGGTTTTTCCAGTGGTCATGTATGGATGTGAGAGTTGGACTGTGAAGAAAGCTGAGCACTGAAGAATTGATGCTTTTGAACTGTGGTGTTGGAGAAGACTCTTGAGAGTCCCTTGGACTGCAAGGAGATCCAACCAGTCCATTCTGAAGGAGATAAGCCCTAGGATTTCTTTGGAGGGAATGATGCTGAAGCTGAAACTCCAATACTTTGGCCACTTCATGTGAAGAGTTGACTCATTGGAAAAGACTCTGATGCTGGGAGGGATTGGGGGCAGGAGGAGAAGGGGACAACAGAGGATGAGATGGCTGGATGGCATCACTGACTCGATGGACGTGAGTCTGAGTGAACTCTGGGAGTTGGTAATGGACAGGGAGGCCTGGTGTGCTGCGATTCATGGGGTCAAAAAGAGTTGGACACAATGAGCGACTGAACTGAACTGAACTATAAGGGCTAGTAGAGACATGAAGCCTCCATGGGCAGAATAATGATCTGATGTATCTTCAAACCAATATTCTTGAGATATTTGATCTGAAGTTATTTAGTGGGAAGGTTGAACACTCTGTGGAGAAAGGAGGACATTTGGGACCCCTTGTTTATTAGACTCTGGCCCTGTACTTGCACATCACGCTCTGTATAACAAAGATCTCATTGTTGTTCTTCAGTCTCTCAGACTTGTCCGACTCTTTGTAACCCCTGAACTGCAGCAGGCTTCCCTGTCCTTCACTATCTTTCTGCACTTGCTCAAACTTGTGTCCATTGAGTCAGTGATACCATCCAACCATCTCATCCTCTGTCGTCCCCTTCTCTTCCTGCCCTCAATCTTTCCTAGCATCAGGGGCTTTTCCAATGAGTTGGTTCTTTGCATCAGGTGGTCAAAGGACTTGAGCTTCAGCTTCAGCATCAGTTCTTCCAATGAATAGTCAGGTTTGGTTTCCTTTAGGATGGACTGGTTGGGTCTCCTCGCAGTCCAAGGGACTCTCAAGAGTCTTCTCCTGCACCACAGTTCAAAAGCATCAATTCTTCAGCTTTCAGCCTTCTTTATGGTCCAACTATCACATCCTTACATGACTACTGGAAAAACCTTAGCTTTGACTATATGGACCTTTGTTGGCAAAGTGATGTCTCTGCTTTTTACTGCACTGTTTGGGTTTGTCATAGCTTTTCTTCCAAGGAGCAAGTGTCTTTTAATTTTGTGGCTGCAGTCACCATCCACAAAGATTTTGGAGCTCAAGGAAAAAAAATATTGTTTATATGTCCAGTTCAAGCCCTAATTTTGGTGTTAAAGACTTCCATTTAATTTGTAAGAATTCTTTGAATCTTTTTAGGTAGGAGAACTCTACGTAAAATCAATGCTTAGCTTACTCAAAAAGAAAGAAATAAATTATTATCAGAGACAGATATTATTTTCATACCCTAAGCAAAAAGGATAATTTTTTTGGATTTGGAATATTCACTTTTTGTTAAGCATAAAAACCATGTATCAGACCTAAATTTAAAAACATAACTCTGTATAATTACAACCTAAGCTAGATATTTAGGGAATAAGGTAAATTGACAGAATAAAGTATGTTTATATTTAACTATATGTTAATATAGTTAATGTATATTGAATATAGTTAATATAGAAATGTTTATTTTTTCACACACTTTGTGCTACACGATGCAGCTGGAATTATGTAGAGTATCCTGTGTTTATTATTTAATATAATTGCTGTTCATCTGAAAGAGCTGAAGACTGGAATTACATAGGAAGTAAATATTTTGTATTTTCTCTGGGTGGAAGCAGGCCAAGCTTCCTACGGTTGCCATCTCAATAATTGCCACGCTGTGGCAGCAGCGGCCCGCTCAACCCCCTGCCGTGGGCCGTGTTCAACATGGCACGCCTCCCTTTCCTAGGAGCTAGAAAGCTGTAATTATGTGGATGCTGAGTTGGAAGGGAGGACGGTTATTTAGGGTAAGTCCCTCAAAATATTACTAATACAGTATTATGTAATCATAATAGTATTGATGTATGCATCGTGGAGGGTTATTTCCTTTTAGTTTCTTTTTTTCCCCCCAAATAAACACATTCTCCCATCTGTGTGGGCAACTGTGCCTTTACAAGTAATCACTTAATCTCAAATCTACTATGGTATGAGCCAAGATATTGTCAAATATTAAACAAACACAATATGAGCAACATAGCCCCTCAGAAATGCTGTACATGACTTTAAGAGACAGAAGCAGTGTCAGTTTCTTTGTGAATGCTTTCTTATTCATGGCAACGCATCACTTCCTAAAAGCATGTGACACTGAAGGAATTTACTGAGATTTGAGTGATGGCTATAGAGCTGCCAGATCTCACGTGCTATTCCCATTATGCCTGCTGAAGCTCAGAGATGGTTAAGATGCAGCTCATTTCCAACTTGAGCTGGTAACACAAGTCACAGCTGAAATGGCTTGTGCTTTCATAAACAAACAATTGTGGAATCAGACCTCACATTAGAGACTTTGTTTAAGAAGCACTCAGATCTGCTTTAGGAACCCTCTGCTCACGCATTGTCTCCAAACAGTGGTTCATGATCCTTGAAATCTCAAATATCAGTAACTACTTAGAATCCTTCTGGAGAGAAGAGTGCTTTAATTGGGTCACTTTTAGTTATCCACTTTCAGTTATTTGCCCACCCCTAAGGACATGGTTGGAGAAGGCGATGGCACCCCACTCCAGTACTCTTGCCTGGAAAATCCCATGCACAGAGGACCCTGGTAGGCTGCAGTCCATGGGGTCACGAAGAGTCGGACACGACTGAAGCAACTTAGCAGCAGCAACAGCAGCAAGGGCATGGTATCTGGAGGGGCATGGTGACCCCCTCCAGTATTCTTGCCTGGAGAATTCCATGGACAGAGGAGCCTGGCAGATTGCAGTCCATAGAGTTGCACAGAGTTGCACACGACTGAAGGGACTTAGCACGCATGCATACAAGGACATGCCAAGTGCGTGGCAAAGCACAGGATATCTTCATGAAGAGCCATATTTGCTCCTTGAGTACTAGAAAACATGACTGTTAAGTTCTTACAGGTAGATCTGAAATAAAATGCATCATTCACATAAGCCTTAAGATGAAACATGCATTTTCAATTAATTTCTCGCTGGCAGTGGACTGTTTTACTGCACATCTTTCAAGCATTCTGCAGCCATGTGTGTTCTGTTTTCTGTCTAAGGAAGAGAAGTAAATGGAGGTTAGAAAATTTGAAAAGCACTAACCAATTAGCTTCGGTTTATTCAAAGGTAATGCTCTGCTGCTGCTAAGTCACTTCACTTGTGTCCGACTCCGTGTAACCCCATAGACGGCAGCCCACCAGGCTCTGCCGTCCCTGGGATTCTCCAGGCAAGAACACTGGAGTGGATTGCCATTTCCTTCTCCAATGCATGAAAGTGGAAAGTGAAAGTGAAGTCTCTCAGTTGTGTTCGACTCTTCGAGACCCCATGGACTGCAGCCTACCAGACTCCTCCATCCATGGGACTTTCCAGGCAAGAGTACTGGAGTGGGGTGCCATTGCCTTCTTGGAAAGTTAACGCCTACCTGTTATCTATTGTAGCGTTAACTGTGGCCATGAAACACTGAGGAGTGAGTTTCAAATGGCAGGCTGTTGTCTAGGAGGGAGGGATCTTGCATAGTTCCACTTGGGTACCACACTGGCAGTCTTTGGACAGAAGAAGGGCACTGGCTGCCTGAAGAGCTTCAAAGGCATCATCTCAATCTGCTCATGAAATACCTGTGACTCCCCTAGGTCTCAGCCTGCCAATGCAGGAGTCTCGAGAGACATGGGTTTGATCCCTGAGTGGGGTAGATCCCCTGGAGAAGGAAATGGCAACCCACTCCAGTATTCTTGCCTGGGAAATCCCAAGGACAGAGTTGCCTGGTGGGCTACAGTCCATGGGGGCTGCAAAGAGTCAGACATGACTGAGCAACTGACACACACATGCTCCTAAGTCTCTAGGATTATGCCTCTGATTTTTTTATCCCCTTAATTTGGTTTCTCCTGTAATCAAGTTACTGCTAAATGCAAAAGAACCCAGACCATCTTACATGTAGGTACTTAGCATCTGGATGCCTACATTCTAGATCTTGCTCATTAGGACTGTCTTGCTTAAGTCCTACCTCTTAGCATCAGAGATGGTTTGGATACTCTGGTACATATTCTGAAGCCTTCCAAGCTTCCCTTCTGAACTTCTGAACTTCTTCCCTTCTGAACCTTTGGCCCTCTGGATCCTTCATGATCTGGCTCCTGGCTGCTCTTCATTTCCCAACGGTTCTCAGACACCCATGGTGATACAGCCTCACCAGCATTCATGCTGTTCCTCAAACATTTCCAGCCATTCTTATCTCAGGATCTTTCCCTTGCTTTTATTCTTCCAGGAATGCTCATCTCATAGACGGTGGTTTGTCTGGCTCATGTCATCCACGTCCTCAAACGTTCTTACTGTTCTTTGATTCGTGTGACTCCCCCTCACACCCCTCCTGACAGCCCCTGCCACTGTCTGCCCCCCACTTGGATTTGTCACTGCTGTCATGTAATATCGTCATCCCTTCATCTGTTTGTTGTCTGCCTTACCCTTTTCTCCCACCAGACTGTCGGGCACTTCATTGTCCTGTTCATTCACCATCTCATCACTAGAACCACAACAGTGCCTGGCTTATGGTCAGGGTTCAGAACAAATTTGTTGTATGAGTGGCCAAGCTTGGTCATTTTGTTGCTGCTGTTGTTCAGTCACCCAGTTGTGTCCGACTCTTTGCAACCCCATGGACTGCAGCACACCAGGCCTCCCTGTCCCTCACCATCTCCCGAAGTTTGCCCAAGTTTGTGTCCATTGCATCAGTGATGCCATCCAACCATCTTATCCTCTGATGCCCTCTTCTATTTCTGCCCTCAATCTTTCCCAGAATCAGGGGCTTTTCCAATGAGTCAGCTGTTCGCACCACGTGACCAAAATAGAGTTTCAACTTTAACATCGGTCCTTCCAATGAGTTTTCAGGGTTGATTTCCCTTAAGATTGACTGGTTTGATTTCCTTGCTGTCCAAGGGACTCTCAGAAGTCTTCTCCAGCACCATAGTTCAAAGGCATCAGTTCTTCAGTGCTCGGCCTTCTTTGCTGTTATTTTACAGATCCCATTACCAGGGTCTGATGAGGTGCATGAGGCCAGGGGCTAGAGTAGCAGAGCCCAGTGAGTGACAGAACCGGGAGAGTCACCCTGTAACTGGTCTCTCCAGGTTGACCATCTTCATTTCTGAGTGTGACGGTTCCTGTTATCTGTACTCTGGCATCTCACACCTGATTAAGACCTGCTTTGTCTTATTCTTGAGTTGCTTCCTGTGTGGGTCATGTCTCCATAACTAGGTTATAAGCACCTGGAGGGCAGGTATGGTAACCTTTCTTTGGTATCTATGGCGTCTAGCACAGTGCCAGGAACCTGAAAGATGGCTAACAATTTTTGTTAGTGTTAAAGATGTATTTGTTTCTGGCTGTGCTGGATCTTTGTTGCTGCCTGCGGCCTTTCTCCAGTTGTAGTGAGCAGAGGCTACTTTTTAGTTGTGCTGTGTGGGCTTGCCCTTGCAGAGGTTTTCTTGTTGCCGGGCACAAGCTCTAGGTGTGCAGGCTTCGGTGGTTGTGGTGCAAAGGCTTAGTTGCTCTGCAACATGTGGGATCTTCCCGGACCAGGGATCAAACCTGTGTCCACCGCATTGGCAGCCAGGTTCTTTACCACTGAACCACCAGGGAAGCCCAGCTGATGAATTCTTATTAAAGTCCTACTTTTAAAAAAGTAAACAATATTATCTGGGGTGGGGGGACATGAAATATCTATATATTGAAGCTGGTGGGTAGTTTCTGGAATCAGGAATCCTAAAAGCTTTCTATGATTCTTAAGAGACTGTCTGCCTACTCCTGACCCAGCCAGACCTCATTCGTCTATAAATTTCAGAAAGAGCAAAAGACCGGGTTGCCTCCCTTGGCATTTTCATATCAGAAAGAAATATTTACTCTGGCAAATGAAGGGTCCCCAAAGACCACAGAGCGGTTGCCAGCACTGGGTTTTAGAAATGGCTGGCTGGTTTTATTACCAGTTAATAGCATTTGTATTTGTGCTTTTGCAAATAACCATGAGAAATCACTCGTCAGGCATGGACGGTGTGAGAAAATTATGGTGAAGGTCCTAGGGAATTGGCTGGGGTGGGAACTACAGTCCAGTAACTACATCAAGGGTATGAAGATTAAGGGGAAGGTTTCTATGGGGTGTGTGCTGCTCAAGAAGAATAGGGTGAGTGGTGTTGAGTGCTAAAGCACCCCCTCTTCTTCCTACCACACTCACATCTACAGGGGCTTGGAGAGCATCTTCTTTATGGAGAATTACCCCTTTCGTTCATCCTGCAAATATAAGGAGTGGTTGTGTTTCATGAGTGCCTGTGGAAATTCTAAGTCCTGGGTCTTTGAGAAATACTTTGAGTGATTAAGAGGAATGAGGATATATGAGTTGGGATCTTGCATCTACTAGTTACTTGCTCTAAGATCCTGGGCAAGTGGTTTATTTATTTATTTTTAAAAAAAATTTTGGAGAAAGTTTTACTTAATGTACTGACTCGATGGACGTGAGTCTCAGTGAACTCCGGGAGTTGGTGATGGACAGGGAGGCCTGGCGTGCTGTGATTCATGGGGTCACAAAGAGTTGGACACGACCGAGCGACTGATCTGCTCTGATTTTTAAAAAATTTATTGAAGTATAGGTGAATTATACTGCCTTCCTAAGGGAGATTTTTCCTCCTTAAGTTCATCATACTTTATTTGTATTGTTTCAGCCCTGGTTGTAACCAAAGAAGTCATGTTGTGTTTATTTTCTACCTGTACATGGACAAGTATTAAAGCTGTCTCTAAGCCTGTTTTCTTATCTGTTAGGTGGAAACAAAAGTGATATCAAGTGCAAAGATTTTTGTTGAGATTAAGCAAGGAGCTGTAGGTGAAGTGCTTATTGGGCAAGCAGAAGAGACTCAATACATTTTATTTGTTAATTTTTGGATTTAAAGTTTTCATTGGAGTATAGTTGATTTACAACATTGTATTAGTCTCAGGTGAACAGCAAAGTGAGTCAGTTATACGAACACATATATCCACTTTTTTAAAGATTTTTTTCTCAAATAGGTCATTACAGAATATTGACTAGAGTTCCCTGTGCTATACAGTAGATACTTATTAGTTATCTATTCTATATATAGTAGTGTGTATATGTCAATCTCAATCTCCCATT
Organism: Bos indicus x Bos taurus; assembly: GCF_003369695.1. Taxonomy (NCBI): domain Eukaryota; kingdom Metazoa; phylum Chordata; class Mammalia; order Artiodactyla; family Bovidae; genus Bos; species Bos indicus x Bos taurus. The sequence continues at coordinate 9,638,606 of NC_040095.1, read as the reverse complement.
TATCCCTCCTCACCTTCCCTCCCTGGTAGCTGTAAGACTGATTTCTACATCTGTGACTTTATTTCTAGTAAATAAGTTTATTTGTATAATTTTTTAAAAAAGGATTCCACATAGAAGTGATATTTTTCCTTCTCTGACTTACTTCACTCGGTATGACAATCTCCACACACATCCATCTTGCGGCAAATGGCATTATTTTGTTCTTTTTATGACTGAGTAATATTCCATTGTATATATGTATCACATCTTTATCCACTCCTCTGTTGATGGACTCAATGCATTAAAAATTTTTTTAAATTTCTTTTGGCTGTGCTGGGTCTTCATGGCTGCTCAAGCTTTTCTGTAGCTGCGGCAAGCCAGGGCTGTTCTTCGTTGCGGTGGGCAGACTTCTCGCTGCAGCTTCTCTTGCTGCAGGGCACAGGCTCCAGGTGAGTGGGGCTCAGTGGTTGCGGCACAATCTCAGTAGTTGTGGTGCATGGGCTTAGTTGCCCCATGGCACGTGGAATCTTCCTAGACCAGGTTGAACCTGAGTCCCCTGCATTTGCAGGCTGATTCTTATCCACTGTGCCACCAGGGAAGTATGACTCAATGCATTTTAAATATGTAAAGATATATTCTTGAGTAAAGAAGGGAGGATCTAGCCCAGCCACTGACTTTCCTGTCTTCAAAACTGCCCTGCTTATCCACCCCTGGAGGAATGAGCCAAAATTCTTTGGGACATTGGTTTATTCCTTGGTTAGCCAGTCTGTAGATTTATTTTCCCTAGCCATTTCAGGCTGTGTGCTTACTGAGGTCAAATTACCTGGCTTTAAGATTCGTGTGGAGCTTGAACAACTGCCAAAGCTACCCAGGCCCCAAAGCCATCTGCTCTCACCAAATCCTTGGAAAATCAAAGTGGCCATGATGCCATTAAAGGTCCATCTAGTCAGCTATGGTTTTTCCAGTAGTCATGTATGGATGTGAGAGTTGAACCATAAAGAAAGCTGAGTGCCAAAGAATTGATGCTTTCGAACTGTTGTATTGGAGAAGACTCTCCAGAGTCCCTTGGACTGCAAGGATATTCAACCAGTCCATCCTAAAGGAAATCAGTCCCAAATATTCATTGGAAGGACTGATGCTGAAGCTGAAACTCCAATACTTTGGCCACCTGATGTGAAGAACCGACCCATTGGAAAAGACCCCAATGCTGGGAAAGATTGAAGGCAGGAGGAGAAGGGGACGACAGAGGATGAGATGGTTGGATGGCATCACCGACGTGATGGACATGAGTTAGAGTAAACTCCGAGAGTTGATGATGGACAGGGAGGCCTGGCATGCTGTAGTCCATGGGGTCACAAAGAGTCGGACATGACTGAGTGACTCAACTGAACTGATGATGACAAGAGTGGCCACCTTTTCTTACCTAGGGAGAGCAGACCCCAGACTGATTCTTATCATGAGATTCTGGGGACAGAAGGGGATTTAGGCTTGCAGTTGTATAGTGAGCTGCAAGCCCCACTCTCTGAAGGCAGATTCCACGCATGATTTCTTTGTGTAAAGTATCTCCTATAAGTGAAAGTATTCAAGGATATAAATTTGGGCAGTAGAGACTATCTTCTTGTAAGACTGGATACATTGATGGGAGTGGAGCCAGGTACTGGCCCACTGAAAAAAAATATGCTGTCTCTATCTCTGGGTACCTCGCTGGGTGACAAGTTCTTACAGATACAAAGCAAGTTGTGGCATGTCAGGGACTGTCCCTTGTGGGGACTGTAAGTGGCTGAGACTGTTACCATACGCTTTTATCCATTCAAATAATTCACAGGAGGTTGAAAACACTGAAGTTACTGTGGTATTACCAGTTTTTCCCCCCTAAACTTAATTTCTGACAAGGAGGCAAAGGGGTTCTTGAGTCTGTTCTTCAGTTCTGGAGATGGCCAGTAGGTGGCACCAGGGCTTGGTTCTTAATGGACTCTGGGCACGCCAAGGGAAAGAAAATGCTTATTGTAGCTACAGTCTTGGCTTTTGGATGAAACTCTGTTTCCTGGGAGATCTGAACAAAAATCCTGGCCTTGGCATTCATTCGGGTTAAATTCTCTTCTCTTTTCATCTAAAAATTGTGTTTCTTGTCATGGTGCCAACATTATCACTTAGTGATTCTCCATTGGAGAGTCATGTCACTTCTGATGTTTTCTCGGTACCTACACTAACGTGAAATAGAATGGAGCTTGGAGAGGAATGCTGAACGAAAAAGACTGGAACTCTCTAGCAACTTGCATGGAAAAAAGTAGTAGAGATCACGTTATTTGGGAAAATAGTAGATGTTTCGGATTATCTAGTTTCCCCCCTTTTCCTCTTCACAGATCTGCTGTTGTCAGCCCAGAAACTAGCAGAGCTGATGCCAGAGATTCCAGCACTTTCCATCAGGCAGTGATTACACTTCAGGGCTGATCACCTACCAAGAGTAATACAAGAATAACCATCACAGCATAAAAACTGCCTTGGGTGTTTGCTTCCTTGTCCCAGCACTGTGCTGAGCATTTGACCCTCATCATCTCATTTAATTTTCTCAGTCATCTTCTGGGTTATGTACTTGATGATACCATTTTTCAGGTCAGAAAACTGAAGTTTAGGTTCAATAATTTGCCCCCAAATCATTCAGCTAGTGAATAGAGGGACTGAAAGCTAGGAAGTCGGACTCCAGGTCTGAGTGGTCTTTCACTGTGTCCACTGGAACGGTTGGTGGGGTGGGGGTAACTGGGCCCCTGGAGGCGGTGCTTGGTGGTCCCAGGTAGCTTGCTCTGCTGAGGGCACACAGGCTTAGCGATGTGCGAGTCACTTAAAGTTCCGTGGGGACTCAGCACTGTGCCATGTCCCATGGCTTTTTGCAACATGGCACACAGAATCCACCTCCTGAGACTTCACCGTCTGAGCCCTGCTTCCCTCCCTCCCCTCCTGATTGCTGCTCTCCAGGTGCCTTTCTGCCACGGGGCCTTGGCACCAGCTGCCCCTCTGACTGGAGTTCTCATCCGTCAGATCCTCACAGGGCTGGCTGCTTTTCCTCAGGAATCAGCGCAGACATGCCCTCCCCTGAGAATCTCTTTCTCACAACATCATTTCTTGAGGCTTCTCGCCTTGGGCCCCCTGGTCCATGACTTTCTCTCATTCCTTTCACTGCAGTTCTGACGACTAGTAGCTGTCTTCTCACTCAGGTGGCTTACCTGGTGTCATGTGTTCTGCCTCATCAAATGTAAGCTGTGTGAGGCAGGAGTCCTGACAGTCTGGTTCATTGCTGTGCTCCTAGAATCTAGAATGTTCCAGATACAGAGGAGGTATTTAATAGGCATTTCCTGAAGGAACATGGAGGGAAGATGTGATAAAGGCCTTGGAGTTGTGGTCCCACTTGTCAGGAAGCTGGCAGTGCAACTAGAGAGTCCAGGCTGACAGGCAACAACCAACGGTCAATCCATAGCCAAGCTGAGGCAGCCTGAAATAGTGGTTAAAAAAATGGACGTTGAGGCTTAACTGCCTGGGTTTAAATCTTGACTCTGGCACCCACTAGCGGTGCGACCTTGGCCAAATTATTTAGTTAATTTGTGCCTCATTTTCCTCATCAATAAGTTGAAGGTTAATAATCCTATCATTAATAATCACAATACCTCGGGCTTCTAATGAGGATTAAATGAGTTAATATATGTGGTGTGCTTAGAATGGTGCCTGGCACACCGTGCTCTATACGTATTTGTTAAATAAATATGTATAATCAAATAAAACCCTGTGGCTTTAGGAATTTGTGAAAATGAAGTGTTAGTGTTGGGGAAGGCCCTGCTTCTTGTAGGGGCTAGATTTGGAATCAGGGAGAGAGCAGAGCCTGAGGGATCCTTACCTTTGCTCTGGGCCCTAATTTCTGCATGGTTAAGTACTCAAGAAATATTTGTTGAGCATGAACAAAAATGGTTGATGATCAATCTCTCCCACCTTTCTGTCCTCCATCCCTTCAAATATTCTAGGAATTCTCTATGTATAATGGGATTTTGAACATAACACTCTTTGGATATAACATGTACAGTGATGCTTTAAAAAGAAGGATAGACTCACAATCTCTTCCCCCTCTAAGTGAAAGTCTCTCAGCCGTGTCTGACTCTTTGTGACACCATGGACTATACAGCCCATGAAATCTCCAGGCCAGGATACTGGAGTGGGTGCCAGGTCTTTCCTGACCCAGTTGAGACTCAGGCTCTGAGGTGAGCCTCAACTGGCTCTGGATTGATTCTGCCTGGGAGAAGTGCAAATTCCTCACTCTCTCCCCTCAATTAAATTCAACCAGTGTGCATAATACAGGACAGAAACAGTATGGACCTAACAGAAGCAGAAGATATTAAGAACAGGTGGCAAGAATACACAGAACTGTACAAAAAAGATCTTCATGACCCAAGTAACCACAATAGTGTGATTAGGCACCTAGAGCCAGACATCCTGGAGTGCGAAGTCAAGTGGGCCTTAGGAAGCATCATTATAAGAAAAGCTAGTGGAGGTGACAGAATTCCAGTTGAGCGATTTCAAATCCTAAAAGATGATGATGTGAAAGTGCTTCACTCAATATGCCAGCAAATTTGGAAAACTCAGCAGTGGCCACAGGACTGGAAAAGGTCAGTTTTCATTACAATCCCAAAGAAAGGCAATGCCAAAGAATGTTCAAACTATTGCACAATTGCACTCATCTCGCACACTAGCATAGTAATGTTTGAAATTCTCCAAGCCAGGCTTCAACAGTATGAACTGAGAACTTCCAGATGTTCAAGTTGGATTTAGAAAAGGCAGAGAAACCAGAGATCAAATTGCTGACATCTGTTGGATCATAGAAAAAGCAACAGAATTCCAGAAAAACATCTACTTCTGCTTCATTGACTACACTAAAGCCTTTGACTGTGTGTATCACAACAATCTGTGGAAAATTCTTCAAGAGATGGGAAAACCAGACCACCTGACCTGCCTCCTAAGAAAGCTGTATCAGGTCAAGAAGCAACAGTTAGAACCTGACATGGAACAATGGACTGGTTCCAAATTGGGAAAGGAGTACATCAAGGCTGTATACTGTCACCCTGCTTATTTAACTTATATGCAGAGTACATCATGAGAAACGCTGGGCTGGATGAAGCACAAGCTGGAATCAAGATTACTGGGAGAAATATCAATAACCTCAGATATGCAGATAACACCACCCTAATGGCAGAAAGCAAAGAGGAACTAAAGAGCCTCTTGATGAAGGTGAAGGAGGAGAGTGAAAAAGCTGGCTTAAAAGTCAACATTCAAAAAATGAAGATCATGGCATCTGATCCCATCACTTCATGGCAAATAGATGGGGAAACAATGGAAACAGTGAGAGACTTTATTTTCTTGGGCAGCAAAATCATAGCAGATGTTGAGTGCAGTCACGAAATTAAAAGACACTTGCTCCTTGGAAGAAAAGCTGTGGCAAACGTAGATAGAGTATTGAAAAGCAGAGACATTACTTTGCCAACAAAGGTCCATCTAGTCAAAGCTATGGTTTTTCCAGTAGTCATATACAGATGTGAGAGTTGGACCATAAAGAAGGCTGAGCTCCAAAGAATTGATGCTTTTGAACTGTCGTGGTTGAGAAGACTCTTGATGGTTCCTTGGCCTGCAAGGAGATCAAATGAGTTAATTCTAAAGGAAATCAATCCTGAATATTCATTAGAAGGACTGATGCTGAAGCTGAAGCTCCAATACCTTGGCCACCTGATGCGAAGAGCTGACTCATTAGAATAACCTTGATGTTGGGAAAGATTGAAGGCAGGAGGAGAAAGGGATGACAGAGGATGAGATGGTTGGATGGCATCACTGACTCAATGGACATGAGTTTGCGCAAGCTCTGGGAGATGGTGAAGGACAGGGAAGCCTGGTGTGCTGCAGTCCGCAGGGTCGCAAAGAGCTGGACACCACTGAGCGACTGAATAACAACAACAAATGCGCATCGAGCACTTAGTGCCAGGCAGACATGCAGACTGTAGAGAAGGTAATAAAAATGACATCCCTGACAACATGAGCATCTGGAAGGTTCGCCTTAAAGTTGGTCCAGGGAGGGAGGTTCAAGAGGGAGGGGACATATGTATACCTATGGTTGATTCATGTTGATATATGGCAAAAACCAATATAATATTGTAAAGCAATTATCCTCCAATTAAAAATATTTAAATAAAAAATTTAAATAAATTTGGAAAAGAAACAAAGACCAAACAAACAAAAAGTTCCTCCAGAGCCTGAAGTGCAGTGTGTAGGGAACACAGGGGGCACCAAAGCAAGGACAGAGAGAGGAACAGACAAAAGCCATTGTCACAGGATTAGACTTCTTTTACTTTCAGAATAAAATGGGCTCACAGGCGGCCTCCAGTGGCTCTTGCTCTGAGCATCTAAAAATAGCAACCACATTGAAAACAAAACAAGACACTCGATTTTATATCAGAGGAGGGTGATTTTTGGAGAAAGGCTTTGTGCATTTTCAACAAGGTGGGAGATAAATGGAAAGAAGCCTCTTTCAGCTCTAAAGAGAACATCAAAGCTTCTGTATTGATCGAAGGGAAGTAATTACAATGACATCACAAGAAGAATCAATGAACTCCCAATGTAGACGTCTGGATCTGATTTATGAAATCTCGCCCATTCCCAACACATGGCCTTGAGACACAGTGGCAAATAATAACATTTAATTAAAACACATAAAACAGAAGCGTCAGTGACAGCACATGTCAAAGTCAACAAAATGCTAATTTCTAAAGATTGTGCTTGCTTGGGGTCCGGAGGGTCAGCAGCAAAGAATTCCACAACAAAGAGCTTTTGTGAAAGGAAGCAGTCTTCCATTTCCTGCAGCTGGAGTCAGAGACCTTGAGAACCTCCATCTCAAAACTCTCACTATACAGAAGATTAACTGAGGCCCAGAGAACAGACGGTTTCAAAATATAATTAGTAGTAGGTTTCAACTGGTGTTCTGCATTCCCTGCACACGCTTTCTTTTATTTTAAAAAATTTATTTATTTTTAATTGGAGGATAAGCACTTTACAATATTGTTTCTGCCATATATCAACATAAATCAGCCATAGGTATACATATATCCCCACCCTCTTGAACCTCCCTCAGACCTCCCACTCCATCCCACCCCTCTAGATTGTCACAGAGCAGCAGTTTGAGCTCTCTGAGCCACACAGCAAATTCCCACTGGCTGTTTATTTTACACATGGTAATGTATATGCTTCCATACTCCTCTCTCCATTTGTCCCACCCTCTCCTTCCCCCACTGTGCCCACAAGTCTGTTTTATATGTCTGTGTCTCCATTTCTGCCCTGCAAATAGGCTCATCATTACCATTTTTCTAGATTCCATATATATGTGTTAATATATATTTGTTTTTTTTCTTTTTCACTTACTTCACTCTGTGTAATAGGCTCCAGGTTCATCCACCTCATTAGAACTGACTCAAATGTGTCCTTTTTTATGGCCGAGTAATATTCCATTGTGTATATGTAGCACAACTTCTTTATCCATTCATCTGTTGATGGGCACCTTGGTTGCCTCCATGTCCTAGCTATTGTAAATGGTGCTGCAACGAACACTGGGGTACATGTGTCTTTTTCAGTTTTGGTTTTCTCAGAAAATATGCCCAGTAGTGGGATTGTTGGGTCATATGGTAGTTTTATTCCTAGTTTTTTAAGGACTATCCATACTGTTCTCCATAGTGGCTGTATCAATTTACATTTCCACCAACAGTGCAAGAGAGTTCTCTTTTATCCACACTCTCTCCAACATTTATTGTTTGTAGATTTTTTGATGATGGCCATTCTGACTGTTGTGAGGTGATACCTCATGGTAGTTTTGATTTACATTGCTCTAATAATTAGTGATATTGAGCATCTTTTCATGTGTTTGTTAGCCATCTGTATGTCTTCTTTGGAGAAATGTCTGTTCAGATCTTCTGCCCACTTTTTAATTGGATTGTTTGTTTTTCTGGTATTGAGCTGCATGAGCTGCTTGTATATTTTGGAAATTAATCCTGTGACAGATGTTTCATTTGTTATTATTTTCTCCCATTCTGAGGTCTGTCTTTTCACCTTGTTTATAGTTTCCTTTGCTATGCAAAAGCTTTTAGGTTTAATTAGGTACCACTTGTTTACATTTGTTTTTATTTCTTTTACTCTAGAAGGTGGGTCATAGAGGTTCTCGCTATGATTTATGTCAGAGAGTGTTCTGCGCATGTTTTCCTCTAAGAATTTTATAGTTTCTAGTCTTACGTTTAGGTCTTTAATTCATTTTGAGCTTATCTTTGTGTGTGGTGTTCACTTCAGTTCAGTTCAGTTCAGTCGCTCAGTCGTGTCCGACTCTTCGCGACCCCATGAATCGCAGCACGCCAGGCCTCCCTATCCATCACCAACTCCCAGAGTTCACTCAGACTCACGTCCATCGAGTCAGTGATGCCATGCAGCCATCTCATCCTCTGTCGTCCCCTTCTCCTCCTGCCCCCAATCCCTCCCAGCATCAGAGTCTTTTCCAATGAGTCAACTCTTCGCATGAGGTGGCCAAAGTACTGGAGTTTCAGCTTTAGCATCATTCTTTCCAAAGAACACCCAGGGCTGATCTCCTTCAGAATGGACTGGTTGGATCTCCTTGCAGTCCAAGGGACTCTCAAGAGTCTTCTCCAACACCACGGTTCAAAAGCATCAATTCTTCGGCACTCAGCCTTCTTCACAGTCCAACTCTCACATCCATACATGACCATAGGGAAAACCATAGCTTTGGCTAGACGGACCCTTGTTGGCAAAGTAATGTCTCTGCTTTTGAATATGCTATCTAGGTTGGTCATAACTTTCCTTCCAAGGAGTAAGCGTCTTTTAATTTCATGGCTGCAGTCACCATCTGCAATGATTTTGGAGCCCAAAAAAGTAAAATCTGCCTCTGTTTCCACTGTTTCCCCATCTATTTCCCATGAAGTGATGGGACCGGATGCCATGATCTTCGTTTTCTGAATGTTGAGCTTTAAGCCAACTTTTTCACTCTCCACTTTCACTTTCACCAAGAGGCTTTTTAGTTCCTCTTCACTTTCTGCCATAAGGGTGGTGTCATCTGCATATCTGAGGTTATTGAGATTTCTCCCGGCAATCTTGATTCCAGCTTGTGCTTCTTCCAGTCCAGCGTTTCTCATGTTAGGAAGTGTTCTAATTTGATTCTTTTACATGTAGCTGTGCAGTTTTCCCAGCACCACTTATTGAAGAGACCATCTTTTCTCCATTGTATATTCTTGCCTTCTTTGTCAAAGATAAGGTGCCCAGTGGTGTGTGGGTTTCAGTTCAGTTCAGTCACTCAGTTGTGTCTGACTCTGTGACCCCATCAACTGCAGCATGCCAGGCTTTCCTGTCCATCACCAACTCCTGGAGTCTACTCAAACTCACGTCCATTGAGTCAGTGATGCCATCCAATCATCTCATCCTGTCATCCCCTTCTCCTCCCACCTTCAATCTTTCCCAGCATCAGGGTCTTTTCCAATGAGTCAGTTCTTCCCATCAGGTGGCCAAGGTATTGGAGCTTCAGCTTCAGGATCAGTCCTTCTAATGAATATTCAGGATTGATTTCCTTTAGCTTGGACTGGTTTGGTCCCCTGGCACTCCAAGGGACTCTCAAGACTCTTCTCCAATACCACAGTTCAAAAGCATCAATTCTTTGGTGCTCAGCTTTCTTTAAAGTCCAACTCTCACATCCATACCTGACTACTGGAAAAACCATAACTTTGACTAGACGGACCTTTGTTGGCAAAGTGATGTCTCTGCCTTTTAATATGCTGTCTAGTTTGGTCATAGCTTTTCTTCCAAGGAGCAAGCATCTTTCAATTTCATGGCTGCAGTGACCTCCTGAGGTGATTTTGGAGCCCCAAAGTCTATTGCTGTTTCCATTGTTTCCCCATCTATTTGCCATGAAGTGATGGGACCAGATGCCATGATCTTGGTTTCTGAATGTTGAGTTTTAAGCCAACTTTTTCACTCTCCCCTTTCATTTTCATCAAGAGGCTCTTTAGTTCTTCTTTGCTTTCTGCCATAAGGGTGGTGTCATCTGCATATCTGAGGTTATTGATAATTCTCCTGGCAATCTTAATCCCAATTTATGCTTCATCCAGCCTGGCATTTCACATGATGTGTTCTGCATATAAGTTAAATAAGCAGGGTGACAATATACAGCCTTGATGTACTCCTTTCCCAATTTGGAACTGTTGTTCCATGTCGGGTTCTAACTGTTGCTTCTTGACCTGCATACAGCTTTCTTAAGAGGCAGGTCAAGTGGTCAGGTATTCCCAACTCTTTAAGAATTTTCCACAGTTTGTTGTGATCCACACAGTCAAAGGCTTTGGCATAGTCAATAAAGCAGAAGTAGATGTTTTTCTGGAACTCGGTTGCTTGCTTGATGATTCAGCAGATGTTGGCAATTTGATCTCTGGTTCCTCTGCCTTTTCTAAATTCAACTTGAACATCTGTAAGTTCATGGTTCATGTATTGTTGAAGCGTGGCTTGGAGGATTTTGAGCATTACTTTACTAGCGTGTGAGAAGGGTGCAATTGTGTGATAGTTTGAACATTCTTTGGCGTTGCCTTTCTTTGGGATTGAAATGAAAAACTGACCTTTTCCAGTCCTGTGGCCACTGCCGAGTTTTCCAAATTTGCTGGCATATTGAGTTAAGCACTTTCACAGCATCATCTTTTAGGATTTGAAATAGCTCAGCTGAATTCCATCACCTCTGCTAGTTTTGTTTGTAGTGATGCTTCCTAAGGCCCACTTGACTTTGCATTCCAGGATGTCTGGCTCTAGGTGAGTGACCACACCATTGTGGTTATCTGGGTCATGAAGATCTTTTTTGTATAGTTCTGTGTATTCTTGCCACCTGTTCTTAATATCTTCTGCTTCTGTTAGGTCCATACAGTTTCTGTCCTTTATTGTTCCCATTTTTGCATGAAATATTCCCTTGGTATCTCTAATTTTCTTGAAGAGATCTCTAGTCTTTCCTATTCTATTGTTTTCCTCTATTTCTTTGCATTGATCACTGAGGAAGGCTTTCTCATCTCTCCTTGCTATTTTTTGGAACTCTGCATTCAAATGGGTATATCTTTCCTTTTCTCCTTTGCCTTTAGCTTCTCTTCTTTTCTCAACTGTTTGTAAGGCCTCCTCAGACAACCATTTTGCCTTTTTACATTTCTTTTTCTCGGGGATCACCTTGCTCCCTTTCTCCTATACAATGTCACGAACCTCCATCCATTGTTCTTCAGGCACTCTGTCTATCAGATCTAATCCCTTGAATCTATTTGTCACTTCCACTGTATAATTGTAAGAGATTTTATTTAGGTCATACCTGAATGGTCTAGTGGTTTTTCCCACTTTCTTCAATTTCAGTCTGAATTTGGCAATAAGTAGTTCATGATCTGAGCCACAGTGAGCTCCCAGTCTTGTTTTTTTCTGACTCTCTAGAGCTTCTCCATCTTTGGCTGCAAAGAACATAATCAATCTGATTTCAGTATTGACCATCTGGTGATGTCCTTGTGTAGAGTCTTCTCTTGTGTTGTTGGAAGAGGGTGTTTGCTATGACCAGTGCCTTCTCTTGGCAAAACTCTGTTAGCCTTTGCTCTCCTTCATTCTGTACTCCAAGGTCAAATTTGCCTGTTACTCCAGGTATCTCTTGATTTCCTACTTTTGCATTCCAGTCCCCTATAATGAAAAGGACATCCTTTTTGGGTATTAGTTCTAGAAAGTGTTGTAGGTCTTCATAGAACCATTCAACTTCTTCAGCGTTACTGGTTGGGGCATAGACTTGGATTACTGTGGTGTTGAATGATTTGCCTTGGAAATGAACAAAGATTATTTTGTCATTTTTGAGATTGCATCCAAGTACTGTATTTCAGACTCTTTTGTTGACTGTGAGGGCTACTCCATTTCTTCTAAAGGATTCTTGCCCACAGTAGTAGATATAATGGTCATCTGAATTAAATTCACCCATTCCAGTCCATTTTAGTTCACTGATTCCTAAAATGTTGATGTTCACTCTTGCCATCTCCTGTTTGACCACTTCTAATTTACCTTGATTCATGAACCTAACATTCCAGGTACTTATGCAATATTGCTCTTTATAGCATCAGACTTTACTTCCATCACCAGTCATATCCACTACTGGGTACTGTTTTTGCTTTGGCTCCATCCCTTCATTCTTTCTGGAGTTATTTCTCCACTCATCTCCAGTAGCATATGGGGCACCTACTGACCTGGGGAGTTCATCTTTCAGTGTCCTATCTTTTTGCCTTTTCATACTATTCATGGGGTTCTAAAGTCAAGAATACTGAAGTGGTTTGCCATTCCCTTCTCCAGTGGACCATGTTTTATCAGAACTCTCCACCATGACCCATCCGTATTGGGTGGCCCTACATGGAATGGCTTAGTTTCATTGAGTTAGACAAGGCTGTGATTCATGTGATCAGTTTGATTAGTTTTCTGTGATTGTGGTTTTCATTCTGTTTACCCTCTGAAGGATAAGGATAAGAGGCTTGTGGAAGCTTCCTGATGGGAGAGACTGACTGAGGGGGAAACTGGGTTTAGTTCTGATGGCTGGGGCCATGCTCAGTAAATCCTTAATCCAATTTTCTGTTGATGGGTGAGGCTGTGTTCCCTCCCTGTTGTTTGAGCTGAGGCCAAACTATGTGGAGATAATGAAGATAATACATCATGGAAGTGCTGGACTGGATGAAGCACAACTGGAATCAAGATTGCCAGGAGAAATATCAATAACCTCAGATATGCAGATGACACCACCCTTATGGCAGAAAGCAAAGAAGAACTAAAGAGCCTCTTGATGAAAATGAAAGGGGAGAGTGAAAAAGTTGGCTTAAAACTCAACATTCAGAAACCAAGATCATGGCATCTGGTCCCATCACTTCATGGCAAATAGATGGGGAAACAATGGAAACAGCAACAGACTTTGGGGCTCCAAAATCACCTCAGGAGGTCACTGCAGCCATGAAATTGAAAGATGCTTGCTCCTTGGAAGAAAAGCTATGACCAATCTAGACAGCATATTAAAAGGCAGAGACATTACTTTGCCAACAAAGGTCCGTCTAGTCAAAGTTACGGTTTTTCCAGTAGTCAGGTATGGATGTGAGAGTTGGACTGTGAAGAAAGCTGAGTGCCAAAGAATTGATGCTTTTCAACTGTGGTGTTGGAGAAGACTCTTGAGAGTCCATAGGACAGCAAGGAGAGCCAACCAGTCCATCCTAAAGGAAATCGGTCCTGAATATTCTTTGGAAGGACTGATACTGAAGCTGAAACTAGAATACTTTGGCCACCTGATGGGAAGAATTGACTCATTGGAAAAGACCTTGATGCTGGGAATGATTGAAGGTGGGAGGAGAAGGGGACAACACAGGATGAGATGGCTGGATGGCATCACTGACTCAATGGACGTGAGTTTGAGTAGACTCCAGGACTTGGTGATGGACAGGGAGGCCTGGTGTGCTGCAGTTAATGGGGTCACAAAGAGTTGGACACGACTGAGCAACTGAGCTGAACTGAACTGATGAAGATAAGGCGACCTCCTTCAAAAGGTCCCATGCACGCACTGCCGCACTCAGTGCCCCTGACCCTGCAGCAGCTACCGCTGACCCGTGCCTCTGCTGGAGACTCCTGGACACTCATGGGCTAGTCTGGGTCAGTCTCTTGTGGGGTCACTGCTCCTTTCTCCTGGGTCCTGCTGTGCACGAGGTTTTCTTTGTGCCCTACAAGAGTCTGTTTCCCCAGTCCTGTGTAACTTTTGGCGGCTCTATGGTGGGGTTAATGGTGACCTCCTCCAAGAGGGCTTATGCCACACCCAGGTCTGCTGCACCCAGAACCCCTGCCCCTGCGGCAGGCCACTGCTGACCCGTACCTCCATAGGAGACAGTCAAAGACTCAAAGGCAGTTTATCTCTGGGTTTTCCATCTTGTTTCATTGATCTATATTTCTGTTGTTATGCCAGTACAATACTCTTTCTTTGATCTAGGAGTTACTGGCAGGAATGCCCTCCCTCACTTTACAGGGGGCACCTGGATACCACCCCAGGCCCAAGCTGATGGGAGCAACCCACCACCAGTGGCACAGGTGCCTCTAAATCATCCCACAACACATGCCATCATCCATGCCTGACTGTATCTCCACACAGGTTAATTGGCAACTTTCAGTGTGGTATTTCTAAGTGGAATTGCTTCTCTGTGCCTACAGGTCCCCTCCTGACTCTTGGAATTGGGCAGAACATGCCCTCACAAAGGCACAACAACATCAGCCTCACAATTCACTCTCTCTCCCTTCTTAGAGGACAAGGACTAAACGGGTAAATAAAACAGATTATCTTAATCCATTTAGAAATAATACAATTCTGCAATAAATAAGATTTCCTTTTCATCCAGATGAGATCACTTGGGTTACATGCTTGAAACCTGAGCAGGTTGTGTGAGGTGAGGGTGACATGGGGTTTCCATCAGTTCCCAACTGTTGGCCCAAGATTTGGGCACAGAGTTCTGGAAACTCTAACTTTTCAAGAATTTGCTTGGCATTGATGTCTCTGACTAAAATGGAAAGTGGGATAGGCCTCAAGTCTTAATTGCATTTGTACACTTAGATTGGTGAGTCTTATCAAGCAGCAACAGTGGAGAACAATAATTGGGGTTGCAGAAATGTGGGATTGAGGAATCTAGGAAATCTTGACTCTAGGATGGGTGATTACTTGGTACTGGATTCCATTTGAAAATTCCCACCTTACCATTTCTCCTAGACCTGAGAATACATCCTTTGGTGGCCTGTGCGCTTCTGGTTATTTAATTCTTCACTGAGTGCTTACTGAATTCAGGTAAAGGATGGAGGGTGTTTCTGTGCAGGCAACCTATAACATGGGCAAATAGATATCCTCTTTTAAGAGCTGGTAAAGTTGTAACCATGGAGAAGCAGGAAATGCTTGGCAAATCCTGTCTAAATCAAGGGCTCCCTGAAACTTTCTAAATGAAAGGAGCTTAGGGGTACAGATATGGTTCCAAGTTGGGCAGCTGGGGAGCTGTTCTGAAGCAGAGCTTGCATAATAATTTAAACTGTCACTTTTTGGAAACTTTGTAGTGTGCATGATTCAATTCTGAAAACAATTATGTGGCAGATATTCTGTTATTAATATCACTGTTTTGATTTCCATTTGGGACACAGTAATTTGCCCAAGGTCTTGGATAAGTGGTGATATACCACTTATATTACTGTAGGCTTACTCCAGAATCTGTGAGCCTGGCCACTATACCACCTGCCTTTCGGTCTCTGGCATTTGTCCATCACTTAGATGATACACTTGTTTGGTGTGGCTGTTGGGGATTATGGGCATCAGAGTGTTTTTCTACCCAAGCCACTTGTATGAAGGCTTTGAGATGAAGGTATTTACCCTGGGAAGTTCTGTCTGTAGCTGAAAACAGGATGACTCCAAAGTAATTCTGCTGGTAAACTAAGAATCTTCTGGAGCTTTTGGTGATGAAAACAGAGAGAAGAGCAACACAACTAAATCCTATTGCCTAGAAATGAGTTGCTAGCGTGGATACTGTCCACCAAAGAGGTAGAAGCTAACTGGCAGCGAACCTGGTGGCAATGGAAAGCATGAGAATGAGTTCACAGTAAGACGTACAAAGTATTTTGAGGATACCATGCAGGCACCTTGTTCAGGGGCAATCAAAAAGCCAACTAAGGGATTTCCCCGGTGGTCCAGTGGATAAGACTTTGTAATCCCAATGCAGGGGACCTGGGTGCGATCCCTAGTCAGGAAAGTAAGATCCTGCATATGGCAAGTAAGCCTGAGTGCTGTAACTACTGAGCCCATGTGCTCCAGAGCCTGCATGCCACAACTAGACAAGCCTGCACACTGCATGCAACAAAGACCCAGCACAGCAAAATAAATCATTTTTTAAGGCTAATTAAAGTTGCCTCTGTCATTGCTTCAATAATTTTAGCAGAATGAAGAGAATATTTGTGACTAGTGCTGGAGAGAAATAACCTATATCTAAAAAAGTAATCAGCTAAACAGCTTTTGTGATCAGGATAGCTAGTGGACCTGGAACAGCAGATAAGCTGTTAAATGAAGTTACATGAAGTTTGGAGATTCATGGATTTGATTCCCTCCTCTGGCTCAATCAGTCATTGAAAAGAGTTGATTGGTGAGAAAAATACTTAATCATACCCCTGCCCAGATGTTTTAATTATTTAAAGTGGTACATGCTAAAAAGGGCTTCCCTAATGGCTCAGTGGTAAAGAACCTGCCTGCCAATGCAGGAGATTTGGGTTTGATCCCTGGGTCAGGAAGATCCCCTGGAGAAGAAAATGGCAACCCACTCCAATATTCTGGCCTGGAAAATCCCATGTACAGAAGAGCCTGGTGGGCTACAGACCACGGGGTCGCAAAAGAGTCAGACACAACTTGTTGACTAAAAAGCAACAACATGCTAAAAACAGTTGCAAAAAAAGAAATTCCTCATTTATTCTACAAACATTTTTTAAAAAGTATCTGCTGTTTGCCAGGGATGGTTTGGGCACTTGGGATACAGCAGTGAGCAAAACAGACAAAGCTGGTTGCCCTTGAGGAGCTCACATTCCAGCAGGGGAGGCAGATAGTGCATGGAATGATGAAGTAAAGGGTATAACTATTGTGTTAGAAGTTGTTAAGTGCTACAGAAAAACTCAGCACAGGAAAGGGAGGAGAGTTGGGGCAGGGCAAAGGGCAGAGTTCTCATCAGCAAGGATGGTTGAAAAGGTGACCACCGAGCAGAGATTGAAAGGAGACATAGATGAGACGTTGCTTCAGGCAGAGGCAATGGCCAGGGCAAAAGTCCCCAGTGCCTAGGAGGGAGTGGGTAAGGAAGAAAGGAGAAAATGGTGAGACTTGAGCTGTGATGAGGACCAGGTCATGAGTGAAATGAGAGGCTGTTGGAGGATTTTGATCAGAGGTGTAAGATAACCTGAGTCTATTTTAAAAGATTTACTTCAGCAGCTGCATAAGGAATAGACTGTAGGGGTCAAGGGTAAAAGTAAGGAGACCACGTGGGAAGCTCATATGATAATTTAGGTGGGAAAGGATGGTGGTTTGACTATCTCTGCTGGTTGCATAGAGATGGGGACAGTTGCTGGGATTCTGTATATTGGAGTAAGAATCAACATGATTTCTGATGGACCATATGTGGGCATATATAAGAAAAAGAAGTGTCAAAGGTGACCCTAGGTTTTTGGCTTGAGCAATCGGAAGAATGGATCAGGCTTCAGCTGTGATGGGGAAGATTATATCTGGAGCAGAGCTTTGAGGAGAACATCAGTAGTTCAGTTTGGGACACAGTAAGTGTAACACATTCAAATGAAGATGTGAAACGCGCAACAGGAAATATGGATCTGAGTTCAGGAGTGAGGCTGGGCTGAGTTACTGGTGACAATACTGAATCTTTTTATCCAATAACAACATTTGTCTCTCCATGTATTGAATATTTCTTTTATATGCTTGCCTTGATTTTTATTGCATATATAGAACAACCTGGTTATTAAAGTCTGCTTCCACACCAGTGCCCATTGGTGGGCATGTGTGCAATGGAGCACAAATAGTCTCATATGCTGGGTCTAAGTCTAATGGTTCATCTGTGTAGTTTTCCTCCAAACATCCTTCTTTTTCACCACTTCTCCTATCTTGCTCCTGCCAAGTCTCTGACTATCTAAAGGAGCCATTAAGCACTTGCTGTGATTTCAGTGTAGATTTTTGCCTGAGGTCATTTCTATTTCTGGGAAATGTAAACAGGAGAGGTACTATTGAAAGTTTGGGACCAGGCCATTTTTAAGGATTTTGATTCTGAGTGGCCAAGAAAACAACGCACGCCCACAACTTTCAAGAAAGGCAGTGGTAGAAGCTGAAAGTGGGCCAACTTCTCTAACGTTGGCAGCACTGCTGATATTAACATGGGTTCCCCATCTTGTGTCAGTGCTGATGTGGTTGTTTTCGTGCAGGCGTCTTGACCCAGAGCTGTTGTGATGCCCACTAAAAGCAGATGGAAAAAGGACAGAGCACTTCCACTGCTGTGAATTCATTCTGCAGATACACTTGCACAGATGCCAGATGAATTTTGTACAGGCTTATTCACTGCAGCACCATTTGTAATAACAAAAGATTGGAAGCAATACAAATGTTCATCAACAGAGGATCATTTAATCATAGTATATCCAGACAACAAAATACAGCCATAAAAAAGAGCGAGCAGCAGAATGTATGCTACATTTTGTTTAAAAATGTTGAGACTTGCATAGTATTTATTCATGGCCTATGCATAAAGAAACTCTCAGAATTCACAACCAAACAATAGTAGTTGCTGGGTTGAAACCAAGAGAAAAGAAGTCAGGAGCGGTGAAAAGACTTCACTGTGGATGTTTAAAGCTTTTAAAAATTATTTGAAGCATCAAATGCATTGCTTACTTAAGTTAAAGAAACTTCCATGTAGGATACACAATAGAGGACTTCCCTGGCAGTACAGTGGATAAGAGTCTGCCTGCCAAGGCAGGAGACACAGGTTTGATCCCTAGCCCCTGAAGATTCCGTAAGCCATGTAACAAATAAACCTGTGTGCCACATCGATTGAACCCATGCTCTAGAGCCCAGGAGCCGCAACTTCTGAGCCCATGTGCTGCAACTACTGAAGGCCATGTGCCCTGGAGCCCCTGCTCCAAAACAAGAGAAGCCAGTGCAGTGAGAAGCCTGCGCACCACAACTAGAGAGGAGCATCTGCTCATCACAGCTAGAGAAAGGTCCACTCAGAAACGAAGACCCAGAAGAGCCAAAAATGAATAAATAAACAAAATGAAAGAAGAGGAAATGCCCATGTAATATACACGACAGATAACATCACCCCATCTCAGACCCCCTACCTCAAGCCTAATGCTACTCCAATCTGAATAGCTTCTCTGAACCTTGTCCTTTACTGGAGGAAAGTTTGCTTTGTATACTCTTTTGTTTGTTACATGATACAGTTGTTAGGAATATCTAGTTCAAAATGCTCTTTCTCCTACTAACTCAACAGATATGAAAAAAGAAACTAAATTGCTCCCCAGAAAGCTTTGAGAGTTTGGTGCAAGATTTTATCTGTTCACATTTATTAGCTCAACCAACAAGTAGACGTTCTATTGTGCCTGCCCACATTTTGTGTTTAGATAGGTTACACTGGTCATGAGCAAGGAGGATCAACGGGAGAGACCCCAGCTTGGTGGCAGGTCACTGGGCTAAGTGGTTGCTGCAGATGGAATTGAGGACTGGGGGCAGACAAGGAAGGGGAGTGGAGTGAGGGCTCTCTGGATCCCTCTCTCACTGAGACAGGACAGCCTGCCCTGCTACTGCTGGCAGACTCAGAGAGGAACTCTTCATCTGACCTTGCATGATCGCTGTTCTCTGTTGTCTGAAATGGACTTCACCTTCAAAGATGTCAGAAGCATATAAAGAACCACGCTCAGGCAAAATAGCAGGAGGATCTTCTGTTTTTTCCACAGGGCATTATGCTGACTACAAAATCTCATTGCAAAGACTTATTGACCAAATCTGTTTTGTTGTGCTGCAGCCTTTCAGCTCAAAGGTATGTTAATGTAATAAAAAAGAAAAGCCCTTGCTATTCTGTTAAATAGTTTGAGCTGATAAATACCAGGGTCAAGGGGAATGGAAGGAGTTGCTGAGGACACAGCCAGTTATTTTGTTTTGGGGAGGATAGGTCTTTTCAAGATATCTGGCAGTTATTAATACAAAAAGTCTTGGAAATCTCAGAAGTAGAACAATGATGTAAGTCCGGCTTCGTGGGTACTTCGGTACACCAGAAAGAATCTGGGATGGATGAAGTTGTCTCATGTATAGAGAAATTAGGTATTGGTGTATTCTAATTTGGGGGTACCTGACTATCTCAGACCTGATGTCTGATATCCCGCCATCAGCAAGTGATACCTGATCATCCCACTCTTTGGGGGTGATATTGTTCCTAATTAAAATATAGTCATAGTTAACACACAAGCCTGTTGTCAGTTATCAACATTTGGTCAAAGCTTAGTTTCCTAGGACCCAGCTGAGTGGTATAATATAGAATGAGGAGACCTGGCACCCGGACAGTGATGGAGAGAGAGAGCCCTGGTTAGTGGCTGGGGTGCAGGTTAGGTGCAAGGGTGAACGGGCTGGTCAGGGGGTTCTGAACCTTGGGTTGGGGGCTGAGCATTGAGCTGGAAGCAGAACAGAGTCACAGTACAGAGAACAGGAAAATGTGAGGGGGGAGGGGTGCTGGAAAGAGGTGGGATAGGAGCTGAGGCCATCTCACCTGCTTCACAGCCTTGTCAGGGACTAAGCCTTCTCCGTAGTTGGCATAGGGAAATCTGCATCAAAAGAGGAAGGCAGGGAATCCCCTGCTGGTCCAGTGGTTAAGACTTCGTGCTTTCACTGCTGAGGGCCTGAGTTTGAATCCCTGGTCTGGGAACTAAGATCCCACCAAACACGTGGCACAGTCAAAAAAAATAAGGGGGTGAGGTGGGGAAGGCAAAAGCTTCATACACACATTCACATTGCTGCGTCTGTTGTTGATTCTTCATCGAGGTTTCCTGCAGAGACCTTCTTCACTTGGCTGACTGGTATTGTCATTAGATAATTTTGGATATTGAAGTAATTAAAAACTGCAAGTCAGGACAATGCGCTTAGTATTCTTGAGACACAATGCAATCTTCGAGATGCTCACTTGTTTGAGAAATCACGTGGAGGATTCTGTTACATCTTGGTGCATCTCAGCTGCTCTAAACTAAGCATTAGGGTTGTAGATATCGTTGAGGTATGGAAAACCCAGCCGGTTATTTTCTACAACTGGATATTACAGTGTTATTCCATGTGTATAAATGCCATGTGTTCATGCTTGGAGGAAGAATGCTCTTTTCTCTTTAACAAAGGGCTCTCTCATGGCCGCGGTGACAAAGTGGCAAGCAATCAGTAGGTGTTGTTTGAGGGAGGTGACCTTGGGTTTTATTTTGAAATTGTCATTTTCATTTTTACATCAAGGTTAGAAAATTGTGCACAAATTTTGGTTAGTAGCACAATAGCATTTAAATATGCCATTCTGCCGTGCAAAATTGTATGATACCCAGAAAGCAAATCCATCTGTCTACCTCCCTCTCTCCATCCATTCAACACATTCTCAGTGAGCGGAATATGTTGCGTACCATGCTGGGCATTTGGGATGCAGTGCTGGGCAAGCACAGACCGGTCCCAGCCTTCCACAGGCTTCCGTTCAGTGGGGGAGACAGGTGTTAGGCAAATAAACACAAAAATACACGTATGGTTTTTTAGAAAATGAATATATGGTTTCAAACTATAGTAAGTGCTATGAAAAATAGGTGCATAGTTGTATGAAAGCCTATAATGAGGAAAGAGATGTTGAAATTGAGATCTGATGAATGGCTAGAAATTAACCAGGTAAAAATTGCTGGGGGTGTGAAGTGGGAAGGGAGGGTGTAAAGAACATTCCAGATGAAAAGGAATTTGAGACGCTCGAAGACCAGTGTTTCCAGAGTGCAGGTCTTTGTGACTTTGGCTATGCCTCTGAATTTGATTGTGTTTTAGAGTTTTTATTTGAAAAATGAAGGTCCTGATACTGGCTCCCTATCATGATAAATAGCAACTGTCCCATAATTAATGAAGAAACCAAGCAACCATTTGAGTTCTAAAATAAAAGGTGCTGTAATGGTATAAACCCTGCCAAAAGCTACATCCAAAGGGGAAAAAAATTAATCACTTGGCATTCTCCTCGGCTTTAGGCATGCAAGTAGGTAATGAAAGTTCTCTAATTATGTTTCGAGTTGTGATGAAATCACCATTGAATTTTTCTACAGTTCAGAACTCAGTTCCTCTGAAGTCGAATTGTGAGCTTCATCTGCTGATCTCCTGTCTGACTGGACGGGATGAGTCACTGCCAGGCCCACACTGGCGAAGCCCATTGTATTTTAGCGTACAGATGAGGGTTTCGCTCTTTCAAAGATAATTGCTCAGGAAACCAAAACAATTCATCCCTATTACCTTGTTTAAAAAGAAGCAGCTTTTTTTCTAGGCTGAAGTTTATCTGAATGGACGTTTCTAGCCAGACACGCGATGTGTGCTGGGCTAATTGGATTTTGCCAGGAAACCGTTTGGAAGGCAGGTCAGAGGCCAGGCTGTGTGAACGAATCCAGGAGGTGGCTGGGGTTCTTCTGTGAACCAAGGATCCTCGAACACAGTTCGGGGGCAGAGGGAGCTTGGGACCAGGTGAGGAAGTTGAGAAAATGAGCCCTCCACTTCTTCATAGTGGTGTAGAAACAGGTGTGCGTTTCACCATGAAGGAGCCTCTGCTGCTGCTGCTGCTGCTGCTGCTACGTCGCTTCAGTCATGTCCGACTCTGTGCAACCCCATAGACGGCAGCCCACCAGGCTCTGCCATCCCTGGGATTCTCCAGGCAAGAACACTGGAGTGGGTTGCCATTTCCTTTTCCAGTGCGTGAAAGTGAAAAGTGAAAGTGAAGTTGCTCAGTCGTGTCTGACTCTTCGCGACCCCATGGACTGCAGCCCACCAGGCTCCTCCATCCATGGGATTTTCCAGGCAAGAGTACTGGAGTGGGGTGCCATCGCCTTCTCCTGAAGGAGCCTCTAGAGTGGGGAAAAAGGCTGAATGCCATTGGGAGAGCCTCACCCCTCTGTCTGTGATGGGGTCAGCCGGGCCCGTGGTCCTGGGTGATGTCAGTCTCACCCTGCTTCTGCAGAGGGAGTGACCCAGCAGGACAGCCAGCTCCCTCAGCTGGGAACAGTTACTCCGCATCTGGGTTGGATTACCCTCCTGAAACGCAGCTCTGAGCCCGCCCTCCCTGCCCACTGGAGGGATGGATCCACCGCCCATGAGCGCGTGCCCGTCTCTTCAGCAGAGATGAGGGCCACGGCGACTTCAACCTCAGGCATCTCAGCCTCCCAGCCAGTGAACTCCGGGAGCGATTGGCCAAGTGAATCAAAGGACAGGAAACAGTCTAATCACAGATGTGAAGGGAGATAAAACGGTGTGGCTCTTTTGAACCCGGAAGTAGCCCATTCACCCAGGGAAATAGCACAAGGAATTGGGATGGCCAAAAAGTGCATTTGGGTTTTTCACAGGCTGCTATGGAAAAACCTGAATACACCTTGGCCAACCCAAATATGTTTTTGTTTGTTTTTTCCCAACAATATTTTTCCTTCCAGTTTCTATCAGATAATAGCACAGTTGACTAGAAAGATTTGGGACTTTAGAAATATTTTTTCTTGATGGCTAGATTGAGGAATGAGAAGGCATCCTTCTGTGGGTTGTTGTGCCTCAGGCTGATTTTGGAGTGGTCTGGATATTGGATTGGGTTTATGCTAAACTGAGCTCAGAGGCTGTATCAGTACTCATCACTCAGCAGGGGCTCACCATCACAAATCTGTGGGCATCTCCTCCGACTTATGGAACTGGGAGAACTGATTTCTACCTTGTACTTCAGATCATATCACACCACAGTTCAAAAGCATCAATTCTTCAGCGTTCAGCCTTCTTCACAGTCCAACTCTCACATCCATACACGACCACAGGAAAAACCATAGCCTTGACTAGACGAACCTTTGTTGGCAAAGTAATGTCTCTGCTTTTGAATATGCTATCTAGGTTGGTCATAACTTTCCTTCCAAGGAGTAAGCGTCTTTTAATTTCATGGCTGCAGTCACCATCTGTAGTGATTCTGGAGCCCAGAAAAATAAAGTCTGACACTGTTTCCACTGTTTCCCCATCTATTTCCCATGAAGTGATGGGACCGGATGCCATGCATGATCTTCGTTTTCTGAATGTTGAGCTTTAAGCCAACTTTTTCACTCTCCTCTTTCACTTTCATCAAGAGGCTTTTGAGTTCCTCTTCACTTTCTGCCATAAGGGTGGTGTCATCTGCATATCTGAGGTTACTGATATTTCTCCCGGCAATCTTGATTCCAGTTTGTGTTTCTTCCAGTCCAGCATAGAGTACTACCATATAAAAACATCTCAAGCAGGAAATCTTTCCTTCCATCCATTTTTTTCCATTTATGGAATGACTAGGAGTGCGAGCTCTAGAGTCAGACAGATGGGGATTCACCCTGACCTGCTGTGTGGACTCAGACAATTTACTGCTTTAACTCTGTTTCCTCATCTGTAAAATGGGGGTAGTTACTTTGTTTTGAGAATTAAACAATAT
The DNA here is from genome assembly GCF_003369695.1 of Bos indicus x Bos taurus. Taxonomy (NCBI): domain Eukaryota; kingdom Metazoa; phylum Chordata; class Mammalia; order Artiodactyla; family Bovidae; genus Bos; species Bos indicus x Bos taurus. The sequence continues at coordinate 9,614,304 of NC_040095.1, read as the reverse complement.
ATAATAAATGTACTTTTTCTTGTGCCTGGCTGGGTAAGCCAGGCCTGCTGCCATAGTCCATGCAGTTGGTTGAGTTGGGCCATTCTCTCTCTCTCTCTCGCAAGATTTAAGGTCAGGGGCAGTACGTGAACTGTGAACTTCCAGGTGTTCAAGCTGGTTTTAGAAAAGGCAGAGGAACCAGAGATCAAATTGCCAACATCCGCTGGATCATCAAAAAAGCAAGAGAGTTGCAGAGAAACATCTATTTCTGCTTTATTGACTATGCCAAAGCCTTTGTGTAGATCACAATAAACTGTGGAAAATTCTGAAAGAGATGGGAATACCAGACCACCTGACCTGCCTCTTGAGAAACCTACATGCAGGTCAGGAAGCAACAATTAGAACTGGACATGAAACAACAGACTGGTTCCAAATAGGAAAAGGAGTATGTCCAGGCTGTATATTGTCACCCTGCTTATTTAACTTATATGCAGAGTACATCATGAAAAACGCTGGGCTGGAAGAAACACAAGCTGGAATCAAGATTGCTGGGAGAAATATCAATAACCTCAGATATGCAGATGACACCACCCTTATGGCAGAAAGTGAAGAGGAACTAAAAAGCCTCTTGATGAAAGTGAAAGAGGAGAGCGAAAAAGTTGGCTTAAAGCTCAACATTCAGAAAACGAAGATCATGGCATCTGGTCCCATCACTTCATGGGAAATAGATGGGGAAACAGTGGAAACAGTGTCAGACTTTATTTTTTTGGGCTCCAAAATCACTGCAGATGGTAACTGCAGCCATGAAATTAAAAGACGCTTACTCCTTGGAAGGAAAGTTATGACCAACCTAGAGAGCATATTGAAAAGCAGAGATACTACATTGCCAACAAAGGTCTGTCTAGTCAAGGCTATGGTTTTTCCAGTGGTCATGTATGGATGTGAGAGTTGGACTGTGAAGAAAGCTGAGCACTGAAGAATTGATGCTTTTGAACTGTGGTGTTGGAGAAGACTCTTGTGATTCCCTTGGACTGCAAGGAGATCCAACCAGTCCATTCTAAAGGAGATCAGTCCTGGGTGTTCGTTGGAGGGACTGATGCTGAAGCTGAAACTCCAATACTTTGGCCACCTCGTGCTAAGAGTTGACTGATTGAAAAAGACTCTGATGCTGGGAAGGATTGGGGGCAGGAGGAGAAGGGGACGACAGAGGATGAGATGGCTGGATGGCATCACTGACTCGATGGACATGAGTTTGAGTGAGCTCCGGGAGTTGGTGATAGACAGGGAGGCCTGGTGTGCTGCGATTCATGGGGTTGCAGAGTCGGACACGACTGAGTGACTGAATTGAACTGAACTGAGGAAGGATCAGAAAAAAGGAAGTTCAGGACTCCCCCAGTGGTCCAATGGTTACGAATCCAACTGCCAATACAGGAGACCTGGGTCTGCTCCCTGGTCTGGGAAGATTCCACCTGCCGTGGAGCAAGTAAGCTCAGGTGCCCTAGAGCCTGTGCCACCCAACAGGAGAAGCCACCGCAATGAGAATCCCAAGCACCGCAACTAGAGAGCAGGCCCCCACTTGCCACAAGCAGAGAAAGCCCTCGCGCAGCAACCAAGATCCAGCACAGCCAAAAATCAGTTAAAAAAAAAGCCCATTTCATCTTCCAGCCTGAGATATGTCCTCTCACCTGCTGTGACCACGTTTTGTGCCGGGGTATTACAGCTTACCTGGTCATCTACAGCTGAGTATTCTATTTCCCTGTGTCTAGTGGTGTTTGTGTAGGCAACTCATCTGTCAAGTTCTCAGAGGGGAGGAGAGTGAGTGGCATCTGAGTTCCGGCTCTGTAACCACACATCTAAGAACTGTTCCACTCAAAACTCTATTTGGCGTCTGATAATCAGGCATGCTTTTTCCTCCTGGTGGTTTTCACAGTTTGGCAACTGTGGCTGAGAAAAAGCTATGTGTCCACCAAGCCCATTTTCATGTGCCTCCTCTGGGTACATAGGAAATTATACTTCGCAACCCCTTGAACTTTGGAGTGGGCCTCGCAGCTAGCTGAGGTCAATGAAGTGTGCCATGTCGCTTCCTGGCTGAGGCAGGGGAAAACTCCTTTATGATAATCTAGCTTCCCTTCCTCTGCTGTAGTGAGTGTGGAGGCCTCACGTTCCAGATGATGCAGCTACAAAATGGTAGGGATTCTGTCCTCCTGGAGGGCTTCTTGGGTGACTCAATGGTAAAGAATCTGCCTGTAACACAGGAGACGTGGGTTCAATCCCTGGGTTGGGAAGATTCCCTGGAGGAGGAAATGGCAACCCACTTATATAGTATTCTTGCCTGGGAAATCCCATGGACAGAGGAGCCTCATGGGCTACAGTCCATGGGGTCACAAAGAGTCCACACAGCGGAGTGACTGAGCACTCACTCACTATCCACCTGGAACCCCAAGTCATGCCTTGGAGGGGAGCTGACAGACACCCTCAGAGGACTTTGTGTGAGTGAGAAATAGAATAAACTTTGGTTGGGTTAAGTCACTGAGATTGTTGTTACTGCAGCAGAGTCTAGCCTCTTCTGGCTGACACAACAGTCTGCTTACTTGCTAACATTACTTCCACCGCTTTCCTGGTCCTGTGACACTGACTCTTTTTCACAACTAGGACTTCTTCAGCTGAAAGGTAGAATCCCTCATAACCAGTTCCTGACTGCTCACTGCTGATTACATTTAAGGATTTTCAGAACCTAAGTGGAGAGTGGAAGATATTCTGCTAAGGCCTTGCTTTAAAACAAAAAAAGAAGAAACGAGAATGTATTTCAGGAAGATCTGCTTAATTCTGTGTCGATGGCTGAATTTTCCTGACTGGTTTCGACAAATACCTGAAGCCCTCCTGGCAGAGGATTTACTTTGTGGAGTCATGGATAATCTCATTAAAGAGATTTTAATGATTGAAGCCACTGCATCAAGCAGTGTAATCTCTAGAAATCCTTCCTGCCTCTTTCCTCACTAGTTTAGAAGTCCTACTGCTCTTGAAAAACAAGCTGTTCTCCAGCCTTTCCACTCCCTTTCATTGTAAGGGAAACTTGGGAGAAAGTATTTATAATCACAGAACATGAAAATAGAAAGCTTTTGTAATTTTCTCAGCTTAAAACTGTGTTAGTCTTCTCAAGTTGTCATATCAAGATAGCACTGACTGTGTGGCTTAAGCTGTAGAAATATATCCTGTCAAGATCTGGAGGTCGTAAGTCCAAGATGAAGATGCTTTCAGGGTAGGTGTCTGGGGAGGCTTGTAGTCATTGCCTTCTTGCTGTGTCCTCACATGGCCTTTTCCCTATGCTCATGTGAAGACAGAGAGCTCTGGTGTCTCTTCTTCTTCTAAGGACACCAGCCCTATTAGATGAGGCTCCATCCTCAGGACCTCAGTTAATTTTTTTAACTTTCTGATGGACCCAACTGTAACCAAGCAAGGACTCATGTGCCTGCCTCACAGAAAGCTGAACTTTGGCAGTGGGTGTTTACAGCAAAGTAAGAGTTTACTGCGGGCTTCCCTGGTGGCTCAGTGGTAAAGAATCTGCCTGCAATGCAGGAGCTGCAGGAGATTTGGGTTTGATCCCTGGGTCAGGAAGATCCTTGGAAGAGGGCATGGCAACCCATTCCATTATTCTCACCCAGAGATTCCCATGGACAGAGAAGCCTGGTGGGCTACAGTCCATAGGGTCGCAAAGAGTTGGACATGGCAGCACACACAAGAGTTTACTGTTGGGCACCAAGCAAGGGAGCGGGAGACAAGCCTCAGACACACACCGACTAGGTCTTTGAGTTCCAGGTACTTTTAAAGGGGAAGAAGAAAGAAGCTGACATTAGTCATTTGTCTTGTGACATTTCTGAGACATTTATTTATTTTTAGTGAAGTGTAGTTGATTTACAAGTTATATTAGTTTCTGGTGTACGCAAACAGATTCAGTTATATATATATATATATTTATATGTATGTATGTATATTTCATATCTTTTCATTACATTACAAGATATTGAATATAATTCCCTGAGCTATACAGTAGGATCTTATTGTTTATCTCTTTTTATTGTGAAAGTGAAAGTCGCTCAGTCATGTCTGACTCTTTGTGACCCAGTGGACTATAACAGTCCATGGAATTCTCCAGGCCAGTATACTGGAGTGGTAGCCCTTCCCTTCTCCAGGGGACCTTCACAACCCAGGGATGGAACCTAGGTCTCCTGTATTGCAGGAGGATTCTTTACCAGCTGAGCCACCAGGGAAGCCCAAGAATACTGGTGTGGGTAGCCTATTCTTTCTCAAGCGGATCTTCCCGACCCAGGAATTGAACCAGGGTTTCTTGCATTGCAGGCAGATTCTTTACCAGCTGAGCTACCATATGTATAGGGGTTTGTATTTGCTAATCCCAAACTCCTAATTTATTCCTCCCCACCATTTTCCCCTTTGGAGGCCATTGGTTTGTTTTTTATTCTGTGACATGTCTTAATCATAGTTTTGGGAGTCAGGATGTCTCCAGTTTATGACTTTCTGGCCAGGCCTTGTCCACGGCTTGGAAGGCCTGCTAGCTCACTGTGCCGTGGAGAAATCATCTGAGTTTGTATCTTAATGATGACATGTACAACCACAATTTTAGTCATCTTGTTACCAAGTCCAAACTTGCTCTGCTCACTGCACAAGAGGCCAGTGAATTCGAGGGATGAGGTGTTGCGGCAAGGAATACAAAAGCCCAAGAAGATGGCAGACTAATATCTCAAAATAGTCATCTTGTTGGGGTCTGGATGCCAGGTTCTTATATGGATCAGAGATGTGGGGGGAGGTGAGGAAACAAAGAAAAAAGGCCATTTGATCTTGCAATATCTCCTAGAATGGCAAGCCTCAGGCAGGGGGATGTGAATGTGTTAAGTTCTTCCTTCCTGCCATCTACAGGCAGACAGGGTTCTGAACAAAGACACTTTAGCTCAACAGTCAGGCAGAGGGGTAGGATTCTCTGAGGCAGGACATTATGTATGATTATAATAACAAAAGTGGCAAAAAACAAGGGTTAAAGTTAAAGAAACATCTAGCATGGAAGTGTCAAAATTGACTCTTCCTTGTTACAGTCTGACTCTGGTTGATTAGTGTTAAGATTGAGGTCAGAGGGGATAAGAAAGGGAATAAAGTTTTGGGCTTTATTAAGGGGAACACAGTTTGACGGTCTTCAAATAGTCCCATTGAGATTAGGGCTTCAACATATCAATTTTGGGAGGATAAAATTTAGTCTATAACAGAACCAATTTGAGCAACCGCTTGTCAGCTATCAGGTTGCTTGTCTTCTGTCGCTTTAGTGGATATAGATTCTATGTGTAATGTGGGGACACTGAGGAGAACCGGATGGTATCTTGGTGTCTGAAAACTGCCTGAGCCCATTGGGAATGTAGACCTCACCGGTGTGAAGGAGGTATTTCCGCCTCTCCACCTCCCTTCAAAAGGCTTCCAGGATGGCCCACGTGTTCTTCAAGTAAAGAGGGAGATGACAGCCCTCTCTCACCATCCATTGCTCACATTGCAGTCAGATTCAATTCTGAAATGCAGACCTAAGAAATGTACTCCCCAGCCTGAAATCCTTCAAAGATTTCCCGTGGCACTCAGGATAAACACGGGCTTCCCTGGTGGCTCAGATGGTGAAGAATCTGCTTGCAATGCAGGAGACCTTGGTTCAAATCCTGGGTTGAGAAGATCCCCTGGATAAAAGAATGGCTACCCACTCCAGTATTCTTGCCTGGAGAATTCCATGGACAGAGGCACCTGGTGGACTGCAGTCCATGGGGTTGCAAAGAGTTGGACACAACTGAGTGACTTTAACTTTCAGGATAAACACAGTCTTTAATACCGCCTGCCCACCACAGTGTCTCCTGTACCCAGCATAAGGCAAGACACATAGCTGCTGCTGCTGCTGCTAAGTCGCTTCAGTTGTGTCCGACTCTGCGCAACCCCATAGACGGCAGCCCACCAGGCTCCGCCGTTCCTGGGATTCTCCAGGCAAGAGTACTGGAGTGGGTTGCCATTGCCTTCTCTGAGGACACATAGCACAAACCCACAAATGCTTGGTGGGCAAATCAATGATCAAACCAATACCAGTCTTCGTTGTGAGGCGTCTCCCTTTGGCTCTGAGGTTAGCAGGCAGCTTGACAGTGTTGCGTAAAGGCCCTAACTCCACATGGTCTGAGCCTGAGTACATTTGCTAGTCAACTGACAATCTGTGGTCAGATTTGATAGAAGTACCGAATCTTTGACTCCATTCAGAAATGTATAGACAGGTGGGATCCACTCATTGCAAGAGGCTGTCAAGTTGTTGCTGATGGGCTCACTGTCGCTAAGATTTACAAGGATAGTTGGGGTACTTGGTGCCTACACATGCTGAGTCCTTCTCTGCCCACAAGGTGTAATTAACCCAAGCACCACCACTTACCTGGTTAAAATACCCAGTTGCAAACATAGCAATTCAAAGGAAGTAAACAACCTCTAAAAGGATGGCAGATGTCACCGTGGTGCTGCCTGTAACTTTCTCCTTGGATTTGTTTCTGAAAAATAGCATTAAAAATGTTACGGTTTTACGATGAAAAGAAAAATCCGAAAGCTGCTGGCCTGAAACGTTCTCTTTGAGATTTACGTTGGGAGACAAAGCTTTTCTCTTTTAAAGTCATTTGTCTGATCTGTTTTGTCCTAGTTACTTAAATACCTTTGGAAGTGCTTTCCCATGTAGGAGGAGCGGGGGTGGGATTAGGTCTGATTTGGCATTAATGGAAATTATATGTGCATAAGGGAAGGAGAAAAGCTCTCTCCATGGGCGGCTGGAGGTGGGCAGCAAATCCTGAAGTCGCCTGTAACCATTGGCCATCAAACACATCCTGTTTTTTCTTCCTTTGATTGTCAGGTTGTCATGAGGCCTCTTAAAGATGTTTATAAAGTGTTGCTTTTGTACTCTCTTTCTCACATCTGGGGCTTGTCTCTCCTTCCTCTCAGGTCGCTGATCGCGGGCAGCAGGCACTTGACTTTCTCTCCTGACCCCAGCCCCTGGCTGCCCCGGGGAGCTCTTCTCTCCTTGGTTACTGGTCACACTCTTTTCTTTTTTTTTTTTGTAAATTCTCAAACTTCCTTTTTATGAATGACTTCTCGGCCTTTTGCAGGTGCCCCTCATTTATTCAGAACTCAAGGAAACCCTTACAAGGTAAGTAGTGTTGGCCCCATCTTGGAGGAACAGGGAGAAGGAGGCCAGGCCACAGAGAGGTCAGATATAAGACCCAGGTGACGTGGCAGGCAGTAGCAGATCAGGTGAGGGGCCCAGGGCTAGCCCAGTTCAGTGTTCATCCCAACCATTTACTTGCTTTTTCCCTCCTCCCAAATCACTCTGAAGGCTCTAATTCGGGTTCGACTCTCATGTCCTATGAGTTCTCTTCTAAAGCTATGAAGGGACTTCCCTGTTGGTCCCGTGGTTAAGAATCTGCCTTCCTTCCAATGCAGGGTATGAGGGGGTCTATCCCTGGTCGAGATCCCACATGCCATGGAGCAGCTAAGCTCACTCGCTGCAACTGCTGAGCCCGAGCGTCACGTCTAGAGAGAAGCCCTTGCCCTGCAACAAAGAGCTCATGAACTGCAACTCAGACCCAACAAAGCCAAATAAATACGTATTTTAAAAAAGAGAATATGATCAATAATAGAGTAATAACTCTGGGTTGGTTTTTTAAAATTATTTTATCTATTTATTTTTGGTTGTGCTGGGTCTTCGTTGCTGTGCAGGCTTTTCTCTAGTTTTGGTGAACTAGGACATCTTCTTGCAGGGGCTTCTCTTGCTGCGGAGCGCGAGTTCCAGGGCCTCTGGGCTTCAGCAGTTGTAGCAGGCAGGCTCGGTAGTTGTGGCACATTGGCTTTGTTACTCCATGGCTCGTGGGATCTTCCAGGATCAGGGATCAAACTCGTGTCCCCTGTATTGGCAGGTGGATTCTTTACCACTGCTGCTGCTGCTGCTGCTGCTAAGTCGCTTCAGTCGTGTCTGACTCTGTGCAACCCCATAGATGGTAGCCCACCAGGCTCCCCCGTCCCTGGGATTCTCTTGGCAAGAACACTGGAGTGGGTTGCCATTTCCTTCTCCAATGCATGAAAGTGAAAAGTGAAAGTGAAGTCGCTCAGTCGTGCCCGACTCTTAGCGACCCCTTGGACTGCAGCCTATCAGGCTCCTCCTTCCATGGGACTTGCCAGGCAAGAGTACTGAGCTACCAGGATTGGTTTTTAAAAATAAAGGTTTTTAAGATACAGGACCCATGGATAAATCCCATCAGCTAGTGGCACCTGAGGCATGTATTTGGCTTAAGTTTCTGACATGCATGTTCCTTCCAAATATTAAATAATTTCTTCTTTCTTTTTTTCCCCAATCCAATCCAAGTTTCTTCCCAAGATGAGTTCCAGTGTAACTCCCACTTCTTCCCATGAAGCCTTCTCCAGACACTGTAACCTCCTGGATGTCTTTATTCTTAAGGTTAAGGGCCAATTTAAAATTTCACTGCTCTTTTCTGGTTTTGTTGGGATTTGGTATAATCTCTTGTTTCCTTGAGGGCAGAGATCATGTCTCCTCTACTTCTGACTTGCATGTCTAGAACAGTCATAGACAAATTAGGTGCTCAGTGAGTAAGCCTGCATTTTTTTGTCCTGGGGATAATTTTTATTTTGAGAGCAGTTTGGATGTAAAAAGGCCAGTTGAAAAACGTATTAAAAACTCCAGCATCCATGGGGCCCATGGACTGGAATAATCTGACTCCTCCTGACATCTCTGATGCTCTGTTTACATATCCCTTCCCTGCTGGCAAAGATAGTAAATCATGGTGAAGGTTTGGGTTTTACCAGTTTTGTTTTGGTGTTTATTCATTGGAACTTTTAAAATCAGGATTTGGACATAAACCTCATCCATATCAGTTTAAAATACAGATTCTCAGGACTTCCCGAGTGGTCCAGTGGTTAAGAATCTGCCTTCCAATGCAAGGGATGCAGGTTCAATCCCTGCTTGGGGAACTAAGGTCCCATATGTCACAGGGCAACTAAGCCTGAGCACCACAACCAGAGAGAAGTCCCCACGCCTCCCCTGCACCACACACGCACACACGCACTGCAACTAGAGAAAGCCCACTCACTACAGCGAAGACCCAGTGCAGCCAAAATAAATACATAAAAAATACAGATTTTTCAGGTTCCATCCCAGACCACCTGAGGCTTTAAATGACCTTTCCAGGTATACTTATAATGCACATTAAAGTTAAAATAAACAAACACTGTTTTATGGGATTTTCACTGCTGATTAAAAAGATATAATTATGACATGATTTCAAAGCATATTGCCAGACAGTATTAAATGGAAGATTCAGGAAGATATCTAGGTGACCCAAATGTTTTCCATTGCAATATGTAATGCATCTTATTTGCTAGCCCAGCTCATTTATATGGTCTCATGATTCTTCAGCTCCTAGCACCTTTTGGAATCATCACACTGAATATGTGTTTGAATCTTTAAGCCAATATCATCATCCCCAGGGTAAGTGTTCAGAGTCACGCTGGAAGGCTTTGGAAGTGCTAAAACAGGATTTCAGTCTGGCTGAGAGGCTTCTTGGATTTTCTAAGATGCTTTCCTTTTGGTTTTTCCTTTCCAGTATAGGTTGACTTTCAATTTTTATGATGGAAAGATCACTTACAACTGCCCCTTTCTTTCAGCTGTTGGAAATAGCTAATTAGGGTTGGTGTGGGTTGGTAGCTTATTAGCCCCCTTGGGTTTAATAGCTGCAAAGGTCAGGGCAGACTAGCTACTATCACAGGGTCAGAGTGTGAATGGCAGGTGGTCAAGAAAGATAAATATGACAAGATGGGGATCAAAGCAAGTTTATTATTACAAGTGTCACTCAGATAATAATGGAACTTAACCAATGAAAAATCACTCAAATCATGACCTAGCCCAAAAGGAAAATAACCTTTACACTTCCAGAATTTATTGCAGTGCTGTGATTGTTTGGCCATTAAAATGTCACTTGCAGGATGAAATAATTGAGGACGCTAACTTCAATATGAAATAGTTCTTTAATTCTTCTCAAAATATTCCAGGCATTATTGAATGACCAGTTTAGATCTCTGGATAAATAATTATGGTATAAGACCTCTTTGAAATGTAAACCCACCTCCCTGCCTCTCTTGCTCTTCCTGCACCCCCAAGCTCCTGAATAATTTTCTTAGGAATCATTTTAAGAACCATGCTAATGATGACTTAAATTTCTAGTTCTGTATCTAAGGCTGATTATTTCTGGTAATAGTATATCTCTACTCTCATTCTATATGGAAAGATGGCCTTATTCTAGGAAGATAGCCTCTGTGGACCTTTGGAATTTCATCTTTCATTTTATCACTTCCCTGCTTCTTGAGATAGAATACTGAAAGCATTCAGAGCAAAATATCATATGGCCATGCCGTCTCATTCGACTTTCATTAAAATACTTATGGCGGCATAGAAAACAAAGACATGGAAAATGTGGAAATTTATAGTGTTGATTAAAAGGAACACTGATGGAGGACAAATGCCAGAATCTTGGAGGAATCCCTTCTCATTACGTAAAAGGCAACTGCAGTAGATTTAAGGAATGCCTTATAGCACACTTAGGTTTCAGATCATGCAAGAATGACAACTGAGAGTTGTAAGAAGACAATGTACTCTTTGCCTTAGACAGAGGCCTAGGGATTGTACCCACTGGAAAATAGCATAGTTTCCTGACCTCCCAGGTATTGGCCCATTAAGTGACCAGAGTACTCTTTTCCCATTACTTCTCAAACTCGCTACCTCATTTTTATGCATGCATAAGAGAAAGTAATCCTGGACAACAATGAGAAGGAATGAGAAAGATGCTGTTGATTAGAAATTCTCTATGTTTTGATAGATACGGTGTCTTACTTTAGTTTGAGGTCCTCCAGCAGCCAACATTGGACAGTAATACAAATTGTTTACTTTGGAAATGATCAAAGGAAAGTGTGGTAGGAGAGTTAGTGATGAAGGGAGGAGAGGGAAGTAAATGAAAACTCTTGTCAAGCAAGTTAGCCCTGTGGGTGACTAGAGTCATCCCACCTAAAGAGATGAAGGAGCCAGGTTATCTATGCACATGTTCCTTTAGAATTCCTGCCTGGAGAATTCCGTGGACTGAGGAGCCATAGTCCATGGGGTTGCAAAGCGTGAGCGCAACTGAGCGACTAACACTTTCGCTTTCCCATTAGTTATTAGTTCAAGGTGACTCCTGAGGGCCTGGTGTCACTTCCCTGGTACATCTGGGTGCTATGCACAGGAGTGGAGTTGCTCTGTAGGCCAGAGGAAACCCCTAGGCAAAGAAACCTTGGTGCTGACAGGGAGGCAGTTGATGTGTTCTGAAGTGCTCAGGATGAGAGAGGCTGCGCAGGTCACCAACAGCATCTACTACAACCCAAACTCTGCACCTCTCAAACCCTGTGCCCTGTGTTAGGTTACTCTACTCCATCATTGTTTCTCCAAGGTCATGAAGAGAAAGCAAAAGAGCCTACAGCAGGAAGATCGGTGGGCCAGGGTCTCTACCATGCTCGCTCCCAAGATGTTCATCCATCATCTCCCTTCTCTTCCGCTCTTTGTGGAGGCCCTCCTCCTCAGCCAGCATTTCTGTGGGTTAGGCGGCTTGTCTGGTGGAGTAACCCAGTTCTTTATGGGTTACACTGACAGGTCCGAGTCCCAGGTTATGATGGATTTCTTCTGTGTAACCGTTGTGGTCTGGTGGGTTTGATAATAGCTGGCTCATGCAAGGCGGTACTGGTTGCATGGTCCCTTTGATGCCCCATGTTCAGACCCTCAGCCATCCCATGGGCCCAGAAGCATTCAGGAGCTGCTTTCTGCCAGTGGAGAGCCCTCTGCTTCAGTTGCCAGGGGCGTGCTCCCAACCTCAAGGGGAGGGGTCTGCACTGTGATTCTCCTGTTGAGGCTCGTCAAAGACTCTACAGGTGTGAGTGCCTCAGGGTCCTCTGGTCATCGAGCCTAAGTGCTAGGGTTGCTTGTACCACATCTGGGCCAGCTGCAGCGTTCTCTCTTGCTTCAGGCCCACTGTATCCATTTGCTTGGGATGTTATAACCAAATACCACAGACTGGGTGGCTTAAACAACAGAAATTTACTGTCTCGTAGTTCTGGAGACAATAGGTGTAGGTCAGGGTGTTGGCAGGTTTGGTTTCTTTTCAGGTCTCTCTGCTAGGATTGCTCATGACCGCCTCCTTGCTGTGTCCTCAAATAGCCTTTCCGCTGTGTGTGTGCCCCTGGTATCTCATAGTATGTCCAAATTGCCTCTTCTTATAAGGATATCAGTCAGGACCCACCCAGGTTATCTCATTCTAACTCAGTCACCTCTTTAAAGGCCCTATCTCCAAATATAGTTGCATTCTGAGGTACTGGGAGTTAGGGCTTCAGTATATCAGTATGGGAGGACACAATGCAGCCCATAACATGCAATCAAAACTGACAGCCTTCCGAGTCACTAACAGAGTTGGAGGAGTATTCAAGTGCAGTGTATGCAAATTTTTCAAGATTTGAAAATTTCTACTGAGTAGAGTTTCACTTGTTTAATGATCAGAGGTCCAAAGTACACTGATTTGCTTCTCCTTGGAGTGACTCAGCAGGTCCCAGACCACTGGACCCTTGAAAACCTAACTGATCAAGGCAAAGAAGTTCATACCGTCTCTCTAATCCACGTGGGCATGACCCTTGCGTTCAGAGTATTCAGCATTTCCGCTCCCCAGGCACGATTAAATGATGTCATCGGTACAATGAAACACCACGACCTTGAATAGAATACTCAGATGATCAAGATCCTGTTCAACTCCATTGTGACATAGAGCAGGGAGGTTAACATAGCCCTGAGGATATGCCAGTGAATGTATGTTTCTGTCTGTTCCAAGTGACAGCAACTGCTTTGATCCTCCTTTCTCGTGGGGGTTGAAAAGAACACATTTTCCGATTCAGTAGCCTTATACCAAGTGCCAGAGGCCGTGTTGATCTGTTGTAGTAAATAAAGACACTGCATCTGGAGCAGCAGCTGTGGTTGGGGTTACTGCTTGGTTAAGTTTATGTTAGTCTACCACCGGCAACATGATCCAGTTGGCTTTTTCTAGGGGACAGACTAGGGCTTCCCTGGTAGCTCAGATGGCAAGGAATCTGTCTGCAATGCAGGAGACCCAGATTGGATCCCTGGGTTTGGAAGACCCCTGGAGAAGGGAATGGCTATCTACTCCAGTGTTCTTGCCTGTAGAATTCCATGGACAGAGGAGCCTGGTGAGTTGCAGTCCTTTGGGTCACAAAGAGTCATGCATGACTGAGCAACTTTCACTTCCACCATTTTCACAGGGGATAGACTGGTGACCTAAATGGGAATGTGACAGCTACCATCCCAGCTTCCTGAAGTCTTTGAGGTGGCCCTCATTTCTGCCACTTTACCTATGATTGAGCATTGCTTCTGATTGTCTTGTCAGGGGTAGATGGGGACAATTTCAAGGTTTTCACCTGCTTTTTCTGTAATGCAGCCATCAGGGTCCAGTCAGGTGACAAATGCTACACAACTTATTTTTAAAAAAGAAAATTTAATTTAAAGAATTAAGTGGTTTTGAAAAGCTGGAAAAGCGAAGAGAGAACATGAAGATATTCCAGAAACTGCAGGTGGTGATTATTATTCTTATGGCTGGGAGAATAGGAGAAGAAGGTGGAATTTATCACTTAGGTGCTTAGAATATGAGCTGAAACTCAGACGTTTGAAAGGGGCCACCTCTCAGCTTGTGATGATGGCTCTGAGCTGAAAGGAGGGGGCCGTGGGCTGTGGTCCAGAACTCTGAGGAGGCCCTGGCCAAACTGGTACTGGGGTTTCCAAGGGCTTCTATGAGACAGGTCCTGCAGGTATTGGAAAAACCATGAGCTGGATTCAACTGCTGTGATGGCAACCGACTGCCAGTGCTGGGGTGAGGAATGAGACGAAGGTAATGCTGACAGGAACATGGAGCAAATCGGACGCACAAGTCTTCTTACCCTTAGTATCCCATATTGGCAGAGCTGAATGCAGAGCTACCAGATAAAGCAGAAACGTGGTTTTCAGAGGTCCAGTCCCAGCATCATAGAGCAGGACATAGGGAAACGGGTGAGGCTGAAGTTGAAAGACAGCAGCTTAGAAAGTAGCAGAGGGCTCTTATGCTTCAAGTCAGGCCACTAATATGAGAGTCTACCAATGAACATTCATCCAGCTTATGCATTTAAGAACTAGGGAGGACTTCCCTGGTCATCCAGTGGTTAAGAATCTGCATGGCAATGCAGGGGACACAGGTTCAATCCCTGATTCAAGGAGATTTCACATCCTGCAGGAGAAGGCAATGGCACCCCACTCCAGTACTTTTGCCTGGAAAATCCCATGGACGGAGAAGCCTGGAAGGCTGCAGTCCATGGGGTCGCTAGAGTCGGACACGGCTGAGCGCCTTCACTTTCACTTTTCACTTTCATGCATTGGAGAAGGAAATGGCAACCCACTCCAGTGTTCTTGCCTGGAGAATCCCAGGGATGAGAAGCCTGGTGAGCTGCCGTCTATGGGGTCATACAGAGTCGGACACGACTAAAGCAACCTAGAAGCAGCAGCAGCAGCAGCAGCAGCAGGGCAACTAAGCCTGTATACCACAACTACTGAGCCTGAGCTCCAAAACAAGAGAAGACACTGCAGTAAGAAGCTTGTGCACCACAAGAGACAGTAGCCCCTGCTCGCTGCAACTAGAGAGAAACCTGTGCAGCAACAAAGACCCAGCACAGCCAAAAATAAATAAATAAATAAAATGTGAAAAAAAAAAAAAAAAAAAAGAACTAGGAAAATGACCACAGGGAAGGTCTACAAACACACCAGAACTCTTAGGTAGGCTTGACCCCTGATTCCACTAATTGCCTGGCCTCCAGTGCCCCCTCTGGTGGTATTTTGGGTCCCTAAGTGTTATTGTCGACCCATATCCTGTACCCAGTAGTTTTTGAAAAATCATATGTAGATTCTCCTTTCTCTTGTGTACAGTTACTCAGGTGAATGGCTCTGTTGCTTTGGGAAGAACTACTGGAATCACTCCTGTGGACACTAGCTGTGGCGATGCAGAGTTCTCCACAAGGGAGACCCAGCCGTTCTTTCAATTGGCTGGTTCTGGATCTTCCGAAAATCGGCTCAGGTCTGGAAACTAGTGAACGGTCATGACTATCCGTCGGTGTAGCTGAGAAGCAGTACACTTGTTGTCTGGCCATCTGTGTTGTCCTCAGGAGCACCATGGCAGCCCCACATGACGCTGTGACTTGTCTCCATAGTGATGATAACCCACTGTTTCCTCTGGTGGCTAAGTTCTACTGCTTGGTCTCTGATCTTCTGGAATCTCATCATCCCCTCTGACACTAGGTGGCTTTCCTCTTTAGGCTAGCATTGGCAGTATGAGATGCTAGAGATACTGCTGAGCCCTGTCAAACTATGTCATATCTCAGTTCATGACCAGAGAGTCTATTAATCGATGACATTGTATATTATCACCACCCCGCTCCTCATAATGCCTGGATTCAAATCTTGATTCTTCTGGTTATTTGTAGTATGTCCTTGGGCAAGTTACTCAGTAAGTCAGTTTCTTTCCTTGTAAAATGGGAATAAAAGTACTTACCTTTGAGCCATTGGCTGGATTCAGTGGGTTAACATGTAAATTGCTTAGAACAGGGCTTTATATATCATTAGCCTTTACAGAATATTAACTATTATTAAAGTAAAAAACTCATAAGAATGCTAACCATTTTTGTTCAACATCATTCTGGAAAAGATAAAAATTAATTAGACTAAAAAATTAAGTGGGGTCAAATATTGGGGAAGAAGAGATAAAATTATTATTATATATGGGTTATAAAACTGACTACCTGGAAAAATCCAAGAATACTAATGAAAAAATCTTCAGAATTAATGAGAGAATACAGTAAAATCCATAGTATTTTTTTTTATCATTCAAAATAACCATCCAAAATATAAAATAATTAGGGGGTAAATCCATATAAAGGTCACAGTACTTATATAAAGGAAACTGTGAAACTTTAAAAGCAGCTAGACAAGGGCTTGGAGAAGGCAATGGCACCTCACTCCAGTACTCTTGCCTGGAAAATCTCATGGGCAGAGGAGCCTGGTGGGCTGCAGTCCATGGGGTCGCTAGAGTCGGACACGACTGAACGACTTCACTTTCACTTTTCACTTTCATGCGTTGGAGAAGGAAATGGCAACCCACTCCAGTGTTCTTGCCTGGAGAGTCCCAGGGATGATGGAGCCTGGTGGGCTGCCGTCTATGGGGTCGCACAGAGTCGGACATGACTGAAGTGACTTAGCAGCAGCAGCAGCAGACAAGGGCTTCCCTGGTGGCTCTGGAGTAAAGAGTCCACCTGCCAATGCAGGAGACATGGGTTCGATCCCTGGTCTGGGAAGATCCCATATGCCAAAGAGCAGTTAAGCCCACAACTGTTGAGCCTATGCTCTAGAGCCTGGGAATCACAGCTACTGTGCCCTCAAACCCTAGAACCTGTGCTCCACAATGAGAGAAGCAAGCCCATGAACCACAACTGGAGACAAAAATCTGAGCAGCACTGAAGACCAAGCAAGACAATGTATAAAATAGATAACCAAGAAGGGCCTACTGTATAGCACAGGAAACTATACTCAATGCTTGGTAATAACCTCTAAGGGATATATATGCACACACACGTATATAATTGAATCATTTTGCTACACATCTGAAACTAACACAACATTGTAAGTCAACTATACTTCAGAAAAAAACCCAAAAGCAGCTAGACAAATAGGGGACTGTGTTTCTGGATGATAAATCTCACCATTATAGAGATATGAATTCTCCCCAAATTAATTATAAATTATTTACACAATCCTTGCCTGGTGGCTCAAGAGGTAAAGAATCTGCCTGCAATGCAGGAGACCTGGGTTCAATCCCTGAGTCAAGAAGATCCCCTGGAGAAGGAACTGTCAACCCACTCCAGTATTCTTGCCTGGAGAATTCCACAGACAGAGGAGCCTGATGGGCTACAGTCCATGGGATTGCAAAGAGTTGGACATGACTGAGCAACTAACACTTTCAATAAAATTCCAAACATTATTTTTTAACGTAAGAATGAGTCTTTAGTTCATCTAGGAGAATAAACAATGAGAACAGTAATAACACGTGTTAAAATAAGAATATCGGTGTATCTACCACCGCCAGATGTCAAAACACATTTATAAAGTCAAATAATTCAAATATTTTAACTTTTAGATAGATAAAAAGAAAAAAAATAGAAAAGCTTTAAAAACCAATAAATAGATGTTGTTGTTGTTCAGTCACTAAGTTATGTCCGACTCTTGGTGATCCCATGGACTGTAGTACACCAAGATTTCTGCCCTTCACTATCTCCAGGAGTTTGCTCAAACTCATGTCCATTGAGTCAGTGATGCCATCCAACCATCTATTCTCTGTCACTCCCTCCTCCTCTTGTCTTCAGTCTTTCCCAGCTTCAGGATCTTTTCCAGTGAGTTGGCTCTTTGCATCAAGTGGCCAAAGTATTGGGACTTCAGCTTTAGCATCAGTCCTTCCAGTGAATATTCAGGGTTGATTTCCTTTAGGATTGACTGGTTTGATCTCCTTGCAGTCTTATATAGAGTTAATGTGTAACAAAACTTCCATTTGAAATTAGATAAGAAAAGGTAGCTATAGCAATAGGTGAGTTTTTACCAGCTGTCTAATCACCTGGGAAACAATTAAGTTCCCTAACTTATTATTTACCCCGAAATAAATTCTTAAAAATTTTTTTATCAAAGTATAGTTGATTTGTGTTATTGTGTTAGTTCCATAATAACGCTTAACTGATAAATTAAGCATAGAAATGAAGCCAAAAGAAAAATAAAGCTAGATAAATATTACATAATTTGGGGGTAGAGAAGGGCAAGGACTGTGTAAGGTAGAAAAAAAAGGACATACAAGAATAATAGATTTAAAAACACAAAATTAGAAACTTTCAGTGTTATAAAACATAACAAAACAGAAAGGAAATATATTTATAAAATAAATGCTAGGCAAAACACTGATTTTATTTTAATAAGAAGAGCTCTTACAAATTTATGGGAAAGAGATAAACGGTTCAGTATAAAAATGGCAAATAGCCTGGATGGACAAGTCACAAAAGGAAAAATTATTAATAGTATATACAAATATATGCATGTGTTTAAGAATCAAAGTGGGCTTCCATGGTGGCTCAGATGGTAAAGAATCCGCCTGCAATTCGGGAGACACTGGTTTGATCCCTGGGTTGGGAAGATCCCCTGGAGAAGGAAATGGCTACCTACTCCGGTATTCTTGCCTGGAAAATTCTACGGACAGAGGAACCTGTCAGGGTACAGTCCATGGGGTCACAGAGTTGGACACGACTGAGTGACTTTGAGAGAGAGAGAGAGAGAGAGAGAGAGGGAGAAGAATAAAAATATAGAAGTGAAAGCAAAGAAACAGTGTTACCATTTTTCTTTTTGGTATCACATCAGCAAATTATCATTTAAAAGTGATAATATCCAGTGATGGTGAGGGTATTGGCAGAACAGACACGTCCATACCTAGTCTGGAGACACTTAACAGCTGCTTCATTTCTGGAGATAATTTTGGTACCGTGACGCTAAATTTTAAAAGTGTGCCTTATGGATCCATCCTGAAGAAATTGGCAATGTTCTTGCAAAGTATACATGTCAAAAAAAATGTTCCCTGTAGAATTTTTATAGAGGTGAAATCGCCTAATATACATATACAGTGGATTTATAAGTTGTGGAACATTTTGTGCTAGGATACTATACAGCCATTAAAAATCAAATTTGCCATCTCAGAAGAATGTTTACAAAAACTTCAGTTCAGTTCAGTCGCTCAGTCGTGTCCGACTCTTTGCAACCCCATGAATCGCAGCACTCCAGGCCTCCCTGTCCATCACCAACTCCCAGAGTTCACCCAGACTCACGTCCATCGAGTCGGTGATGCCATCCAGCTATCTCATCCTCTGTCGTCCCCTCTTCCTCCTGCCCCCAATCCCTCCCAGCATCAGTCTTTTCCAATGAGTCAACTCTTCACATGAGGTGGCCAAAGTACTGGAGTTTCAGCTTTAGCATCATTCCTTCCAAAGAACACCCAGGACTGATCTTCTTTAGGATGGACTGGTTGGATCTTGCAATCCAAGGGACTCTCAAGAGTCTTCTCCAATACCACAGTTCAAAAGCGTCAATTCTTCGGCGTTCAGCTTTCTTCACAGTCCAACCCTCACATCCATACATGACCACTGGAAAAACCATAGCCTTGACTAGACAGATCTTTGTTGGCAAAGTAATGTCTCTGCTTTTCAATATGCTATCTAGGTTGGTCATAACGTTCTTTCCAAGGAGTAAGCGTCTTTTAATTTCATGGCTGCAGTCACCATCTGCAGTGATTTTGGAGCCCCCAAAAATAAAGTCTGACACTGTTGCCACTGTTTCCCCATCCATTTCCCTTGAAGTGATGGGACCAGATGCCAAAACTTGCTAAGTGACTAAAGTAATGTATAAAATAAATGTGTAGTATGTCATTAGTTTTGTAAAAAATATTTACATATATGTATGTATATACAAAGAAAAAAGACTAGAAAGATGTGAACAACAGTTACCTCTGGGTATGGAAGAGCAAGTAGTTTTTTTCCTTCACATTTTTTATATTTTCCAAATTTTCTGCATTGAACAAATATTAGCTCTATAATTAGAAAAGGAAAAAAATGAAAGAAATCTAAGGGCTCCATGACTCAGCTGACCTCTGCTCTCAGGTTCCAAGCCTTAAGTTTACATGGAAGTTCTAGAAAAAGCAGAGAAAATAACAAGTATGTAGTGTAGTCCAATATAGTGGCAATGTCTTATACCATAACAAAAAAGAGCTTGAAGCCCCATGAGATTCTCCGCTACTCTTTTGAAAAGTGGTTTTTCTATATAACATCTTCTTACTATTAAGAAATTCATTTTTCAGTCAGTTGGATGACTAGTTGTCCACCAAAGTTAATACTGGGGGCTTCCCAGATGCTGCAGTGGTAGAAGAGTCTGCCTGCCAACGCAGGAGGAACAGGATGCCAATTCGATCCCTGGGTGGGGAAGATCCCCTAGAGGAGGGAATGACAACTCACTCCAATATTCTTGCCTGGAGAATTCCTGGCTCCTGGACAAAGGTGCCTGGCAGGCTATAGTCCATAGGGTCACGAAGAGTCAGACCCAACTAAGCATGCACACACTCAGGCAACGTTAATATTAATGCATCTTTTATCTTACGTAGCTTGCTGGGGAAAAAACTAGAACAGCCATTCTGTCCCTTCCTCCCCCTAATTCATTCTAGTGCAAAATAAACCCCAAGAAATAGGATTTAAAGCTCTCCTGATCTTCATTCCATTTGAGTTCCTCCTCCAATTCCTTCTTCAGTTTTGATGGTAAGCCAAGGGTACTCGTACTCTCTCACCAAATGAAGACACGCTCCTTACCATGAACTGGCCTTGGCAGTTGGAGCTGTTTCATCAATAGCCTGAGTTTCTGGAAAACAATTTAAGCTGGCTGCAATATTTCATCAGAAATATTCAATATCAGTGACTGATGGGCTCACAGTGGATGGTGTATCCATAATTCATAACACCATCTATATTCGACAGAGGCCATGCTGAAGTCTCAGTATCTTTATTAAGAGGGAAGAGGAATAAGCATGCTTAAAACGAGTACAGCTGAAGTCATTGTTACAAATGGTTTTGTTTTTCCAGGGGATGGAAAAGACTAAATCAGTGACAACAGTAGCTAGATCTTTCTCCTACAATGCAAAGAACAATGCATGGCTACTACTGATCAATTTATTTCACTTGATGGAGGAAACCAGGATGATTAATGCTGTTTTCATCTATGCATCTGGTGAGACCCAAGATATTGATATGTAAAAGCACTTAAACACACACTGTTATGGCCCAGAGCTGTCAAGAGCTATTTGGAATTAGAAAGAGCTGGAAATATGCACTTCAGAAGAGATCTGCCCAACAACCTAGCACTATAAATAGTCTAGAGTGACCCTGGCTTGTAACTCAGATTGGCCCAAGGCCTAAGCTCCTCCCAGAAGACTAAGACCCAGGGGAATAAGGCAGAAAAGAAATCAGGCATTTGTTTTGCTGATTTCCTGGTCATTATCACATTCTCAAGAAGAGCCTATTGGCTGTCAGTAAGCAGTTCATCTCTTCCCTCCCTCCCTCCCTCCCTCCTTCCCTTCCTAAAGCACAAAACACAAACATAAGTAAAACAAAGCTTTCCTGGTTACTTTCTGGCATTGGTTACTAAGTACTGGAGATATACAGCCTACTTATTGGTAACTTTAAATTCATGTTTCAGAAATCTCTGGATGGCTTGTGGGTAAAATGATGCTATGAGGAAACTGTAATAATGACCATATATTTCTCACAGTGCTACTGTCTGCTCTCACTGTTTTATTGAACACTCACTGTCCTCTGCTGAAGGTGTTCTGACTCCTACATTATGGGTAAGGGAAGTGCAGCTCTGAGAAGGGCTATGGTTAGTGATCTGACTCAATCATGCCCTCCTGCAAGATCACTGAAGAGTGGTCTATCGATGATAAGCAGCTTGAGATCTCCCTCAGCTTACCTAGCTGATCTCCTTCACTAGGGGCTTCGCTGGTGGCTCAGTCAGTAAAGAGTCTGCCCACAATGCAGAAGACCTGGGTTCGATCCCTGGGTCGGGGAGATCCCCTGGAGAAGTAAATGGCAACCCACTCCAGTATTCTTAACTGGAGAATTCCATGGACAGAGGAGCCCTGTGAGCTACAGTCCATGGGATCACAAAGAGTTGGACAGAACTGAGTGACTAGCTTTCTTTCTTTCTCCTTCACTGTATGTAATGTACTTTCTAAAGAGTTTACTGAGAAATTGTGCTATGTTCCTCTAGACCATTGCAGTTTTCAAACTTTGACCTAACTCCTTCCTAGGAAATGAGGACACTAAGACCAAGAGAGGTTATGTCGCTTGCCTGGGGCCCCACAGCTTGCCGGCGGCAGTGCTGGGTTCAGGACTAGGCCACGTGACTGCAGGGTGTGTGCTCTCCCCCGCTGCTCTGGGCCATAAGCCATGATTCCACGCGGGTCACGGAGTCAGTCACCAAGGCTTCTCCTAGACTGAGCAGTGTCCAAGCTGGTTTGAGACCTGGGTTGGCTCTCTACCTTTTCTTTCCCAGCCCCCTCTTTCCTCCGCCTGTCCTCCTCTTTCATTCCTCTTTGTTTTCTGGTTCTTCCCAACTCCTTGAGACAACCTTGTTGGTTCCATACTTCTGTTGACCCAGGTCTCAATTCTGGTTAGGGGCTTCCAGGTCTGCAGTACTATTGACCAGTGGTTCCTAAACATGGTTGATCATCAAATTTACTGGAGAAATTCCTCCCTGCCCCCCTCCTCCACCCAAAAAAAGCAAATTCCTAGGCTAACAACTCGGGATGCATTAGTACTTCTTCAGATAATGCTGATATCATTCAGTTTGAGAACGGTATCACAGGTAAATATTGACCTGTAGCACTGGACTGTTGGCTTCAGTTCAGTTCAGTTCAGTCACTCAGTTGTGTCCAGCTCTTTGTGACCCCATGAATCGCAGGACGCCAGGCCTCCCTGTCCATCACCAACTCCCAGAGTTCACCCAGACTCACGTCCATCGAGTCGGTGATGCCATCCAGCCATCTCATCTTCTGTTGTCCCCTTCTCCTCCTGCCCCAAATCCCTCCCAGCATCAGAGTCTTTTCCAATGAGTCAACTCTTTGCATGAGGTGGCCAAAGTATTGGAGTTTCAGCTTTAGCATCAGTCCTTCCAAAGAACACCCAGGACTGATCTCCTTTAGAATGGACTGATTGGATCTCGTTGCAGTCCAAGGGACTCTCAAGAGTCTTCTCCAACACTACAGTTCAAAAGCATCAATTTTTCGGTGCTCAGCTTTCTTCACAGTCCAACTCTCACATCCATACATGACCACAGGAAAAACCATAGCCTTGACTAGACTGACCTTTGTTGGCAAAGTAATGTCTCTGCTTTTCAATATGCTATCTAAGTTGGTCATAACTTTCCTTCTAAGGAGTAAGCGTCTCTTAATTTCATGGCTGCAATCACCATCTGCAGTGATTTTGGAGCCCCCCAAAATAAAGTCTGACACTGTTTCCACTGTTCCCCCATCTATTTCCCATGAAGTGATGGGACCAGATGCCATGATCTTAGTTTTCTGAATGTTGAGCTTTAAGCCAACTTTTTCACTCTCCACTTTCACTTTCATCAAGAGGCTTTTTAGTTCCTCTTCACTTTGCTATGTTTCTGCTACCATGTGTTCAAAGGGTCTACTTTCAAACCCCCTTCCTGCTGGAAATGAACATGTTCTTAATTTTTCCATGATATGCTACCTCTGTGAAGGGAGTTGGCACTGGTAATGGTATTTAGGGAATAGCTACTGCAAATAGGACAGAGCTATTAGAAATCATGTTTATATAGCTAGCCTTCTAGAGGCTTCTATAGAAAAGATAACAGTCTTTAAAGATAATTTTCCCCCTTTGAAAATCTCAAACTGTAGTCAACTTAAAAAAAAAAATTGGAATGTAATTGATTTTACAATGTTGTATTCTGCTGTACAGCAAAGTGATTCAGTTATACATATATATATATACACATTCTTTTTATTAATATTCTTTTTCCACTATGGTTTATCATAAGCTATCGACCATTCTATGCTACTCTGTGCTACACAGTAGAACTCTGTTGTTTATCCATTCTAAATATAAAAGCTTACATCTGCTGACCCCAGCCTCTCCCTGTATCCCTCCCCAACCCCCTCCCCCTTGGCAACTGTAAGTCTGTTCTCTATGCCTCTGAGTCTGTTTCTGTGTCTTAGGGTCATTTGTGTCATACTTTAGATTCCACAAATAAGTGATATCACGGTGCTTGTCTTTCTGGCTTACTTCACTTTGTGTGATAAACTCTAGTTGCATCCATGTTGCTGCAAATGGCATTATTTTGTTCTTTTTTTAATGGCCAAGTAGCATCCCATTGTATATATATATACTGTATCTTCTTTATTCATCCATCTGTTGATGGACTTTTATTAATAGGCTGCTTCCATGTCTTTGCCATTGTGAATAGTGCTGCTAATGAATGGGATTTCTGGGTCATGTGGTAATTCTATCTTTAGTTTTCTGAGGAGCCTTCATACTGTTCTCCATAGTGGTTGCATCAACTTACATTCCCACCAACAGTGTTGGAGGGTTCCCTTTTCTCCACACCGTCTCCAGCATTCCTTATTTGTAGAGTTTTTAGGTGGCTCAGAGGTTAAAGCGTCTGCCTACAATGCAGGAGACCTGGGTTCGATCCCTGGGTCGGGAAGATCCCCTGGAGAAGGAATTGGCAACCCACTCCAGTATTCTTGCCTGGATAATCCCATGGACGCAGGAGCCTGGTGGGCTACAGTCCATGGGGTCGCAAAGAGTCAGACACGACTCAACGACTGCACTTCACTTCATTCTTTCTCTAGTGTGAGGTGATACCTCACTGTAGTTTTGATTTGCATTTCTCTAATAATTAGTGATGTTGAACATCTTTTCCTGTGCTTATTGGCCTAGATGTCTCTAAAGACATTCAGAAATTCATCTTGTTTTAAAATAACACATCTATCCTCAAAGCCAGGCTTGCTGCTGCTTCTGATAAAGTTAATTCTGCTGATTCCTGGAAGAATCTGTTCAAAGGCAAATGGTTTCTCTGAGTTTCCTTTAAGTCTTCATTACTCAGAGCTTGGATGCTGCATTAAATTTTTTTCTCTTTGGTCAGTTTGGGCCATGGTTGCAGACCATGAGGAATGGAAACTGTTTATTCATAAGACAAGAGTGTCACTGACACTTTCTGAAATCTCGGAAGAGGATTAGTAGGGTGGTGGTGGTGGTATAAATGTCACACTAAATCTTCCATTTTGACTGTGACAGTTAACAATGCAAGTGCAACGATCTGAATATGTAAAGAAGCTGGAGATTATCTGCCAAAGGGCAGGTCCCTTCCTAATTACTGATGGAAAAATCATTGCTTTCTGTAGTTAGAATCCACCCCTCTGCCAATACAGACACACACGAGTCAACAATATTCAACCAGGTTAAAATAAAAAAGAAGCATCTGTTCTGCTTTCCCTTAAGACTCAATAAGGGAAGGATGGGCTTGCATTGCAGTAGGAAGCATGAAAATAAAACTTTATGAAGAACGTCCTCATAGGAGCGGTTGGGAAGCACTGAAGGATATGTGAGGAGAGTTTGTAGCATCCAGTTGATTTAAAAAATGAGAAAAAAAGAATGTGCATCTTGTAGACATTCAAAATATTTGCTAAATTGTATTCAAAGAAAGATGGCATGGATTTGAAGGGGATTTGAAGACTACTCCTCCTCCAAATATGCCACTTTGGCATGATTATTTTGAGCTGGAGGCAAATGAGAATCAACAGATGCAGAAAGAAACCTTCTTAGATCTTCCCTTATCTGACTACACACAGAAATTCCTGAGAAATGAGGACTGCCATAAATCCCCTCTCGTGCAGTAGTTTTATAGCCATACCCAGGAATAAGACAGAAAGACAACACTGAGACTGGTCTGTAAACAAGCATTATTAAAATAACCTTTCTCTTCCAGTTTCTCCTGGGTATTTCCTAGTCACTTTCCAACAATTTGCCATTCTAGCCCAAACCTGTTTTTCCTTTATCTTGTCATGTCTGCACAATTTATCGTTCTTTGTTAAAAAGGTATGTCAGCTCTCGGGCCCATCTGTTTTTGGGGGTCATTTTTCTATGAAGTCTTCCATGTGCATATTTAATAATAAACCTGTTAATCTGTCTTTTGTCGATCTAACATTCAGGCCCCCAGGCGCTAAATCTAGAGTATGGAGAAAAAGGGTGTTTTTCCCTTCTCCTATGGATTCATGTGAAAAGAACAATCACAACAGTAAGAATACAATTTTTTTCGTCACAAGGACCCTCTGGGACAGTAATGATACCTGTGTTTAAATCTCACCTTTGCCATTATTTGCATGAGTTATTTAATTCCTCTAAACCTTTATTTATATTTGTATGAACTGATAATAAAATTAATACCTCATAGAGTAGTTATAGGCCTTCTCTGGTGGCTCGGTAGTAAAGAACCTGCTTGCAGTGCAGGAGTCGCAGGAGATGCAGTTTCAATCCCTGGGTTGGGAAGATCCCCTGGAGGAGGGCATGGCAACCCACTCCAGCATTCTTGCTTGGAGAATCCCATGGACAGAGGAGCCTGGCGGGCTACTGGCATAGGGTCGCAAAGAGTCGGATACAACTGAAGCAACTTAGCATGCGTGCACTCAGAGTAGTTATGCATATAAAGCACTTAATATAGTGTGAGGCACTTTATATATGTATTCACATGTATATATTTTTTCCACATCTTACAGAAAAACCCAAACAAACTTTTTGGCCAACCCCTACATATATATAATATATTAGGCTTCCCAGGTGGCACTAGTGGTAAAGAGCCTGCCTGCCAGTGCAGGAGACATAAGAGATACAGGTTTGATCCTGGATCGTGAAGATCTCCTGGAAGAGGGCATGACAAGCCATTCAAGTATTCTTGCCTGGAGAATCCCATGGACAGAGGAGATTGGTGGGCTATGGTCCATAGGGTCGGAAAGACTGAAGTGACTTAGCACACACACACGTGTGTGTGTGTGTGTACATATATGTGTGTGTATATATATATGTGTGTGTGTGTATATATATATATATATATATATATATATATATATATTAGCCTGTTCCTCATAGTTTGGGATATGGGTTAGATACTTAAATGGCTTGCATGCACCTCTGTTTAAAGACAACAAGTATAAATTAACAAACATTTTGAGATCTCTTTGAGGCCTATGATTTCAGTCTTGTGTAGCCTCTTCAATAATACTGTTTTATGCAGAGGCAAAAGTTGTTTCCTAGATTGTTCAGAAGGGGACTGAGATAGGTGACACTTACATACAGCTCCCTAATCAGATTAGATCAGTTGACATTTTTGAATGAGCAATAAGTTGATAAATGAGGAGGGCCGGTCACTGTCACAGTTATTAATGAGATGACCTACCGTCTTGATGATAATGAATTCTGATGAAGGAAAAGAAATAACTTCTGGGCAAAACCTGCCAATGTGCATTCACCATCTGGTTATTGCCTCTACATTTTCCTGGGCTCATGGCAAAGAGGAGACTCAGGACTTTAAAGCCAGGATGAACGTCATGCAAAGATGGGGCCTGGGGTTGCAGTATTTGAGCGTGAGGCTTAGGGCAGAGCACATCAATGTCATGGAGCTCACCGCTGGGATGCTTTTACGGCCCTCCAGAAACAGGTTGGAATGGCAAAGCAAGTGTGTGTGTGGCCTTGCCAGGTTTTAGTAGGAAAATTCTGCCACTGAAAGCCCCGCCTGTCACGGTTTTTTGACATGAAACTTCATGTGATTGGAAAAGGCAGTAAGATTTTTCTGCCCATGAAACACCTCTGAACATGACTAACCATGTGACTTAGGAGGTAGTCCTAGCAAATGAATAAGCTTCTCTTGCTAGAGACGGAGAAGCCACTAGAATAATCCAACATACATCAGTCATCTGGAAAGTTACCCTAGGGGTCAGTAGTGTCAGTCTCCTGCCTCTAGGCAAGTCTGCTTTCAGACTAGGTCAAGTATACAAAATTCAATTCTATTTCTCAGCCACCTTCCCTGATAGCCAAGTAAAAGCAGGTGCTTAGTTCAGATTTGCCAAGACATAGAATTGTAGTTGCTACTTATCTGTATTTTATAATTTCTGAGCTTTACTCTATTGGAGAAGTGCAGCCTGGGAAAATGCAGAGAAAACAGCCTGATACCAGTCCAAAAAAGAAATGAGCTCCTTAAGAACTACAGCTTAAAAATCTCACGGTATTTGTAGGTTTGTGGCATCATCTTATTTCTTACCTCCACCCACGTGACCCAGCTGAATAGGCCCTCTGTCTTCCTTCTGCCAACCTTCCCACTCCCAGGAATTTTGTATTTAATTCTGGGACACTGGTCTAAGAAAAGGACGAGTCTTTAAGCCAATTATATGCTGAAATGTCCTGGGTAGGAGTGTGTGAGAAGTGGATCTATAGCTTGAGGGAAAGATGGAAAAATAAAGGCAGGGTCTTCTTTCCCCTCAAGCCACTGGTCCAGGAACATCACGAACTTGGTAACTAGATATGCTTTTAGAAGACAGCCCTCCTATTTTAGAAATGGATTTTCTAGCTGCTTTAAAATCAGTATAGCTGTGTACCAAGTAAATCAATGAAAAATACTTTGTGTGCCAATTTGTGCCAAAGATACACAGCTCTCTTAACAGTGTTCAAGGGCAAAGAAATAATCAACTTTCCATATCCAGTGAAACCAGAATCGTCTTTTAGGTACTCGTATCTAGTTTGGAGATAGCAGAGGACAGAGGCACCTGGCATGCCACAGACCATGGGGGTCGCAGAGAGTCGGACACAACTTAGTGGCTGAACAACAACAGCAGCAAGTCTTGTTTGGGCTATGGCTCTGTGGCATGACTGTTATCTTCTTGCTTCCTTCAGTGATACCTGGCCTCTGAATATAGGGGAGCCCCCATCCAACACAGTAGTCGTAGTTTATCTCCTAACCTCTGCTCCCAAACACACTCCTGTGTGTCTGTAACAGGAGCTCACTAGGGCACTGGGCAGCTCAAAAAAAAACATCTACTTCTGCTTCATTGACTACACTAAACCCTTTAACTGTGTGGATCATAACAAACTGTGGAAAATTCTTAAAGAGATGGGAGTACCAGACCACCTTACCTGTCTCCTGAGAAACCTGTATTTGGGTCATGAAGCAACATTTAGAACCCTACTGGTTCAAAATTGGGAAAGGAGTATGTCAAGGCTATATATTGTCATCCTGCTGATTTAACTTCTATGCAGAGTACATAATGCGAAATGCTGGACTGGATGACTCACAGCTAGAATCAAGATTGCCAGGAGAAATATCAATAGCTTCAGATATGCAGATAATACCACCCTTATGGCAGAAAGTGAAGAGGAACGGAAGAGCCTCTTGATGAAGGTGAAAGAGGAGAGTGAAAAAGTTGGCTTAAAGCTCAACATTCTGAAAACCAAGATAATGGCAACTGGTCCCATCACTTCATGGCACATAGATGGGGAAACAATGGAAACAGTGACATACTTTATTTTCTTGAGCTCCAAAATCAAGAGCTCAAGACAGTGACTGCAGCCATGAAATTAAAAAATGCTTGTTCCTTGGAAGGAAATCTATGACAAACCTAGACAGCATATTAAAAAGTAGAGACATCATTTTGCTGACACAGGTCTGTTTAGTCAAAGATACGGTTTTTCCAGAAGTCATGTACAGATGTGAGAGCTGGACCAGAAAGAAGGCTGAGCACCAAAGAATTGATGCTTTCAAACTGTGGTGCTGGAGAAGACTCTTGAGAGTCCCTTGGACAGCAAGGAGATCAAACCAGTCAATCCTAAAGGAAATCAACCCTTAATATTTGTTGCAAAGACTGATGCTGAAGCTGAAGCTCCAATACTTTGGCTACCTGATGTGAAGAGCCGTCTCATTGGAAAAGACCCTGATGCTGGGAAAGATTGAGGGCAAAAGGAGAAGAGGGCAGCAGAGGATGAGATGGTCAGATAGCATCACCGACTCAACAGACTTGAATTTGAGCAAACTCCAGGAGATGGTGGAGGACAGAGGAGCCTGGTGTGCTGCAGTCCATGGGGTGCAAAGAGTCGGACACAACTTAGCAACTGAACAGCAACAGCAAAGGGTGCTGGACTCTATAAAAACATGTGTCTGTGTGGCAGGGTGGCGCAATAGTTTCCCAGGACCACTGTAGGAAATTTCCACAAACTGGTAGTTTAAAACAGCAGAAGTTCATTGTTTCACAGTTCTGGAGGTTAGGAAGTCTGAAACCAAGATGTCAGTAGGGTCATGTTCCCTTTGAAGCCTCTATGCGAGGATTTGTTGATTCTTCTTGTGGTTGGTGGCAGTCCTTGACATTCTTTGGTGTATGGATACATCACTCCAATCTTGTCTCCACTTGGCATTCTCCTCTGTCTCTGTGTCTGAATTTCCTTTTTCTTATAAGGACATTAATCATTGGATTAAGACCCACCCTAATTCAGTATGACCTCATTTAAACTTGATTATGTCTACAAACCCCTATTTCCAAATAAAATCACAGGTTCCAGGGTTAAGACTTGAACATATCTTTTTGGGTGACACAAGTCAACCTACAACAGGGGGTAGTTTTTGGAAACAAGAATTCAGTCCTAGTTCCATCTGTATGTTCTCCTATACTGCAAAGTCTGGGAGCCTGAAAACTGTATTCTTCAGAATTCCTGGTATGAGAGTTCTGCCTTATTTTGTGCCAGTAAGAGTCATTTGTGCAATTAAGTTGTTATTGCTCCTGTAGTAGCAGCAGATAAAGATACAGGCATTGATAGATAGCAGATATGAGATTTTGCAATAACTTCTGGTGTCCTCCTGCAAATTGTCTGCTTTGGAGTTGCAGTAAGCTGAGGTCATCAATGATAATTTTCTGATACTCCTGTAATTCCAGGTTTCTTGAAAACAAATGATATCTTTCCCTGATTTTCTTTCTTCAGCCTTCTCAACAGTTTTGTGAGCCTCCAGTTTCCTAAATTAAATCCCTTCCTTGAAATACTTTGAGTGGTTTTTGTTTTTCTGACCAAGTCCTGTTTTATAGAGTGTGTTTGTATGAATGTCATGCTCTTGAGAGATGACTTAGAATTTCTAAAGCCATGGTTTGGTTTGGTCTAGTCACTAAGTCATGTCCGACTCTTGCAACCCCATGGACTATAGCTTGCCAGGCTCCTCTGTCCATGGATTCTCCAGGCAAGAATACTGGAGTGGGTTGCCATTTCCTTCTCCAAGGAATCTTTCCAACCCAGGAATCAAACCCAGGTCTCCTGCATTGCAGGCAGATTCTTTACCAACTGAACTATAGGGAAGATATACATGCATAAAGGCATACTCAATCTTAAATTTAATCTGTATTAAAATTCCCTCTCAGCCTCCTGAGGAGTGGAGAAACACTTTGCCCCTCATTGGCAGTGGAGAACCCTGTGTATAATGATTTTGGACTGTCATACTATACTTAGCAGAGATATAGAATGAGATTTTCTTAGAGAAGGTCATGGTCTTCAGCATACTTCATGAGGTTACATTACAGTAAAATAAATAATCTCTAACCACATTGCTCTTAAATTACTATGGAAACTGCATAGAAAAGAATGTGTATTAGTTTTTCTGCTCAAAAATCTTCTGTGGCTCCCCGTTGACTGATGAATTAAATACAAATACTGACCTGAAATTCAACACCTTTGTTGTATAGACCACTAGAATATGGACTTCATGCAGACAAGGACTCTCACTGTTCCATCCTTACCTGTAACTGTCTGGCAAGTAGCAAAAAGAAAAAATCTTTTTCTTTTCTGTTTGGCCATACTGCATGGCTTGCAGGATCTTAATTTCCCAACCAGGGACTGAACCAACGCCCTTGGCAGTGAAAGCACGGAGTCCTAACCACTGGACCACCAGGGAGTTCCCTGCAACACATAGCAAATTTTTAATAATTATTGTGTAATAAATGAATGCACTTGCATTTCTAAATATTTTTTTTTCATTGTTCACCTGTATCCCTATAGACTGGAGTCAAAGCGGTCATCCATCCCAAACATCTTCTTGCTGTACGTTTGCTCATATCGTTGCTCTTCTGTATGATGGTTTCCCTCTCTCACCTCTTCCTTTGTTGAAATCCTAGTATCTTTTAAGACTTGTCTCAAAAACTATCCCCTCCATAAGGCTCTCCTGGCCTGTACCCTTGAATGGATGGGATCTCTCCTTGCTTTAATCTTTCCTGAGCTTAATAAAACCTGAGATGTAACTGACATACTGAGACCTGGGTTTGATTCCTGGGCTGGGAATATCCCCTGGGGAAGGGAATGGCTACCGACTCTAGTACCCTTGCCTGGGAAATCCCATGGACAGAGGCTACAGTCCATGGGGTCACAAAGAGTCAGACAAAATTGAGCAACTACGCACAGCACCCAGTATACATATATATTTGTCTGATGTATTAATTTTAAGTATACTTTCTCATCCTTAATTACTTTTTAGAGCAATTTTGGGTTTATGGAAAATTAAGCAGGTAATATGGTCCGCCTGCATGGTTTCCCCATATCATTACTTATTGTGGTAAAATATACATAACATCAAATTTACCATTTTAATAATTTTAAGTGTAAGTTTCTGTAGTATTTAAATACATTCACATTGTAGTCCAACTATCAGCACCATCCATCTTCAGAGCTTTTTAATCTTCTTAAATTGAAATTGTGTACCCCATTAAATCGTAACTTTTCGTTCCCTCTCCCCTTAGTTTCTGGTAACCTTTATTTTACTTTCCATCCCTGTGAATTTGCCTATTCTAGATAACATACAAGTGGAATCAAACACTGTTTTTTTTTGTGTCTGGCTTATTTTACTTAGCATAATGTCCTCATAGATGGGGAAACAGTGGAAACAGTGTCAGACTTTATTTCTTGGGGCTCCAAAATCACTGTAGATGGTGATTGCAGCCATGAAATTAAAAGACACTTACTCCTTGGAAGGAAAGTTATGACCAACCTAGATAGCATATTGAAAAGCAAAGATATTACTTTGCCAACAAAGGTCCGTCTAGTCAAGGCTATGGTTTTCCAGTAGTCATGTATGGAGGTGAGAGTTGAACTGTGAAGAAAGCTGAGTGCTGAAGAATTGATGCTTTTGAACTGAGGTGTTAGAGAAGACTCTTGGGAGTCCCTTGGACTATAAGGAGATCCAACTAGTCCATCCTAAAGGACATCAGTCCTGGGTGTTCATTGGAAGGACTGATGCTGAAGCTGAAACTCCAATACTTTGGCCATTTCACGCGAAGAGTTGACTCATTGGAAAAGACCTTGATGCTGGGAGGGATTGGGGGCAGGAAGAGAAGGGGACAACAGAGGATGAGATGGCTGGATGGCATCACTGACTCGATGGACGTGAGTCTGAGTGAACTCCGGGAGTTGGTGATGGATAGGGAGGCCTGGCGTGCTGCGAGTCATGGGGTTGCAAAGAGTCGGACACGACTGAGCGACTGAACTGAACTGAACTAAACTGAATGTCCTCAAGTTTCATACATGTTGTAGCATGTGTCACAATATCATTCCTTTTAAAGGCTGAATAATATTCCATTACATGCAGATATAACACTTCTTTAATTCATACACCAGTGGATGTTTGGGTTGTTTCCACCTCTTGGCTATTGTGAATAATGCTGCAGTGAGTCTGGGTGTACAAATGTCTGTCCAAGTCTCTGTAGTTCTCTTAGATGTATATCCAGAATTAGGATTGCTGGATCATACGTTAATTCTATGTTGAATTTCACTGTTTCCACAGTGGCTGTACAATTTTACATTTCTATTGGTATTTCACTCAGTGCTCCAGTTTCTCCACATCCTAACCAACTTTTGTCATTTTCCGTCTCCCCTATTATTAATATCTTGCATTACTATGGTACGTTTGTTACAATTAACAAATATTGATGCATGATTACCAACTGAAGTCCATCAGTTCAGTTCAGATCAGTTGCTCAGTCATATCTGACTCTTCATGACCCCATGGACCACAGCACGCCAAGCTTCTCTGTCCATCACCAACTCCCAGAGTTTACTCAAATTCATGTCCATTGCATTGCTGATGCCATCCAACCATCTCATCCTCTGTTGTCCCCTTTTCCTCCTGCCCTCAGTCTTTCCCAGCATCAGGGTCTTCTCAAATGAGTCAGTTCTTCACATGAGGTGGCCAAACTATTGGAGTTTCAACTTCAACATCAGTCCTTCCAATGAACACTCAGGACTGATCTCCTTTAGGATGGACTGGTTGGATCTCCTTGCAGTTCAAGGGACTCTCAAGAGTCTTTTCTGACACCGCAGTTCAAAAGCATCAATTCTTTGGCACTCAGCTTTCTTCACAGTTCAACTCTCACTTCCACACATGACTACTGGAAAAACCGTAGCCTTGACTAGACAGACCTTTGTTGTCAAAGTAATGTCTCTGCTTTTTAATATGCTGTCTAGGTTGCTCATAACTTTTCTTCCAAGGAGCAAGCATCTTTTAATTTCATGGCTGCAGTCACCATCTGCAGTAATTTTGGAGCCCCTCAAAATAAAGTCTGCCACTGTTTCCACTGTTTCTTCATCTATTTGCCATGAAGTGATGGGACTGGATGCCATGATCTTAGTTTTCTGAAAGTTGAGTCCATAGTTCACATAAAACTTCACTCTTTGTGATAGGTTTTGGCAAATGCATAATGTCATGTAACCACCATTATTGTATGGTACAGAGTAATTTCACAGCTCTAGAAATTCCCTGTATTCCACCTATTCATCCCCCTCCCTCTGAAACATTGGTAGCTACTGATCTTTTTGTTGACTGTAGAATTTTTCCTTGTCCAGAATGTCATATAGTTGGAATTATAGAATATGAAGCCTTTTACATTACTTTCTTGCTCTTAGCAATTCAGATTTCTTCTATGTTGTTTTTTAATGTCTTGATAGATCATTTCTTTTCATTGCTGAATAATATGATATTTTATGGACATATGGTTTGTTTATCCATTCATCCATGGAAGAACATGTTGGTTACATTTTAGTTTTGGCAATTTCTCATGTACTTTTTAACCTTTTATCATACTGAAAATATTTTATCTGCTATTATGGTTTTTTTCATTCAAGTATCATCAGCCCTTACCTTCTCTACTCTGTTAGATGATATATTCCTTGACAGCAGTGCCTAATGCCTTTCTCACATGATTAGGCATAAAGCAGCGATAAAAGTGCCTTGCCCATAATAAGTACTCAGCAAATGCTGTTTGAAATGAATAGATATTTAGATTTTCCCACTCTGCTAAAGGACCTGGGGCCTTTAGGGGAGTTTTTCAGGTTCATGAGAGCTGCAGACCTGATCACGACAGCTTGTCATAGCATTGTAGGACTTGTCATCATCTATTCTTCAAGGACAATCATGTTAGCTCTGTTAGACTCTCACACCAAAGCAATGATCAAGATTAGCTTTTGGCTGAGTTTCCTCCCCTGATATTTGTGGAGCATGTCCTGGTAGTCATGAGGGGGCAAGAAGTAAGAAAGATGTGTCCTGTAGAGTTGGGGACTCAAACAAGGAGCCCAGGGAGGCTCAGTATGGAACCCCATGCTGCCGGGACCCTGAGCTAGAATGCAAACAGAGACCCCCTTCTCGTGCCATCCTCAGATCCAGCTAGTGCTACAAGGAGCATTGCACACATAGCTGAGGCCATCCCAATCTGAACGTCCAACCTCCATTCTCAGCTCCTTGCCACAAAGGGCCTCCCTTTGGTCTCCACTAGGGGCCATACGTATGCTACACCTATGCATAGCCCTGGAGTTTGCTTTAGGAGGAGGGACCCGGGGAAGTGGCCCGCAGAGTTCTGGAAGCAGGCTCATGGCCCATGGGCAGGGAATTGTGGGATCCTGTATAGATCTAGGCCATGAGCTAGAAGGGAGGAGTGAGATCCTTGTGGGCACATCCTCTTGGCCCCCTAAACTCCTCATCCAGGGAGCAGAAGCAAAGATGAAGGAAGGCTCAAGCACGGGCTTCCAGACTGTAGACTCCAGGGCAAGGCTTGGCTGCCCAGGCCTAAGGTAGTATGAGAAGAGACCTCACTGAGGCCAAGAAGCCAGCAAAACTCGGGAAAATACATTGTGGGTCAGAAATGAATAGCTACCACTTTAGATTTGGAAAGAACCTGTAGCTTGTATTACAGTTGCTTTTGAATCATTGATATAGAGAATTTCCTCACAAATTCTACCCTGCAGAAGGGTAGGTGGGTGGGGGGAACAGAGGTGGGGCAGGTGCAGTGATGAGCTGGAGCAGACTCACACCAGCTCGTTAGAGCCAATTGTTACAATTTCAGGAATCTTGCTATTTTTAGAAATTAAATGATATAAACTTACAGTTAAATACCTTACACTGAAACAAAGGTAATGAATATGTAAATTCTGCTTACTAATTATTTCACCATTTTTACTATTGTCTGTGCTCCTAGAGTTATTTCTATCCACTGTATCTATGTGGGAGAAATACTACATAATGATGTGCTGTTTGTCCATTTCTTCCCAGCTCCATCACATAACATTTGATGGCATCACCCTGGTAACTTGAAATTGATTGTGGTAGGGATATTTATTAATATAATAGAGAAATTGGTGAACATCCCAAGTTAGGGTCTCTTCCTCTGTTGCTCTCGTGCAAGCCTAGGCAGAGGCCTGTGCACCATTCTTTATATTTATTATTCTTTTAAAATATTTATTTGAATGCCCTGGGTCTTAGTTGCAGCATTTGAGATTTAGCTCCCTGACCAGGGATCAAACCTGGGTCTCCTGCATTGGGAGCTTGGAGCCTTAACCACTGGACCACCAGGGCACTGTTCTAAATCTCTTTTCTAGGCTCTTCAGAGCCATCACACTTGGCTTGCGTCTGGCCCTGGTTTCTGCTCAAACCCTGTCCCTTGTCCTATCCCAGTGGGAGGACACACATGAATAGCCCAACACCTTGCAAGGTCAGATTCACCTGTTTTTGAACAGACCCTGCCATCTCTGTTTATGAAGGAGAATCTTGAGACTGCTGGGTGAGCTGTTATAAAATTTGCCTCCTTCCCCATGTTTATGTAGGTGAATAGGGCGTCCTCAATAGCGTAGAAGGGGAAGAAGAGAAAACGGAGGGGTGGGGTGGGGCTGGAGAGAAGGGAGCCTCTTAGCAGCTAAGGCTGATGGAAGAAGCACGGTGGTTGTCATCACAGCCCTCCGTGCCCAGACCCTGGTTAGACACGGGCTGCACTCATGTGTGCGTTTGGGTTCTTCCCTCTGTTGTTTCTCTCTCTGCATCCTATCTGTTATTTTGACCCCAGGAAAGGAGGAGTTAAGGCCACCGCAGGAAAGAGGGGAAGCGAGACTTTAAGAAGGGGACCGGCTGCCCACCTGCCGCCTCTGGAGAGAGGAGGAGGCGTGGAAGAAGGGGGAAGGCAAGGGTGAGACACAGGAGCAGCTCTGTGACCAAGCCCCAGCACACTTAGGTGGCTGGAAGTTCTGGCCAGAAGCATGAGGGCAACAGGCTCCGCCTGTTAGGGCTACAAAGGCTCCAGAGCCTAGCCTTCTAAGTCCTGATCCAGTGCTCTTTACGACAGTCCTCTGGTTTTCTTGTCTATTTTTTCCAGACTGTGCAATTCTAAAATGTGAAAGAAATCAAAGTGAGGCTGCTCTGGGTGTGGTGGAGGTGGGAGCCAGAACTCCCACCCGATCTCACAGCTTTTAGCATCTTTCCCTAAACCACCCCTCCTCAGAACACAGCTCAGAAAATCACAGCAGAGAGAGACTCCACTGCCTCTCACATCTCATACCTTGAACTTGTTACTATAAATAAAGCAGGAACATTACCATGGCAACCTGTCTGTTTAAATGGCCCCTTATAGACCAGATTAGCCAGGATCGATCGTGCTTCCTGAATGCAGAATGACTTTCCCTTTATAACAAAAGTTTGAGCAAATTATAGAATAAACCCCTGGGAAACGATTTCTGAATCAATGCAATTAAACTGTTATCTGCACCTCCTCTTAACCACCCATCGGAAGACACTTCTCAGAGCAAAGTGGTCTCCAAGCCCATGCTGTCCAGGAGGCTGTTATTCACTGCTCCCTTCCGTGGCCTCATCCCCAGCAAGCTCTTCCTGCTGTTCTGCATGTGTCATTAGAAAGGACACTTCTGTCTGTAACATCCTGCTTCCCCCGGGCTCGGGTGTCATGTGACGGGGTGCTGTCTTCAGAGATGGACAGATTTTAAATGACACTCCCCATGCAGGCTTGCGGAAGCAGATCTCAGAGCAGATGTAGGCTCAGGCCTCCCCCAGCAGGGAGCTTATTAAGAGGCATTAGTTAGCCCTGAAATCAGTGCTAGTCTACCATTGTTCCCCGAACACAAGAGCACGAAATTCCTTTCTTCCCTCAGCAAAACCTGGAGAAGAAGCTCAAGGAGTTTGGCTCAGTTTTGGCTCCATTTTCGAGAAGGAAGAGTTGAATATGGCTTCCTCCCTCCGGTGAACTGAATCCTGGGTCCCCAGTTCTCTTCCAATTGACTGGATGCCTGAAATTCTGTCTTTTATTTAAAGTGCAGATACTCCTGGGAAGGTAGCAATTTAAATAAATTCCCACTAAGGTGTCAGGCTGGCATCTTGCTGGGCAGAATGGAAGGGTGGTTGAGGTCTCCCTGCAGTGTCCCTGCAGTGGCCTTTTACCCAACCCTCGTCTAGCCCTCCTAGCAATTCTGTGTTGTTGTTATTCAGTTGCTCAGTCGTGTCGGACTCTTTGCGACCCTATGGATTGCAGCACGCCAGGCTTCCCTGTCCTTCACTATCTCCCAGAGTTTGCTCAGACTCAATGGAGTCGATGATGAGTCGATGATGCCATCCAACCATCTCATCCTCTGTTGCCCCCCTCTCCTCAAGAGAAGTCTGTGCCATTTCACCAACCTCTCTCTTTTTACATCTCCACCTGCCACCCATAGCCCCTGGCTACCACCATTTATTCTCTGTTTCCATGAGTTCGACTTCTTTTTTTTGATTCTACATTAGAAGTGATACTGTGCAGTATTTATGTTTCCCTGTCTGGCTTAGTTCACTTAGCATAACTCTCCAGGTTCATCCATGTTATCACAAATGGCACAATTTCCTGCTTTTTAAAGGCTGAATAATATTCCCTTGTGAATGTATATACTACACTCTCTGTAACCACTCATCTTCCTATGGACCCTTGAATTGTTTCCATCCCTTGGCTATTGTGAAGGATACTGCAATGAACATGAGAGTGAAAATAGCTCTTTGGGATGAGTATTGTTTTCTTTGTATAAGTGTCCAGAAGTGTTGGTTTATATGATAGTTCTATTTTTAATTTCTTGAGGAAACTCGCTACTGCTTTTCATTGGGCTGTGCAAGTTCATATATCTCCACCAAGAGTGCTCAAGTGCTCCCTTTTCTTTTTTTTTTTGAAGTGCTCCCTTTTCTTCCTACCCTCACTAAAATTTGTTATCTCTTGTCTTTTTGATAGGTGTCCTAACAGGTATAAGGTGATGTCTCATGGTGTTTTTGATTTTCATTTCCAAGTGATTAGTGGTATATAGCACCTTTTAATATACCTGTTGGTCCTTTGTCATATTTGAAAAGTACCTATTCAGGTCCTTTGCCCATTTTAAAATTGGATTATTTTTTGCTATTGAGTTGCATGAGTTCCTCTACAGGCATATCTTGGAGATATTTTGAGTTTGGTTCCAGACTACTCTAGTAAAGTGACTAACACAGTGTATTGAGTCACATGAATATTTTGGTTTCTTGGTCATGTAAAAGTTATGTTTACATTAAGCTGTAGTCTATTAGTTGTACAAAAGGATTATGTCTAAAAATATATAATGCTTTACACCTTAATTATACCGTACCATAACTGATACCTTAATTAAATACCACAATTCATACCTTAATTAAAAAATCCTTCATTGCTAAAAAAATGCAAACATCAACTGTCAACAACAAGCTTTCCACAAACCTTCAAGTTGTAAAAAATAGTTCCTCTTTCTGACAGTTGACTGTTAGTGTAGAGAAACACAACTGATTTTTGCATATTGATTTTGTTTCCTGCTTCCCTTGTGGCTCAGCTGGTAAAGAATCCGCCTGCAATGTGGGAGACCTGGGTTCAATCCCTGGGTTGGGAAGACGCCCTGGAGAAGGGAAAGGCTACCCACTCCAGTATTCTGGCCTGGAGAATTCCATGGACTATACATTCAGACATGACTGAGTGACTTTCACTCACTTTGTATATCCTGCAAACTTGCTGAATTCATTTATTCTAACAGGTTTTGTATGTGTGTGTGTGTGTGGAGTCTTTAAGGTTTTCTACATATAATATGATGTCATCTGCAAACAGAGACAGTTTTACTCCTTCCTTTCTGATTTAAATGCCTATTATTTATTTATCTATTGCCTAATTACTCTGACTAGGACTTTCAGGACCATGTTAGATAGAAATAGTGAGAGTAAGCATTCTTGTCTTGTTTTTGATCTTAGAAGAAAGGCTTTCAGCTTTTACTGTTGAGGATGGCGTTGTCTGTGGGCTTGTCTTTTGTGGCCATTATGACTTTGGTAAATTAACATTTGTTATGTGGAGCGTAGAGTGCCAGATGGTGAGCTGCTATTCAACAGCAGACCACAGGGAAATTGAGTTTATTACCTACAGGTTCTGGAGGAAGAACGTGGAGTGCCTCAAGGGGCCACACGAGAAGGTCAAGGCAGAATGCAGACAGACAGACAGGACCTGAGACACATGCCTGTGTTAGGGTCCATGGGTGGAGTGCTTTGGGGTTCCCAGACTAGGGTCAGATTGGTCAGTTCATACCAAGCGAGTGAGTTTTATGAAGCCCTTAGGGGGTCTCATTTAAGGCATAGAGGCCCCTTCATGGGAGACAGGGGAAATCGTTGATGACAGGGGCTGTTCAGGAAATCATGTTAGAAGCTAATGTTTTCTTGTGACTATGTTCTTAATTTAATTCTTATTTCACAACTGACTAAGACAGTGTGTTGTTTTATTATGATTGAAAAACTACTTCTCTAAACTTTTTTTCTCCTCTTTTAAAAATTGGAGTATAATTGCTTTACAATGTTGTGTTAGTTGCTGCTGTTCAACAATGTGAATCAGCTGTATGCATACATATATAGCCCCTCCCTCTTGAATCGCCCCCGCCCCCGTCATCACAGAGCGCCAAACTGAGCTTCCGGTGCTATACAGCTGCTTTCCACTAGCTAGCTGTTTCACATGTGGGACTGTATATGTGTTAATGCTACAATGGTCTAAATTTTGGTAAAAGATTAAAAAAAAAAATACCCAGGAG
This sequence comes from Bos indicus x Bos taurus, assembly GCF_003369695.1. NCBI lineage: Eukaryota > Metazoa > Chordata > Mammalia > Artiodactyla > Bovidae > Bos > Bos indicus x Bos taurus. The sequence goes on along the minus strand of NC_040095.1, from coordinate 9,573,093 downwards.
TTGGTGATTTTGAAAGTAATGTTAAAGAAAAAATTATTCTGACACTGTGAAAATGATAAAGTGAAAGTAAAAGTGTTCATCACTCTTTCGTGTCCAGCTCTTTGTGACCCCATGGACGATAGCCTCAGTCCATGGAATTCTCTAGGCAAGAATACTGTGAAGTGGGTTGCCATGCCCTCCGCCAGGGATCTTCCTGACCAAGGGATCAAACCTGGGTCTCCTGCATTGCAGGCAGATTCTTTACTATCTGAGCCAGGAGGGAAGTCATGAAAATGGTAAGGAAGACTTTATTCATGACTATGGACATGAACTTGGGCAAACTTTGGGAGACAGTGAGGGACAGGGAGGCCTGGCGTGCTGAGGTCCATGGGCTCATAAAGAGTCGAACACGACTCGGCTACTGAACAACAACAAAAACATTTTGATAAGTGTCAAGTCTATTGCAACAGTGAAGAGAGATTGGGCACAACTCCAAATACAGCAAAGACAGCTGGGAACTTACAGCCGAAAAGCAGAGTGGAGGGAGAGTCAGTGGACAGAGAATTACTAATAACAGACATTAAGAATAAGGGGATTCCTGCTAAATTGACTTAACAGGATTCTTGCTAAGATGGGGCTATCCAGGCTCAGCAAGGATGGGTACCAACATCAAAGCTTAGTTGAGAAGAGGACTCAGGGACCCTGACTAAGGTTTGGTCAATGAGAGAGGCTTTGTGAGAAAGATGATACTGAGTCGTCTGGAGGATAAGTAAATAAACTAAGTGAATAACAAGTTATTATTCCTCTGTTGACATAAGACAATAAAAAGATATTTTACCAGCAAAATGGATTTATTTGGGAACAGCAAAGAATTATAATTCAGAAAATGCAGTCATTGGCAAACCACAGGCAAGACCTGAGAATCAAGGAGGGGAGCATGCTTTTATAGTGGAGAAGGGGGAGTTGGGAGGGGCTGTTATAAACAAAGAGCCCATTGGAGGAGACGAAGAGTTTGAATTTTAGTGACTTTTCATTGGTTGAATTGTGACAGACTTCAGTTGGTTGGGCCGTTACTGGGGAGGGAGAAGTTCCTCCTTCCTCCCGCTGGGTAGTAGCACAGTAAGCTTCATCCTGTTGGAGATGCAAGGTGCATCTCTTCCTTTGGGTCTGCAATTGACGTCAAGTGATAGGGTATGAAAGCTGCCCCCTCTGGCCTCCCAGTTTCATTTTGTTTTATTGGAGTATAATTGCTTTTTAATGTTGTGCTAGTTTCTGCTGTACAATGACGTGAATCGGCATTGTGTATACATTTATCCCCTCCCTGCTGGACCTCCCTCTTCCCACCCACTCCAATCCTACACATCTAGGTCATCACAGAGCACCAGGCTGATATTCCTTTGCCTTATAGCAGGTTTCCATTAGAATCTATTTTACACCTGGTAGTGTCTATGTGTCAATCCTAATTTACCAATTCTTTTCACCCTCCCCCTCCCCCAACTCTGCCCCCGTGTCTGCATGTCTGTTATCTATGTTTGCATCTCTATTCCTGCCCTGGAAATAGGTTCATCTGTACCATTTTTTAGATTCCACATATATGCATTAATAATATATGATATTTGTTTTTCTTTTTCTGACTTATTTCACTCTATGACAGACTCTAGGTTCATCCACCCAATTCCACTTTAAATAAGGTTTCTGTTTATTAATTTTCATACTTCCAAGGAGTATAAGGAATATTCACATTTAAAAAGATAACTTATAAACCTTTTTTTCCCCCTCATCATTGCATACCTATAAATTACAAATATCCCTCAGATCTTCACGGAGCCTTCAGACAGAATCAAGGCTTCGTCATCTGTGGTCTTACAGCACCTAGCTTATGTGGCTGTCACCCCATTATATCATGCTTAGCTGTTTGAGTGCCTACTTTCTTTTCTTGGTTATGAACACTGGGACAGGGGTCTTCTCTTTCATCTGTGTAATCTTAGCTTGGATAGTGTTTGACACATGGCTAGCCAAACTGCAAATGATCATTATTGACTTGGCTCAAAGAAAATGGCAATTTTTCCATTCAATATGGAAATATATTTGAATATCTGTGCCTGTATTGGGGTCCATGGCTGTCTTGTCCACTGAACGTGAGGCATCAGGAGGACTCAGAAGAAAGGTACCTGCTGATCTTGGTATACTTTATTCATTTTAAGAAACTCAAAATGAAGGTTATCTTACATTGTCAAAAAGTGCTGACTGAAGACTCAGAGTGAGTGTGTTTTTAGGGTAGTTTTGAGTTTTAACTGCTTCCAATGGAAGGATCTGTTTTATTTCAAATTAAATTTAGAAACAAACTCCAAAATTAAATTTAGAAAGAAACTCCAGAATTTTAGAAAGAGATTCCAGGATTTTTCTCTCAGTGCTTTGGGCTCCCTTGTGGTGAGATTAACTCAAGGAATTCTTTCTACAAAGTGTTTTATTAGAGTGGCGTAGAGAGGTTCTCAATCAGGAGTCAAGATTCTTGTGTGTGTATTGTAACTCTGCCACCAAGTTCAAGATCTTTTAGGAGTTGTTTAATGCCCCAGCTTCAGGTTCATATGTAATATGAAAAGGAATTGATTTGATAAGCCACCTTCCAGATGTAACATGTGTGTGCTTAGTCACTGAGTTGTGTCCAACTTTTTGCAACCCCTTTGGACTATAGCCTGCCAGGCTCCTCTGCCCGTGGGATTAGTTTTCTGTGAGATTTTGGATTGCTGTTTTCTAGACAGCACCTTGATTTTTAGATCCTCAACTTTTGATATTTTCTTACTTTTCAGCCTGTTGAGATTTCAGAGCTTCGTAATTATAGACATTTTCCCCGAGTGTGTCATGATAAGAATTGGATATAAGTTGTGTGTTATTTCGGGAGCATGGTTTGCATTATGGAGACAGAGAGATGAGAAAATTCTCATGAAAAGGAATGAATAGCAATGAGGAAGAAGCACCCACAGAGAAAGCAACTAAGCCACTGAGGAGCAAGGTTACTTTGTTTGAACTTCTTGCTTTGTTTTTGACATGACGATGGATAAAAAAGCTGATGAGAACAGGAAAGAAGTTCTTATTGCTGATAATGTTGGTGGCAAGAGAAAAAGAAAAATCATTACTCTCAAGCAGAAAGTAGACATATTCCTATGCTGGATTTGCAAGGTGTTGTTTAGGTAATATTGTCATACAAGAAAACGTTCCTCTATCAGTAAAAATTCCACAGGAAAATATCTTTGATGAGTCTGAAATTCTCTAGTCTATAACCTCTCATTTCTAGTGAAGGAACTGATTTTTTTTTTTTTTTTAAACAAGCAACCAGCAGAAATGTACTGCTCATAGCTCTGAAGGCTGGGAAGTCCAAGGTCAAGGTGTCAGCATGGTCACCGTCTCGTGAGAGCTCCTTGCTGGTTATAGCCAGCACCTTCTAGCTGTGTCCTTACATAATGAAAGGGACTCTGAAGCAGTCGTTTTTTAAAAATAATTTATTTGTTTTGTTTTTGTCTGTGCTGGGTCTCTGTTGCTGCGGTCTCTCTATTTGCAGAGAGCGGGGTCTACTCTGGTTGCAGTGCGCAGGCTTCTCAATATGGTGGTTTTTCTTGTCGAGGAGAACAGGTTCCAGGGTGCTCGGGCTTTGTCCTTGTTGCTCCTACGCTTCCCTAGAGCACAGGCTCAGTAGCTGTGGTGCACGGGCTCAGTTGCTCCACGGCATGTGAGATCTTCCCAGATCAGGGATAGAACCCGTGTCTCCTGCATTGGCAGACAGTTTACCACTGAGCCACCAGGGAAGCCCCTGGAGCAGCCATTTTTATAATAAATGTTGTGATCATGTGTGAGTTTTAAAACAATTAGAATCATTAGAATTATTACATCATAGCAGAATAGACTTCATTTCTCAAGTCCAGCTCCACAATTTGAAGGTTCTAGTACAAAATAAAAACATGGACTCTTTTGTTCCAAAAACAGGAAAAAAGAGTTGTTAAAGGCAAATAATAAAATGTAAAACCTTTTCCTTTCTTCCACAGTCTCTCTCTTATCTTGTCAAGTGTTTTCTTTAATTTGCTCTTTAATGTCATTCTAAGTGAAGAAAGATTAAAAATTTAAATTGTTAGTGTGAATTTCACAGTTCATCTTTATATGGTGCAATCCTAGTTTTAAATGCAAATATAAGAGAATTTAACTCACATGCAGAGTAACTGAAACCACACACATTGTATTTCATAGCTGGTACATGCATATGTATTTATGTATTGTATTCTTAACGAGAACAGAGGAAATGCTCCACAAAACTAACTCATCTGTGTTCATTTCACGTCTTGATATGGGCACATTCTACCAACACTCTCTACCTTTGGCTTACTAGTGAGTAAAGAAGGTCTCAAAGGAAAAGGAACATGAGTTGATTGGCTTATCTTTTTCCCACTCTTATTTGCCATCATTTTTGAGGGAAGTAATCAGATAAACAATGAAGCAACCTGAGTTAAGAAAGAATGTGATAGAGTTCCTTGCTGGTTTGTGTTCCTCAGAATGCCATTGCCTTCTTTCTGCATGTGAAGCAAGTTCTGGTTTAAAGAGAAGTGTGGCCTTTCGGGGCTGTCTGTGCCTCTGTTTGCCATAGATGTTAGCAGTAATAATGTTTGGCCAAATATCTGGACATCGTGGCACAACCAAGTTGACATGTAGCATTAACTTTCACAGCACCCAAGTAGCTGAGGTAATAAGGTAAAGAAAAGAGTCTGTGTTTGTGTCCAAGCAGCCTAGATCATCCTGTTGTTACTGTTGTCCAGTCATTAAGTCATATTTGACTCTTTGTGACCCCAGGGACTGCAGCACACCAAACTTCCCTGTCTCCCAGACTTTGCTCAGACTCATGTCCATTGAGTCAATGATGTCATCCAACCATCTCATCCTCTGTCGTCCCCTTCTCCTCCTGCCCTCAGTCTTTCCCAGCATCAGGGTCTTTCCCAATGAGTCAGCTCTTCACATCAGATGGCCAAAGTATTGGAGCTTCAGCTTCAGCATCAGTACTTTCAATGAATATTCAAGATTGATTTCCTTTAGGATTGACTGGTTGGATCTCCTTGCTGTCCAAGAGATTCTCAAGAGTCTTCTCCAGTACCACAATTTGAAAGCATCGATTCTTCAGCACTCACCTTTCTTTATGGTCCAACTCTCACATCTGTATATAACTACTGGAAAAACCATGGCTTTGACTATGTGGACCTTTGTTAGCAAAGTAATGTCTCTGCTTTTTAATATGCTGTCTAGGTTATAGCTTTCCTTCCAAGGAGCAAGATGAAAAGATAACCCTGAGTCAGGTTAAATCCCATTGCATGGTGGTACTGGATCCAGGTATAACAGGGCTGTATGTGTAAGAGTGTGTATGTGAGAGAATGAGAAAATGAGAGAGAGTCACACACACACAGACACACACACACACAGAATGTGGGAATGTGTTTGCCAAGGACGCATTTCTTTTCTCTTATAGACAATGTACTGTTGGTCTTCGTTGTTCCCTCACTATCTTCTTTCCAGGGGCTGGGCAGGTCCTAAGATACAGTGCCTGGAAATCTTGAAAACACAATGTTAAGATGTAAGGCTGCGGACTCTGGAGCTACGTTGTCGGGATTTGAATCCTGGAATTGCTATTTACTAACTCGTATGACTACAGGCTACCCCCTTCACTTCCCTTGCCTCAGTCTTCTTGACTGTAAGATGGGGATAATAATAGAATCTATCTCATAGGCCTGTTGTGAGGGTTAAATGAGTTAATTTATGTAAAGTGCTTTCAATAGTGCTTAGTACATGCTAATGGCTCTGTGTCGTGCTGTTTTCCAGAGAGCAGGGACTCAAATGCTGAAAATCTCTGTTTGTAGAATTATTTGTATGTGTTGTGAGGACTGGAAGCAGGTGAGAAAGAGAAGTGAGTACTGTCACAGCTTGTGTTTCATGGAATAATAGCCATCAACAGATGGCATTGGAGAAAGAACAACGATCAAATCAGGGGACATTCTTTTCCAAATGCCAGGACAGACTTTTCCCTCCAGTCTCCTGAGTAAAATCACATTAGAAGTTCGGGCCCCTGGGTTCAGTGGGGTGGGCTGGCAGCAGCTCGGTGGGGTCGAGGAGGGCTCAGTGGCTCTTAAAGCCTACATTGGAGCTGAGGGATTTCCTTCTCAGAGATGCAGCCGGCTGGCAGGACCCTCTTTGGTCTCCGATGTCTTCTCTTGCTCATGGCTCTGCTTCGAGCCTGGCATTTGTGTCTTTGAGGTTGGCAACTTTCTCCTTTTCCAAGCTGACTCATATGAGAAGAGGAACCCTTCCGACTCAGTTGCATTTTAGGTGTCATTTCCAAGTGGGCTGGAATTGATGCTGAAATGGGGTTTGGATGTGGAAGATGAAAGTAGGGGCTCATATGTATGCGTATATGTGCCTACATACGTGTGTGTGCATGTACACATATGTATGTAGGGTGATGGGAGTGGTTGGAAGCACAAGTGGATGAAGCGGTGTTTATCTGACAGGGTAGCATCCAGGGAAAGGAGACTTCTCCCCAGCTCTTCCTTGCTTCCTTCTTCTTTCTTAGACGCAGCACTTTTAGATGGCTGAGTAGCTGTGGCATACGATACTCTCTAGCTGCAACTTGAAGGCTTGGTTGCCCAGGGGCACGTGGGATCTTACTTCCCAGACCAGGGATTGAACTTGTGTGTAAGTCCCTCCTGCTCCCCAGTTCTTACCGCATTTCTCTTTTCCTTTTTGTGAAGTTGGTAAACAAATCATCCACTGGAAGTTCAGGAAACATTAACTTAGGTCACAGATTTTTACCTCCAGTCTTTGTGACCTTTAAAATGGAGCACACATCCCCACTGGGTGTTGAGGCTGTCTGAGGGATTAATTTAGTCATTACAGTTATTTTACTCGAAAGGAAGAACTCTCAGATTCTCTCAGGGCCTAAATGCTATTGATAATCTCAAAAAGGTTCCTGCCCCCTCCCCACTTGTAGATTGTAAAAAAGTGAAAGTCGCTCAGTCATGTCCGACTCTGTGACCCCATTCTCCAGGCCAGAATACTGGAGTGGATAGCCATTCCTTTCTCCAGGGGATCTTCCCAACCCAGGGATCGAACCCAGGTCTCCCACACTGCAGGAGGATTATTTACCAGCTGAGCCACAAGAGCAGCCCAAGAATACTGGAGTGGGTAGCCTATCCCTTCTCCAGGAGCTCTTACTGACTTAGGAATTGAACTGGGGTCTCCTGCATTGCAGGCGGATTCTTTACCAACTGAGCTATCAGGGAAGCCCCTTGTAGATTATCTGTGGTTACCCTTCCTCTGCTCCCCAGCTGTCTGCTCCCCTCCGGATCGGGTATCAGGAGTTTGCTGGGAGGAGGTCAGAGGTACAGGGAGAATGTGTATGGGAGCGCATGGTCTGTGTAGGCGCGCGCGCGTGCGTGTGTGTGTGTGTGTGTGTGCTAAGTCACTTCAGTCGTGTGCGACTCTCTGCGACCCCATGGACTGTAGCCCACCAGGCTCCTCTGTCCATGGCAATTCTCCAAGCAAGAACACTGGAGTGGGTTGCCATGCTCTCCTCCAAGGTATCTTCCCAACTCAGGGATCGAACCCGGGTCTCTTACGTCTCCTGCATTGGCAGGCGGGGTCTTTACCACTAGTGCCACTTGGGAAGCCCTCTGTGTAGGCACGGGGTGACTTTTCAGTTAGAGAAAGAAGGTCTTCGAAAGACCTTTTAAATTTTGTCCTTTTATCTTTTTCCTGTTTATGAGGAAAATAGAAATGAATAGTACAATCTCAGTCCGTAAATTTGAGAAGATTCTGGAGGAAGGAGATCTGGAGAGGGCAGGGTTAATTTTCAGTTGCTACTTTGGAACTTGAAAGGGAGGCAAGAGAGGAGGAGAGTGTGAAAGACAGCTCACTTCCTCACTCTCCTTTCCAGAGGTGAGGGGGGCATTCCCAGAGCCATCACGCGTGGGGGCCCCCTGCCTCCCTGGCCCAGCGTCCCTGGCTGGCTCAGGAGGACTTGCTCTGAGTATTCCCTCTGGCGCTGCGGGAGGGGGCATGGAGAAGGGAGCTCAGCCCTGACTCCAGTGTCAGCTGGGTCTCCCAGGTGACGCTTGGCAGCCAGCCTCGGGCATTTGCATTTTCACAGCCAAAGGGCTGCTCTCAAGATGTTCTCTGCAGATATTTAAGTTGCTGGATTCCAAAGCATCTCCAGGGCACTCGGGCCCCTCTTCCTCCATATGGTTATTGCAGCAAACTTCATGTTTCTTAATTATGAAGAGAATGTTGTTGGGACTTTTATGCCTATGGGGGTTATAGTAATGACAACATCAGCACGGGTTCTTTCCTTCTCGTCCTCCTTCCCTTCTGTCACTTCCTCTTCCTTTCTTTCAAGCTTTTGAGATATGTCCATTCCTGGAAGGAAGACAGAGCCCAGTGGCCTGGTCCAGGCTTAGCCACCCTGCCTCCTGATGCGGAAGGAGGTGTCCTGGGTAGACAAGCTTCCCATGTTAAGATATTGCAGTGGTCAGTCAGTTCAGTTCAGTTGCTCAGTTGTGTCTGACTCTTTGCGACCCCATGGACTGCAGCAATGCCAGGCTTCCCTGTGTATCACCAACTCCTGGAGCTTATTCAAACTCATGTCCATCGAGTCGGTGATGCCATCCAACCATCTCATCCTCTGTCATCCCCTTCTCCTGCCTTCAATCTTTCTCAGTATCAGGATCTTTTCCAATGAGTCAGTTCTTTGCATCAGGTGGCCAAAGTATTGGAGTTTCAGCTTCAACATCAGTCCTTCCAATGAATATTCAGGATTGATTTCCTTTGGGATGGACTGGTTGGATCTCCTTGCAGTCCAAGGGACTCTCAAGAGTCTTCTCCAACACCACAGTTCAAAGGCATCAATTCTTCCGCGCTCCGCTTTCTTTATAGTCCAACTCTCACATCCATACATGACTACTGGAAAAAAAATAGCTTTGACTAGACAGACTTTTATTGTCAAAGTAATGTCTCTGCTTTTTAGTATGCTGTCTAGGTTTGTCATAGCTTTTCTTCCAAGGAGCAAGCGTCCTTTAATTTCATGGCTGCAATCACCATCTGCAGTGATTTTGGAGCCCCCCAAAGTAAAGTCAGCCACTGTTTCCACCGTTTCCCCATCTATTTGCCATGAAGTGATGGGACCAGATGCCATGATCTTAGTTTTCTGGATGTTGAGTTTTACGCCAGCTTTTTCACTCGGAACATCCTTTGTAGTCATTTGCTATTGCAGCTGTAGCAAATTACCACAAATGTCCTGCCTTAAAACAACACTCCTTTGTTTTCTCGAAGTTCTATAGTCATAATTCTCAAAATAGGATTGCTTTGAAGATCCTCTGTTTAGATTTTCGCAGGTGTTGGCAGGGCTGCATTCCTTTCTGGAAGCTCTGGGAATGAGTCTGTGGCTATGTTCATTCAGGTGGTTGGCTGAATTCGGTTCCTTGTGGTTGTTGGACTGAGATTTCCTTGGTGGCTGCCTGAGTTGGGTTGGGGGTGGGATTGGCTGGCCTTTTGCTCTTAAATCTGCCTGCCCATTTTCCATCTCATGCTTTCCATGTGGCCCACCTCTTATGTTTGAAATCTCTGTGATTTTTTTCCTTTCTGCTGCATCACATTGATTTCCAGCCAGAGAAAATTCTGATTTTTAGTTAAGGCTTAAATGATTAGATTGCATTTACCTGGATAATCCAGGATAATCTCTGTATTTTAAGGTCATTGATTAATGACCTTAATTCTACTTTCAAAGTCCTTTTTGTAATTAACATAATATATTCACAGGTTCCAGGAATGGGGGTGTGAACATGGGGTTGGGGAGCATTGCTTGAACTACTGCATTCTATAAATAATTCATTGACTGTCTCTGCTGCCCAAGGGTGAGAAAACATTGCAAGCTTTGCGAGGGGGTCTGCCCATCATGTCCACTGGATGCTGGGAAGGACTGAATGAAGAGCATGAAGGGACCTGAAGCCAGATACAGGGCACTTCCATCCTTTAAAGGGAAGTAAAGTCCACTGGTGCAGCTCAGAACTGCTGAGCTGGAGAGACTGTTGAAGATAAGAACCTGCCTCCCCCATCAAGATGGGGCCATGGAGGCCCAGAGAAGTGGCATGTCTTGGCCAAGGTCATGGTTACACCAGAACCAGAGTTCTTTATAAGGCCTGACGGGGACCTTTTCAGATTTAAACATGTTTTTTTAAATCTTTGGCCTTTTTGCACTTTACCTTCAAAGACAGATGGTTCAAACACACTGCACAGCCTTGAAAAGATAAATGACTGTGGCTTTCTTGGCTCTAGAAAGCTCAAATCAATAGCATGATGGCTGGGGCATATGTGAGCATGACTGTGGCCTCTCTGCAGCCTGGGCATGCTTGGTCATTATAGCCAGCAAAACATGCCCCATCTTATTCTTATAATTCTAACCATTTCTGCTGGGGGTCCTGGGTACCTTCGTGGCCAGACCCCATGTCCCTCCTTGGCATAGCCACCAGCTCTCAGGACAATGAGAAGATAGGAGGCCTGCTGTAGGAACTATTCTGACACCTCTGGTGGAGGAAACATGGGGCGGAATGTCTCCTCTGCTTATTGCTCGCAGAAGGTGGTGTTCCCCCAGGCCAACAGCTCTATTTCAGATCTGCCAGTGGCAAGTGGTTCCGTAGAGACGGCTTCATTGTTTAGGAGCTTTATTCTCAGGTCTCTTCTGCTCACCCTGGGCTCCTTTTTATCTGAGTCTAGAGACATCCAGCTCCTGGGGGTTTACATAAAGCAGAGCAAAGTGCTCTCAGGCTAAGAATATATCCACCCCCTTCCCTGGGCGATGTGCCTGGGAGGTGAGGAAACTGACTCACTGCATATCTGACTCTATGAAAAGACAAATATATGAAAAAACTACTGGATTAATGACAGGAAAAAATTGGATATTTTTAGCATACAAGGGCAGAGTTAGTTGCTGTAAAGTCCTAGAAGATGGAAGCTTCTATTTGAAAAAAGGGCTGTTTTAGATGTATTTAGCAGTGGGGGCTCTTGAGTGGCAGGTGAGGCACAGGGAAGGGGGAAGACTGCAGTGGGCAAATGCCCCATGGTGATCTTATCAAGAACAGAGCAGAGTGGTGTGGGGATTTTTCCTCCTTTGTAATACAGATGTTAGTAGAGCTATGACCAACCTAGATGGCATATTGAAAAGCAGAGACATTACTTTGCCGACAAAGGTCCATATAGTCAAAGCTATGGTTTTTCCAGTAGTCATGTATGGATGTGAGAGTTGGACCATAAAGAAGGCTGAGTGCTAAAGAATTGATGCTTTTGAACTGTGGTGTTGGAGAAGACTCTTGAGAGTCCCTTGGACTGCAAGGAGATCCAACCAGTCCATCCTAAAGGAAGTCATTCCTGAATATTCTTTGAAAGGACTGATGCTGAAGCTGAAGCTCCCATGCTTTGGCCACCTGATGCAAACAACTGACTCATTGGAAAAGATCCTGATACTGGGAAAGATTGAATGCAGGAGGGGAAGGAGACGACAGAGGATAAGATGGTTGGATGGCATCACTGACTCAATGGACATGAGTTTGAGTGAGCTCTGAGAGGTGGTGAAGGACAGGGAAGCCTGGGTGCTGCAGTCCATGGGGTCGCAAAGAGTTGGACATGATTGAGCGACTGAACAACAACAAATGCTTATACACATCACTCCCTGGTGGCTCAGGGGTAAAGAATCTGCCTCCCAGTGCCTGCCAAAGCAGGAGACATGGGTTCAGTCCCTGGGTAGGAAAGATCCGCTGGAGAAGGAAATGGCAACCAACTCCAGTATTCTTGCCTGGAAAAGCCCATGGACAGAGGAGCTTGGAGGGCTATAGTCCATGGGGTTGCAAAAGAATTGGGTGTGACTTAGTGACTAAACAACAACACATCATTCAGTACCTTGCTTTTTTCACTTAATGTGTTTTAGTGAGTTTTTCATATCAATATACAAAGAGGTTTCTTATTTTTTTTAGTAGTTACAGAACACTTCACTGAGTTTATTTAACTAGTTCTCCCCTGACAAATATCCAGATTCTCTCCAGTCTTTCCCTGTTGACTGTAGTGCTGCAATTAATAAGGTGTATGGATGCAATTCTGTAGATATGCAAATATATATGTAGGGTAAACTCCCCAGAGTGGGATTGCTGGAACCAAGAGCACATACATTTGGAATTTGATAGCTATTGCTAAATTGCCCTCCATCTGGGTTGTGCAAATTTATACTCCCACCAGCAACTTATGACAGTGCCTGTTTCCCACAGCCTTGGCAATGGAACATGCTATCAAATTTTGGAATTTGGCCAAATTTATGGTGAAAATGATATCTTAGGGAAGTTTTAATTTGCATGTTCCTTACTATGAGTAAAACTGAGCATTTAAAAATATATTTTGGAATAATTTTCATGTTCTTTGAATTGTCTGTTTATAGTATTTGTCCATTTTTCTAATGGATTATTGGTCTTTTTTCTTATCAATCTCTAGAGCTTTTTATATACTAGGAAGATTTTTCTATGTCTGTGATGAGTTGTAATTATGTTTCCCAGTTTGTTTTTTTTTAATGATGGGGTTTACTTTTGTTAGGCCAAAATTTTAAAAATTTGGTTTTATATAGTTGAATGTATTGATATTTTTTTCATGGTTTCTGGATTTGGGATCATAGTTAAAAAGCACTCCACACTCTTAAGATTTTGAAAAATTGTCCCATCTATTCACTTACTACCTTTATTGACTGACTGATTTTTTAAAAAATACCTTTATTTATTTACTTATTTTTGGCTCACTTGGTCTTTGTTGCTGTGTGTGGGCTTTCTCTGGTTGCAGCGAGTGGGGCCTGTTGTTGCAGTACACAGGCTTCTCGTGGTGCTGGCTTCTCTTGTTTGGGAGCACGGGCTCTCGGCATGGGGGCTTCAGTAGTTCCAGCTCGTGGGCTCTAGAGTTCAGGCTCAGTACTTGTGGCGCACGGGCTTAGCTGCTCCGTGGCATGTGGGGTCTTCCCGGACCAGGGATTGAATCTGTGTCCCCTGCATTGGCTGGCAGATTCCTATTCATTGTGCCACCAGGGGAGTCCTGATTTATTTTTTATATTTAAAAATTTGATCCATTTGGAACATATCTTAGAACACACAGAGAGATATGAGTATATTAACATTGTCCCTATAGCTAACTGGACTTCCCTGGTGGCTCAGACAGTAAGGAATGTGAGAGACATAGGTTTGATCCCTGGGTTGGGAAAATCCCCTGGAGAAGGAAATGGCAACCCACTCCAATATTCTAGCCTGGTGGGCTACTGTCCATGGGGTCGCAAAGAGTCAGACACGACTTAGTGACTTTCACTCACATATAGCTACCTAATTGCTCTGCTGTTATTTGAGAGTTCATTTTCCCCACTGACTTGCTGTTTGTTCTCTTTCTGGATATTACTTTCTATTCTGTTGGTTTGCCTGTTTATCAGCCAGTATTTTGTTGCTTTAATTACTGAGCTTTGGAGAATATTTTTGTATCTGGTAATCCCTCTTCTTTGAATTTTTAATCAAAGCTTCCCTTGCAAACCTTGTTTGCTTATTTCCCCATATGAACTGTAGAATACCTTTGTCTATTAAAAAAATCTTTATTTACAGGTTTAATGAGATTATGCTGAGTTTAAAAATTATATTAGGAATATCAGCATACTCGATAAAAGAAATGAAAATGACATTGAGTCATCTTGTCTAAAAATATGATATGCTTTCCAATTTGTTTATATATATTCTGTGTCCTCTGGAATTTTTCTGATGAATTTTTAAAATTATATGCTTATTATTGAATTTATTTCTAAGAAATTTATCTTTCTTGTTATTGTAGTTCTTGCCAATAAAAATGGAATCTTTTTCTATATTGTAATTTTCTAGCTTCTAAATTTTGACTTAAATTTTTTTTAAGTTGAAATATAGTTGATATCTTTCAGGATTTGAAATAGCTCAACTGGAATTCTATCACCTCCACTAGCTTTGTTCGTAGTGATGCTTTCTAAGGCCCACTTGACTTCACATTCCAGGACGTCTGGCTCTAGATGAGTGATCACATCATCGTGATTATCTGGGTCATGAAGATCTTTTTTGTACAGTTCTTCTGTCTATTCTTGCCACCTCTTCTTAATATCTTCTGCTTCTGTTAGATCCATACCATTTCTGTCCTTTATTGTGCCCATCTTTGCATGAAATATTCCCTTGGTATCTCTAATTTTCTTGAAGAGATCTCTAGTCTTTCCCATTCTGTTATTTTCCTCTATTTCTTTGCATTGATCGCTGAGGAAGGCTTTCTTATCTCTTCTTGCTATTCTTTGGAACTCTGCATTCAGATGCTTATATATTTCCTTTTCTCCTATGCTGTTTGCTTCTCTTCTTTTCACAGCTATTTGTAAGGCCTCCCCAGACAGCCATTTTGCTTTCTTGCATTTCTTTTCCATGGGGATGGTCTTGATCCTGTCTCCTGTACAATGTCATGAACCTCATTCCATAGTTCATCAGGAACTCTATCAGATCTAGTCCCTTAAATCTATTTCTCACTTCCACTGTATAATCATAAAGGATTTGATTTAGGTCATACCTGAATGGTCTAGTGATTTTCCCTACTTTCTTCAATTTCAGTCTGAATTTGGTAATAAGGAGTTCGTGATCTGAGCCACAGTCAGCTCCTGCTCTTGTTTTTGTTGACTGTATAGAGCTTCTCCATCTTTGGCTGCAAAGAACATAATCAATCTGATTTCGGTGTTGACCATCTGGTGATGTCCATGTATAGAGTCTCCTCTTGTGTTGTTGGAAGAGGGTGTTTGCTATGACCAGTGCATTTTCTTGGCAAAACTCTATTAGTCTTTGCCCTGCTTCATTCCATATTCCAAGGCCAAATTTGCCTGTTACTCCAGGTGTTTCTTGACTCCCTACTTTTGCATTCCAGTCCCCTATAATGAAAAGGACATCTTTTTTGCGTGTTAGTTCTAAAAGGTCTTGTAGATCTTCATAAAACCGTTCAACTTCAGCTTCTTCAGCATTACTGGTTGGGGCATAGACTTGGATTACTGTGATATCGAATGGTTTGCCTTGGAAATGAACAGAGATCATTCTGTTGTTTTTGAGATTGCATCCAAGTACTGCATTTCGGACTCTTTTGTTGACCATGATGGCTACTCCATTTCTTCTGAGGGATTCCTGCCCGCAGTAGTAGATATAATGGTCATCTGAGTTAAATTCACCCATTCCAGTCCATTTCAGTTCGCTGATTCCTAGAATGTTGACATTCACTCTTACCATCTCTTGTTTGACCACTTCCAATTTGCCTTGATTCATGGACCTGACATTCCAGGTTCCTATGCAATATTGCTCTTTACAGCATCGGACCTTGCTTCTATTACCAGTCACATCCACAGCTGGGTATTGTTTTTGCTTTGGCTCCATCCCTTCATTCTTTCTGGAGTTATTTCTCCACTGATCTTCAGTAGCATATTGGGCACCTACTGACCTGGGGAGTTTCTCTTTCAGTATCCTATCATTTTGCCTTTTCATACTGTTCATGGGGTTCTCAAGGCAAGAATACTGAAGTGGTTTGCCATTTCCTTCTCCAGTGGACCACATTCTGTCAGATCTCTCCACCATGACCAGCCCATCTTGGGTTGCCCCACGGGCATGGCTTAGTTTCATTGAGTTAGACAAGGCTGTGGTCCTAGTGTGATTAGATTGACTAGTTTTCTGTGAGTATGGCTTCAGTGTGTTTGCCCTCTGATGCCCTCTTGCAACACCTACCGTCTTACTTGGGTTTCTCTTACCTTGGGCGTGGGGTATCTCTTCACGGCTGCTCCAGCAAAGCACAGCCGCTGCTCCTTACCTTGGACCAGGGATATCCCCTCACCGCCACCCTTCCTGACCTTCAACGTGGGATAGTTCCTCTAGGCCCTCCTGCGCCCCTGCAGCCACCATTTCTTGTAGATGGGGTTGGTCCTCCCCGCCACCCCTGGCCTGGGGCGTGGGGTAGCTCCTCCTGGCCGCTGCCCCTGGCCTCAGGCGTGGGGGAATGGGGTAGCTCCTCCCAGCCGCCCCTTACCTCGGACACGGGGTAGCTCCTCTTGGCCGTTGCCCCTGACCTTGGACACGGGGTGGCTCCTCCTGGCCGCTGCCCCTGACCTCGGACTTGGGTAGCTGTTCTCGGCTGTTCCTGTGCCGTTGCAGCATGGCACTCTCGGCCGCTGCCCCTGACCTCGGACGTGGGGTAACTCTTCTGGCCGCCGCCCTTTGGGCATGGGGTCCTCCTGGCTTCTGCCCCTGACCTCGGACGTGGGTAGCACCTCTCAGCCACGCTTAGTGCGCCGGCCACAGCCGCCTGCTGCAAAAACTCAGCAGTGGCCACAGGACTGGAAAAGGTCAGTTTTCATTCCAATCCCAAAGAAAGGCAATGCCAAACAATGCTCAAACTACCGCACAATTGCCCTCATCTCACATGCTAGTAAAGTAATGCTCAAAATTCTCCAAGCCAGGCTTCAGCAATACATGAACTGTGAACTTCCTGATGTTCAAGCTGGTTTTAGAAAAGGCAGGGGAACCAGAGATCAAATTGCCAACATCTGCTGGATCATGGAAAAAGCAAGAGAGTTCCAGAAGAACATCTATTTCTGCTTTATTGACTATGCCAAAGCCTTTGACTGTGTGGATCACAATAAACTGTGGAAAATTCTGAAAGAGATGGGAATACCAGACCACCTGACCTGCCTCTTGAGAAATCTGTATGCAGGTCAGGAAGCAACAGTTAGAACTGGACATGGAACAACAGACTGGTTCCAATAGGAAAAGGAGTACGTCAAGGCTGAATATTGTCACCCTGCTTATTTAACTTCTATGCAGAGTACATCATGAGAAATGCTGGACTGGAAGAAACACAGGCTGGAATCAAGATTGCTGGGAGAAATATCAATAACCTCAGATATGCAGATGACACCACCCTTATGGCAGAAAGTGAAGAGGAACTCAAAAGCCTCTTGACGAAAGTGAAAGAGGAGAGTGAAAAAGTTGGCTTAAAGCTCAACATTCAGAAAACGAAGATCATAGCATCTGGTCCCATCACTTCATGGGAAATAGATGGGGAAACAGTGGAAACAGTGTCAGACTTTATTTTTGGGGGCTCCAAAATCACTGCAGATGGTGACTGCAGCCATGAAATTAAAAGACATTTACTCCTTGGAAGGAAAGTTATGACCAGCATATTCAAAAGCAGAGACATTAGTTTGCCAACGAAGGTCCGTCTAGTCAAGGCTATGGTTTTTCCTGCGGTCATGTATGGATGTGAGTTGGACTGTGAAGAAGACTGAGTGCTGAAGAATTGATGCTTTTGAACTGTGGTGTTGGAGAAGACTCTTGAGAGTCCCTTGGATTGCAAGGAGATCCAACCAGTCCATTCTGAAGGAGATCAGCCCTGGGATTTCTTTGGAAGGAATGATACTAAAGCTGAAACTCTAGTACTTTGGCCACCTGATGCGAAGAGTTGACTCATTGGAAAAGACTCTGATGCTGGGAGGGATTGGGGGCAGGAGGAGAAGGGGACGACAGAGGATGAGATGGCTGGATGGCATCACCGACTCAATGGACCTGAGTCTGAGTGAACTCCGGAAGTTGGTGATGGACAGGGAGGCCTGGCGTCCTGCGATTCATGGGGTTGCAAAGAGTCGGACACGACTGAGCGACTGAACTGAACTGAACTGAACTGATAGTTGACATAAAATATCATATTAGTTTTAGGTATAAAATATAATGATTTCATATTTGCATACATTAAGAAATGATCACCAGGATAAGTTTAGTAACCATCTTTCCCCACACAAAATTATTACCAAAATTATTGGCCATATTCTTTATGCTGTATGTTACATCTCTGTGACTTACTTATATACAGCTGGAGGTTTGTACATGTTAATCTCCTTTTCCTGTTTTGTCCATCCTGCCACTCACTTCCTTCTAGTAACCATCCAATTGTTCTCTGTATCTTTGAGTCTGTTTCATTTTGTTTTGTTTGTTTGTTGTGTTAGATTCCACATGTAAGCCAGTCAGAATGGCTGCGATCCAAAAGTCTACAAGCAATAAATGCTGGAGAGGGTGTGGAGAAAAGGGAACCCTCTTACACTGGTGGTGGGAATGCAAGCTAGTACAGCCACTATGGAGAACAGTGTGGAGATTCCTTAAAAAACTGGAAATAGAACTGCCTTATGATCCAGCAATCCCACTGCTGGGCATACACACTGAGGAAACCAGAAGGGAAAGAGACACGTGTACCCCAATGTTCATCGCAGCACTGTTTATAATAGCCAGGACATGGAAGCAACCTAGATGTCCATCAGCAGATGAATGGGTAAGAAAGCTGTGGTACATATACACAATGGAGTATTACTCAGCCATTAAAAAGAATACATTTGAAGCAGTTCTAATGAGGTGGATGAAACTGGAGCCTATTATACAGAGTGAAGTAAGCCAGAAAGAAAAACACCAATACAGTATACTAACGCATATATATGGAATTTAGAAAGATGGTAACAATACCCCTGTATGTGAGACAGCAAAAGAGACACTGATGTATAGAACAGTCTTTTGGACTCTGTGGGAGAGGGAGTGGGTGGGAAGATTTGGGAGAATGGCATTGAAATACGTATAATATCATATATGGAATGAGTCGCCAGTCCAGGTTCGATGCATGATACTGGATGCTTGGGGCTGGTGCACTGGGACGACCCAGAGGGATGGTATGGGGAGGGAGGAGGGAGGAGGGTTCAGGATGGGGAACACATGTATACCTGTGGCGGATTCATTTCAATATTTGGCAAAACCAATACAATATTGTAAAGTTTAAAAATAAAATAAAATTTAAAAAAAGAGAAAAAAAAGAATAAAGTCCACTGCAGGGCAAAGAAAAAAAAAGAAGATTCCACATGTAAGTGAGGTCCTGTAGTATTTGTCTTTCTCTGTCAGACTTATATCACATAGAACAATGCCCTCTAGGTCCATTCATATTGCCACAAATAGCAAGATTTCACTTTTATGGCTGAGAAATACTTTACTGTGTATATATATCACATCCTCTTTATCCATTCATCTATCAATGGACACAAAGATTGCTTCTGTATATTTGCTATTGTAAATAATATTTCAATGAACACTGGAATGAATATATCTTTTCAAATCAGTGTCTTTCGTTTTCTTTGGGTAAATACCCAGAAGTAGAATTGCTGGATATGGTAGTTCTATATTTAATTTTTTGAAGAAATTCCATGATGTTTTCTATACTGGCTACACCAACTGACATTCCTACCAACAGTGCACAAGGGTTCCCTTTTCTCCACATCCTTGCCAACACTTATTATTTGTTGTCTTTTTAATGAGAACAATTCTGTCAGGTGTGAGGTGGTATATCATTGCAGGTTTGATTCCCGTTCCCTGATGATTAGTGATGTTCAGCATATTTTCATGTGTCTGTTGGCCATCTGTGTGCTTTCTTTGGAAAAATGTCTATTCAGGTCATCTGCTCACTTTTAATCAGGTTGTTTTGTTTTTTTGTGTGTGTGTGTGTATGAATTCTTTGTATATTTTAGATATTAATCCCTTTTAGATATGTAATTTGCAAATATCTTCTCCTATTCAGTAGGCTACCTTTTCACTGTATCAATACTTATCTTAGACTTGAAAAAACTTTTTAGTTTTATGTAGTTCTATTTACTTACTTTTGCTCATTTCCCTTGCCTGAAACATATTTAAAAAAATTGCTAGTACCACTGTCAAAGAGTATATTGCCTATGTTTTCTTCTAGGCGTTTTTACTTTTAAGTCTTTAATCCACTTGATTTTTTTTTTTTGGTATATGGTGACAAAATAGTCCAGTTTTGATTCTTTTGCATGTCAGTTCAGTTCAGTCGCTGAGTCGTGTCTGACTCTTTGTGACCCCATGGACTGCATCACACCAGGCTTCTCTGTTCATCACCAGCTGCCAGAGCTTGCTCAAACTCAAGTCCATTGAATCAGTGATGCCATCCAACCATCTCATTCTCTGTTGTCCCCTTCTCCTCCTGCCTTCAGTCTTTCCCAGTGTAAGTGTTTTTTCCAATGAGTCAGTTCTTTGCATCTCCTTTTGCATGTAGCTGTTGAGTTTCCCCAACACCATTTATAGAAGAGGCTGTCTTTTCACCATTGTATATTATAGCCTCTTTTTTTTATATATATATTAACTGACCATATAAGCATGATTTTATTTCTGGGCTGTCAATTCAGTTTCATTTATCCATGTAATATTTTTGTGCCAGTACCATACTGCTTTAATTAATGTAGCTTTGTAGTATATTTTTAAATCAGGGCACATGAATCCTCCAGTTTTGTTTTTCTTTCCCAAGATTATCTTAGGTATTTGGGGTTTTTTGTGTTTCCATACAAAAAGAAAAGTGAAAAGTTAGTTCTGTAGAAATACTGATAAAATTGCTAAACTTTTGGCAAGAGCAATCACAAAGAGAGAAGGCAAAATGTAATAATTTCAGAAATGAAAAAGAGGACAAAACTACAAATATTACAGACATTCAAATGATAATAAAATGATATGATGAACTACTTTATTCCAATAAGTTAGGCAATTTAGTTGAAATTGATACATTTTTAGAAATAACTTAGCAAAAATGACAGAGAATAAATAAATTGTCTGAACAGTCCTATAGGTTTGGATATTCCCACGTGAAAAACTTCAGGTCAATATGGCTTCGTCAGAGTTCAAAATTACTGTAAAAGAATAAAATTAATACTGCTCTTAGATAAACTCTTCTAGAGAATAATAAGAAGAAAAGCTTTCCAACTCATTTTAAGACACCAAAACCTGACAGTTCTTTACAAAAGATAAAAATTACAAAGCAATCTCTTTCATGAACAGAAATGCAAAATCCCTAAACAATTTATTAGCAAATTAAATTCACTGATATATAAAAAGGATAATATATCATGACTATGCTTTATTCTATTAATGTGATACTGATTTTTGCATTCAAAAGTCAATCAATGTAACTCATGTCATTAACAAAATAAGGGAGAAAATTGTACAGTTATCTTAATAGGCAAAACAATCTTTTATTTCATATAATTCAACAGCTGTTTATAATAATAATAGCAACTTCTTAGAAAACTAAGAATGGAAATGTCACTGAGTCCAAGCTTGTACTTCTTACTGCACAGCAGGCCAATAAATCTAGAGACAACTTTTTGGGGCAAAGAATAGTGACTTTATTTGGAAAACTGGAAGACTGAGAAGATGGTAGACTCATGTCCCAAAGAACCACCATTCCTGAGTTAGAATTCAGGCTTCTTTTGTACTAAAAGGGGAGAGAGTAAAATCAAACATTTCCGGGTTCCTATCAGCCTCCAGAGGGTTTGTGTTAATTTCTTCCTTCCTGCAGTCGTTCACAGGTGGTCCTGGTCAGGATGTTTCCTCTGCGCTAAACAAAAGAACCTTAGCTTAAGCTCATTACCTGGAAGGTAGGGTTCCCAGAAATGATCCATTATGTATAATTTGGTCTTCCCTGGTGGCTCAAATGGTAAAGGATCCACCTACAATGCAGGAAACCCAGGTTCGATCCCTGGGTTGGGAAGATCCCCTAGAGAAGGGAATGGCTACCCACTCTAGTATTCTTGCCTGGAGAATTCCATGGACAGAGGAGCTTGGCTGGCTGCAGTCTAATTGTAGCCTATAAGCATAGCAAATGTATAATTTATAATTTATGCTTATAGGCTACATCCCTTTGGTGATTAACTTGTAATGCAATACCAAAGTTTCTCACTTATTACAGAAGAATATTTTTAACTGAACAAAAGTATGTACAAAAATGTATAGCAAGCATCACACTTAATGGTGAAATATTGACTGTTTTCCTTCAGGAATTGGAAGTGGGACAAGTGTGCTTGCTATTACAACCTCTATTCAACATTGTGTTGGAAGTTCTAGGCAGTGCAATAGGTGATGCAATTTTTTTGAAAGGGTAACTGAATTGGAAATATCATTATTTATAGATGATGTAATCCTGCATATAGAAAACACAAAAGAATCTATAGATAAACAGTTGACATGAATAAGTGAATTTAGTAAGATCACTGGCTAAAGGTCAGGATGTAAGAATAAAACATATTTTTCTATTTCAGGAACAAAAAATTAGAAAATAGTTTTTAAATTATCATTTATAATGACATCAAAATGTTTCCAATATCTAGTACTCTAATGAAAAGATGTGCATAAGACCTCCACAATGAAAACTATAAAACATTGTTGAGAGACAATTAAAACCTAAATAAATGGAGGGATGGATTATGTTTATGGACTAAATAACTTAATAAAGATATCATTTCTCTGCAAATTGACCTATAAATTCAATGTAGTCCCATTCAATATCCTGGCAGCTGTTTTGGTGGATATTGACAAGCTGACCATAAAATTTGTATGGAATTGCAAAGGGTCAAGAATAACCAACACAATTTTGAAGAGGAAGTAAGCTGGAGGACTTATAATGAATATCAAGTCTTATTTTAAAGTTGCAGTAATTTAGAAAGCAGTGTATTAATGCAAAGATAACCATTCCTTCTCCCCATTAAAAAAACAGGTGGAATAGAGTTCAGAAATAGACCTACATGTATATGAACACATGATTTGTGACAAAGGTGGAATTCTAGAACAAGACAGAAAAGATGATATTTTGAATAAATGGTGTGGGGCCAATTATATATTCATTTGGAAAAAACAAACCTTAACTTCTGATACATAAAGTAAACAAACTTCAGGCAGTTTGTAGATTGGATGTGAAAAGTAAAGCAATAATATTCTGGAAAAATCCATATGGTAGTGTCCCCATAACCTTGGGAGGACAAAGATTAACAAAACACAAAAACACTACTCAGAAAATAAAGATGTACAAGTTGGACTACATCAACATTAAGATCTTCTATTCATCAAAAGACACCAGTAAGAGTTGGAAAGTCAAGTCACTGAGGGATGTTTGCAGTACATGTAACAAAGGGATCATTTGCAGAATATGAGAAGGCCTTTTTGTACCAGTAAGAAAAAGACAATCTAATTTTAAAAGTGGGCAGGGACTTCTCTGGTGGCCCAGTGGTTGGGAATCTGCTTTCCAATGCAGGGGACACAGGTTCGATCTCTGTCAGGGAACTATGGTCTCACATGCCATAGGAAACTAAGCCCACACACTGCAACCGCTGAGCCCACACACTCTGGAGCCCACACCCCAACTAGGGAGAAGCCTGCTCGCGGTCTGCGTACTGCAAACAGGACCCAATACAGCCAAAAACAAATAAATACATAAATTTTTTTTAAAAGGGAAAAGACCTGAAAAAGAACTTTGCAAATGAGGGTATTTAATGTCTGCTAAACATATGAAAAACTGCTCATTTTACTGGTCAGGGCTATTTAAATGGAAAACCATGAAATACCCCTTTGCACTTGCCAGAATGACTTATGCTAAAAAAAAGACTGAAAATATAAGTGTTGTCAAAAATGTGGAACCAGTAGGACTCTCATAATCTCCTGGTGGGTGTGCAAATTGATTCAATCACTCAGGAAAAGTTTGACACCTTCTTAAAAAGTTAAATTTACCTATACTCTGCGTGTATCTGTGTGTGGGCTAAGTCGCTTTAGTTGTGTCCGACTCTTTGTGACCCTATGGACTGTAGTCCACCAGGCTCCTCTGTCCATGGGGTTCTCCAGGCAAGAATACTGGAGTGGGTTATGCCCTCCTCCAGACGTTATTCCTGACCCAGGGATTGAACCCACATCTTCTGCATTGGCAGGTGGGTTCTTTACCACTAACACCACTTGGGAAGCCCACATATACTCTAGGACCTAGCAATTCACTTCTAGATTTACACCCAACAGAAATGCATACATATGAACACTGAAAGATGGATGACAGTGTTCACCGATGCACTATTTGTAATAGTCCAAAGCTGGACTATCTTTCAGCAGTAGATATCTTTCAGCAGCAGAAATATCAGATATCTTTCAGCAGTAGGAAAGGTACATGATCATGATACATGCATGTAATTGACTGCAGGGGTAAATGAATTCAGTTACAATGATATGCCTCAACATGGACGAATTTCACAAACATATATACTGTACAATTGCATTTATATAAAGTTCAAAACAGACATCTAAATTATGGTGTTAGAATGAACATTTATTGTCTTTCCTGTGCGAGGTACCATGGCTATAAAACTGAATAAACTGTAGTGTTACAAATTAGGGTAGTATCTACCTTCGTGGAAGAAAGTGGGTGACTACAGGGGCTCTGGGGAGGCTTCTGAGCTGCTGATAAAGATCTATTTCTTGATCTGAATTGTGGCTCCTAGGATGTCTTTACCTTGTAACAATTTATTTAGCTTATGAGGGACTTCCTTGGTGGCTCAAACAGTAAAGAATCTGCCTGCAATACAGAAGACCCACGTTCAATCTCTGGGTGGGGAAGATCCCCTGGAGAAGAGAATGGCAACCTACTCCACTATTCTTAACTGGGAGCTCCATGGACAGAGGAGCCTGGTGGGCTACAGTCCATGGGGTTGCAAAGAGTCGGACCTAACTGACTGACCTTTTCACCTTTCACTGAGCTTATCAATCATGGACTTTTAGATACATAAACCAGTAAGTGGAATATTTGTTAAGCTCCTAATGTCTGTTTGTAGGATTGTGTTGGGCACTGTGTTCTCTCTTCCTTTCACCCTTTGTTAGCATCACTCCTGTGGAGAGAGAGAACCTGTTTTTGCTAATTGGCGCAAGTGAAGGCAGTGAGTGCGGGTAGCCAGGCTCTGGAGTCCACCCTGCGAGGGGAACGTGAGGCCAGTCGGGCTGAGGCCGAGGTTCAGTCACTCCGATTGCCAGACTCTAGTGGTTCTCAGTGCATGACAGCTTTCTGAGCCATACTTAAATTTCCAAAGCTAATTGCACAGCTGATGGCAGAAGACCCCTGCTCCAAGGCTAGAGTGACTCTCCTTGGTTCAGGCATCTGACTGCCACGTGGAAGCGGTGGTTTGTAAGCAGCTAGAAGAAGAGCTTGCTTTTAGACTCCAGTGAGCTTGAGTGCATGGGAGGCAGGGTCAAGTCTGAATCGTGGAGAATTGTATGCTGGCTTCACACTAACTGTAATACTTATTTTCTCAGCTATAAAGCTGTAAGGATGGCAATACACATGTTAGTATTTGAGGAGCACTTGTTTGCATAATTAATTTGTTAATGACATCAATATGTGTGACAATCTTGCCTATATCCAGATGGAAGTCCCAGTAATAAAGTTAAAGAAGTAAAAACATTTTGATTTTCAGAGGTGGTGAAATTATGAGCAAATTTTTCCTTTTTTATAATATCATTATAATGTTTTTGTTTATGTAATCAATGATAACAGTAAAAACAAATCAAAGCACTTTCCCCACCAAAAAGAATAGTCTTCATTTTATGTATATTCAGACAAAAGAAAAAAACACTAAACTGGCATTTAATGCAAATTACGTGAAGACATTACTTAACTAATTTGAAAATTTAATCAGGGAATTCTGTCAGATTTGAAGGTGACATTTGCTTATTTTCATCTGTTAGAAAAATAATCTTTCATTTATAAATATGAAATTGAATTTAGATTAAGTTTTAGAACTCATCATTTTGACAAGTATATGTAAGAAGCTGACATTTACTGATGAAAATATTTCCTCACATCTATTTAACATATGGCCTCCAGCTACTGCACAATTTCGTTGTTATAACAAAAGGTGGCTTCTGAGTTGATGGATGAGTGTTTGAATCCCAATCTGGTCTAAACCTGGCCACTAACATACCAGAATGTGTTTGGTTTGTTTCTTTGTGAAAGAATATATTTACACCCAAGAACATCAACAGCTTTGTTTATTTCTAATAAACCAATATTTATTGAGCTTTACCATGGGCAAGGCACTGCATATCAGAGTCTATATACAGGGAGTAACCAGCTAAGCAAAGAGTTGCTTGGAATTAGGAACTCATTTTCTTAAAAAAAAAAAAAATATTATATGCAGTGATCAGTTCCCAGGATTGTCCAAAAAAGGAAATTAACTAGGTATCAGCTGAGACCTGTATTGCTGCAAATATGAGCCTGATTCCTGGTTTCTGGGAGCAGAGACTCTTAGTGAAGCTGAGCAAGGAGAGCAGAGACAGGGAAGACAAAAAGAGGAACTGAGAAAGGGAGGAAGGATGAAGGAGATGGAAGAGGAGGAGGACAGGGAAAGAAGAGGAGGTAGAAGAGGAAAGAACAGAAGGACAAGAGAACTAGCTAGGAGGTGAAGAAGGGTAGAGTGTTCCATCGCTCTTTTCTACCCCAGGACTGCGTTCCCTGGCCCTTCCCTGGCAGCTTTTCCTGCATGTCTGCACACCTTCCACATCGTCCTGTTCCGTCCCAGGCTCCCCAGGGCTTCCAGGTTGCTCTAAGAGTCCTGAAGAGGCCACGCCCAGAGGCTCTCAAGTTACCAATTTACTGAATGATCCTTGAATTCACTGTTGATCCCATTTAGGTCTTAAGAGGAAAGCCATCTGATCAAACCATTTGTAAGACAAGAATGACTAATAATCCTGTATCTGTAAGAGTTGTGTAGATTGTTAAAATAGAAGCAGAGGAATCTCTAATTGGTTGAATTGTGATCACCACAAGGTGAAAGTGGGGCATTCTGACCTTTTGGAATTAGGGGTTGAGATCCTTAGTCAGGGCAAAACCCTATAGACAAGTTAGTCTTGCCTGGTGTCCTGCTGGGAACCATCCTTGGCCGGCTCCTGCGGGCTGGCCTTGCTCTTCAGTCTCTTTTCTTTTACCCATTTCTGAAGCACAGACTCTCTAAAAGCTTCAAGGCAGAAGGGGTCACTTGTACACATTTGTTTTCGTTAAGCTGGCTGATAATGAGTTGGTAAGGACCCATATATGTTTGTGTTCTACATTATTGGCCCCAAGGTGAGGTAAGGGGATTGAGGCACTTGGGGACTAAAGCTATATTCTATTTTGTGCAAGGAGAATGCACACATGATTTTTATAGTACAGGCCTGCACTGCCCACTCTGGCAGCCACTCACCACATGTGGCTGTTGAGTACTTGATATGGGGCTGGTTCAATCGAGGAACTGCATCTTTAATTTTATATACTCTTAGTTTATCTATCCATCTATTTTTTTTCCTATAATGTTCAATAATTTTATTTTTTTAATTTTATTTTATTTTTAAACTTTACAATATTGTATTACTTTTGCCAAATATCGAAATGAATCCGCCACAGGTATACATGTGTTCCCCATCCTGAACCCTCCTCGCTCCTCCCTCCCCATATCATCCCTCTGGGTCATCCCAGTGCACCAGCGCCAAGCATCCAGTATCGTGCATCGAACCTGGACTGGCGACTCATTTCATACATGATATTATACATGTTTCAATGCCATTCTCCCAAATCTTCCCACCTTCTCCCTCTCCAACAGAGTCCATAAGACTGTTCTATACATCAGTGTCTCTTTTGCTGTCTTGTACACAGGGTTATTGTTACCATCTTTCTAAATTCCATATATATGTGTTAGTATACTGTATTGGTGTTTTTCTTTCTGGCTTACTTCACTCTGTATAATAGGCTCCAGTTTCATCCACCTCATTAGAACTGATTCAAATGTATTCTTTTTAATGGCTGAGTAATACTCCATTGTGTATATGTACCATAGCTTTCTTATCCATTCATCTGCTGATGGACATCTAGGTTGCTTCCATGTCCTAGCTATTATAAACAGTGCTGCGATGAACATTGGGGTACACATGTCTCTTTCCCTTCTGGTTTCCTCAGTATGTATGCCCAGCAGTGGGATTGCTGGATCATAAGGCAGTTCTATTTCCAGTTTTTTAAGGAATCTCCACACTGTTCTCCACAGTGGCTGTACTAGTTTGCGTTCCCACCAACAGTGTAAGAGGGTTCCCTTTTCTCCACACCCTCTCCAGCACTTATTGCTTGTGGACTTTTGGATCGCAGCCATTCTGACTGGTGTGAAATGGTACCTCATAGTGGTTTTGATTTGCATTTATCTGATAATGAGTGATGTTGAGCATCTTTTCATGTGTTTGTTAGCCATCTGTAT
Organism: Bos indicus x Bos taurus; assembly: GCF_003369695.1. Taxonomy (NCBI): domain Eukaryota; kingdom Metazoa; phylum Chordata; class Mammalia; order Artiodactyla; family Bovidae; genus Bos; species Bos indicus x Bos taurus. The sequence continues at coordinate 9,544,883 of NC_040095.1, read as the reverse complement.
GTCTTCTTTGGAGAAATGTCTATTTAGTTCTTTGGCCCATTTTTTGATTGGGTCATTTATTTTTCTGGAGTTGAGCTGGAGGAGTTGCTTGTATATTTTTGAGATTAGTTGTTTGTCGGTTGCTTCATTTGCTATTATTTTCTCCCATTCTGAAGGCTGCCTTTTCACCTTGCTAATAGCCAAAGCTATCTTGAGAAAGAAGAATGGAACTGGAGGAATCAACCTACCTGACTTCAGGCTCTACTACAAAGTCACAGTTATCAAGACAGTATGGTACTGGCACAAAGACAGAAATATAGATCAATGGGACAAAACAGAAATCCCAGAGATAAATCCACGCACATATGGACAGCTTATCTTTGACAAAGGAGGCAAGAATATACAATGGATTAAAGACAATCTCTTTAACAAGTGGTGCTGGGAAATCTGGTCAACCACTTGTAAAAGAATGAAACTAGAACACTTTCTAACACCATACACAGAAATAAACTCAAAATGGATTAAAGATCTAAACGTAAGACCAGAAACTATAAAACTCCTAGAGGAGAACATAGGCAAAACACTCTCCGACATAAATCACAGCAGGATCCTCTATGACCCACCTCCTAGAATATTGGAAATAAAAGCAAAACTAAACAAATGGGACCTAATTAAACTTAAAAGCTTCTGCACACCAAAGGAAACTATCCATCTATTTTTAAAAATTTATTGAACACTCAATGTAAATTTAAAAGCTGGTATTCAGTTTAGTTATTGGAGAATGAAATGTATGTTTGGAACAACTTGGGTATGTGAATCTACTTTTTAAAGTGTAAATTTATAAAATCTAAATATAATTAAAGTATATTCAATGAAAATTTAGTGTTTGAAGGCCAGGCAACCTCTGCCCCAACCAATGACCCCTCTGAAAGGCCATTTTATCTTCTGAGCTTCCCAGTGGAGCTGATGAAACCTTCTCTGATGTGGTTTCCAGCCTGTGGGCTCCTTGGGCCCAATCCTGCATCCTCTTTTCCCTTCCAAAAGTGTTGTTTCCAAGAATTTTCCAAAGGAAATCTTCTGCCCACCAATACCAGTCTCAGAATCTGCTTCCTGGAAACCCAATCTGCTGTGATGAATTTATTTTAAAGTCATATAATAAACACCTGGGGCCCCTGAGACCTCAAACATCTGGGGTCTTAAATCTCTCCCTTTTCAGTTTAGTCCGTCAGCAACCTCATGAATGTTCACTATGTGAATGACCCTTAACTGAGGGCTGTGAGTAGATCTGAAGGAAAGGATGGTCAGGGCAAGGCTGGACCAGAGGAACTCTAGGGTCTTTTCCTGAGTCTCTACACATATATTTGTATCCACAAAGGGGACTCTTGCCTCTAATGCTCAGGAATGGGACCTGCAACTGAAAATGGTAGAAGTCATACTTGGGGGTGACTGTGGCTGTGGGAGGGAGTGAAAGATGCTGGGCAAGTATTGAAAACTGAACATCAGTCAGAGAGCTCAATGCCCTGGCATCAGATGGAAACAGCTGGAGCAGCAGCCTCACCTGGGCTCACCCTGATGGACACTGGGGAAGAGAAAACCTCCTAGTGGGCAGAGGTTTGGACCTGTGCATGGAAAGAGAGTGACCTGAGGGAAGGGCTATACTGCCTCATGCATTGCACGTGGTGGTTTGGATCTGAAAGGAGCAACACTAGAGGACAGGAGAGGGGCAGGGTTGGAGAAGAGTTATGAACACTGACTTTTCCAAATTAAGAAAGTGGGAGAATAGTCGTGTTCCATGAGGCTGCTCACTAGAGACTCCTTGCTGGAATAGGGGATCTTAATAATCAGGGGAACACTTTCATTGACAAAAGCTGATCTGCTGAGGGCCACTTCTCAGTGAGTACTCTGGCTTTCCAATATGGGACTCCAGTATGGTGCTCAGAGAGGGTCAGCCAGGTGCCATGGGGGAGGTTGATTGCATTAGATTCTTTCTATCATATGGAGGGTGGTGCTTTGTCCTCACTGGAATAGATTCTTAAATCTAGATTTATTTTTATCACCTATAATATGTCTACTACCATTACTAGCTGAGAAGAATTAAGTACATGGCCTTGTGCAGAAATAAAGACTGTAATTTTCACCCCATTTTTATTATGGTGGTGGTCGTTTAGTCCCTAAGTCATGTCCAACTCTTGCGATTCCATGGACAGAGGAGCCTGGCAGGCTATCATCCATGAGATTCTCCAGGCAAGAATACTGGAGTGGGTTGCCATTTCCTTCTCCAGAGGATCTTCCCAACCCAGGAATCAAATCCGGGTCTCCTGCATTGTAGACGGATTCTTTACCAACTGAGCTAAAATATTTTTTTCACTTCTCTCTTTATTTCACTGTTGTGCATAGGATATTTTGCCCAAAAGCTGTACAAATTAATACGAGATTTTGTTAGAGCTAGGGGAAAAATGGGCATCACCTAGAAATTCAACTAATTCAACCTAGAAAGTCTTACACTGTTACTGGATGTACCAACTCATGAAGCTTTCATTTTATTAAGAGGATGAGTGTGAAGACAGTTGCATATGGTAGTTATGCACATTTTAATGTTTGTTTTAGAACTGTAACTATGGAAAGAGGTGTATGTAAAGATGGTGTAGAGTCAGGGGTAACTGTAGCTGACATTTATAATTTTGGTGTCTGAACATCCCCTGAAGCTTGAGGAATCTGCCTTCGCATGAGTCTTGGTGGGAGGGAGGGTTCCAGTTTCCATAGTTTTTCACTCTCACGTCTAAGAACTGGGAAATTGGCATGTGCTTAAACTTGGCCAATCAGATGCCCCGATCTGGGACTTTGAGTCTGGAGTGGATGGTGCGGTTTATGTTGCTGGCTGGGGAAGTGCTCAGGGCTCAGTGGTAGATGGAAGTGGATGTGGTCTTGGAAGTGGCGTGTGGGCCCCAGTAACAGTGGCAGCTCCACTGGAATCAGACTGCTTCTGTGGCATGACGTTGACTGTCTTGTTTTTTGGCCTCCCATTGTTTCTGCCTGTTTTCCTGAGCCTCTTTCTTCAGTCGTTCCGAAGCATTTCTATTCCGTGTAGGTTACCGTGTTACCATTTTTGTTGTTGTTGAGCCAAGGACCTCTTTTCTGTTCTCAGGACGCATTTACAATTTTACTGTTGTCCTTTTGTTCCAAAGTGTCACAATGATGTGATTTAACAGAAGACTCTTAAAAATGGACTGTTCCGAACTTTGTGAGGCTTTTCAACCTAATACTTGTGTCCTTCAGCTTTGGAAAATTCTCTTATCTCACTGATAATCTCTATCCTTCCATTGCCTCTTTTTTCTCTTTCTGGGAAGCCTATTAGTTGAATTGCTCCTCTGTATATCTTCTCTTTTCTCTTCCCCCTTTCTGCCTCTTTTGTCTTAATATTCTATATTCTGAGATATTTTCAAGAATTTAATCTTTCAATTCATTAACGTTAACAAAATTTTAGCACTCATATTTTTCTTTTTGAAGACTTTTTTTTTCTCTGATGGTCTCTTTTCTACATTTATATTTTATGGATGCAACATTTTTTTCATCTGTCTCTAGAAATATTAATTAGAGGTTTTTCCTACTTTAATTTTCTTCTTTATTTTTCCTCCAAGGTCATATGCTTTTTTAAAAATCATAGTCTTTCTCTTTCATATGTTAGGTTTTTCTCAACGGTCTGGTGATCTTGGCTGTGTAAGAATGAGACCGTAGCAGGGAGGCCCAGGAGCCCTGTGTTGATGGGCGAGCTTGTTGACTGTGATGGGCTTGGCTTTAGTGAGTGAGAAGGCAGCCACCTGTTCCCCTGCGGAGTTTCTGCATGTCAGAATGAGGTTTACTGTGGCACACCACACCCCACACTGGATGTCCACTTTATTTCCAGAAGGTTCACATTTCTTGTAGAGACACAATTTCAGCTTTAATTTCAGGCTCTTTTTTTTCCTCTCAGGCTTGGATGTACATACCTGGATGCCAGATGTTTTGCAAGCAGGAATGTTAGTGGGAAATGTCAGGGATGTTATTCTATATACAGGCTTTCAACTATGACCCTGTTTCTACTCCTGTTTCTCCCTTCTGCCCTCCATTGTCTTTATCTTCTCTGTAGCCTCTTCTCCTTGGCTCCTAACACTCCTCTACCTGCTTTGCATGTTACAGAAAGATTTTAAAATCTTAAGTCTTGATAGATGTCTCTTGGATTCTTTGTAGAGAGAGCAGGTAAACAAATCTGAGGACTAAATCTGTCACTTTGAGCTAGCAGCCCTTGGTCCTTTGGTTTTTAAGCAGCTCTTTAATGTGCTCAAAGTTTACAGCCAGCCATGACACATGGCAGTGTACCCTGGTCTAGTGAAAGGCCCTATAGGGTAAAGCACACTTTCTCATTTGATCCTCAGTTGCTCTGGGGCCACTGAAGAGGCTAGAGTCAATGGAACTGGAAAAGTAGTCTGGAAGCCTTCACTGGTAGGGAGCACTTGATCAAAATGACAAGAAGACACCTCTACTACTGGTCAGAAAACTAATGGAGAGATATTCCTGGCTAGGATAAATCTCAGATCAGGGCTTGAAAGTGGAGACAGGTAAGTAGGGTTATAGGAATAGCCAAGTCTACTCAGTCGTCGCTGAGTCTGAGTTGGTAGTAGGGAGAGATGAACTAAGTGGGAAGCCAGTTGTGGAATTTAAAGAGTCTACAAGGTGATGTAAGAATTGATAAATTGTAAAGAAATTGTAAAGAATTGATAAATTCTATAAGAGATTTGAGCTGAAGTCCTGTAACGAGGGTAAGTTTGAAGCCAGAAAATAACACTGTCAGCAGTGTCACTAACACACGAAGGGCAACGATAGATTGCACAGCCCCCGTCTCACATTTCCGGGCTAATGGAAGTGACAGCCGCGTGGATGAATGAAAGCCACAGCTTGCCCATTGGTTTCAACTTCCTTCCCCAGAGGCTTTCCACTGGAACTTGCAAAATGTGCATTTCTCCTCTTTGTCCTTTCCTTCCCAGCCTGCTGGAGGAGATCCATAGGACAGAGGAGTTAAATCCCCGGGGACCCCCAAGTTGGCTGGTTGGAGACCTGTCGTGCACACTGCCTCTCCTGCTCTAAGTTTCAGATGGGGTCGAGGAGGGATGCAGGCGTTGGACCCTCCATTTGGACTTCCCTAGGGCGGTGGTGTCTGTGCCGTCCTCCCACTCCTCTCCAACACACATGACTCAGTCAACTAGGCTCCTGGAGCCCACCCTGGACCTGCTTTCCCAGAGCCGTGCTGAGACACTCTTCCTCATGGTCCCCCACGGCAAGCCTTGTGGGCAAATATGGGTTTTGCCCTGCTGAACAGAGGAATTCTATCTGTTCCATAAGGTTTGCACAGTTGCTTTTGATTATTCTTTCCAGTTTTATTGAGACATAATTAACATATAGCACTGTGTAAGTTTAGGGCTTCCCTGGTGGCTCAGATGGATTGGGAAGATCCTCTGGAAGAGGGCATGGTAACTCACTCCAGTATTCTCGCCTGGAGAATCCCATGGACAGAGGAACCTGGCAGGGTATACAGTTCAGGGGGTTGTAAAAACTCACACACTACTGAGCAACACACACACACACTGTGTAAGTTCAAGGTAGAACGCAGTTGCTTTTCTTTATCTCTTCTAGCTCCTGTTTTGAGAACATTTTCTGGAACAAATGCTTTTTCTTTCCTCTTGCTGATTTCTGGCACCAACCAATGCCAAAGTCTGTCATATTCGTAACAGCCCCACCTGTGGGCAAGTTTGCAGCTTTACCTCTGCTCAACCTCTGACTCTCCTTCACCCTCTCTATTTCTCTCTGTCTCTCTTTTTCCACCAAACGTTTGGTCCTAAATTCAACAACCCTCCAGTTTGTAGGAGAGCAGCCTCAGACACACTCATCCTGTGCCCAGTGACAAGGTGTGATGCTTACTCCCTGGCAAAAACCACAGAGGTTCCAAAGCCTCTTGGCTCCCTAAATAAAAACGACCCATTTCTGCTATCCTCTGACCAGAGGGAGCCACTTCTACCCAGAGGCCCCTCGTCCGTCAGGGAAAGCCCCAAAACAATCATTCATTTATGAAAATGAAAAATTCATGAAGGACTCCGCTGGGCTGCCAGCAGAGTTCAGGCAGGTTCTGATCTTACTTTAATTTAATTAAGCTGTGTTTATTTAATCAGCCCAGAGATCTGCATCCTCAGGCAGGAATTTGCTGCCTACCTCTTAGCTGTGTTTTTGTCTGTAGGAGGACGAGGTGGAAGAGGAAGCCTGTGACCTTCCCAGCATTTCTGAAAGGTTTGGAGCCAAAGAGGCGAGCTGGCTGGCGGTCTGGGTTCAGACCAGACACAGTGGGGTGTATTTAGCAGCTGTGAGTGTGTGTGTGTGTGTGTGTGTGTGTGTATGTGAGAGAGAGAGACAGAGGGAAGGAGGGAGACAGAGGATGTATGTGTGCACCCACATCCATAAACACTCGGAACCCATGCTGCTCAGAGCTCCAGGAGCTCAGAGCTGGTCTGTGGATGGAGTGGTGCTGATGGCAGGCCTGTGAGGAGTCTGTGTTTCCAGCCACCACAGGAGGAGAGCGCTAGACAAACAAGACCGTGCTCTGACTTAAGGGCCGCGTTGCTCCACAAATCTCTTCTGGGTGCAGGTGAGGCGTGCTGACTCCCAGGCTCCACACCAAGACTTGCTGACCCCACAAGTTTGGGAACCAAGAGTACATCATGGGAAACACTGGGCTGGAAGAAGCACAAGCTGGAATCAAGATTGCTGGGAGAAATATCAATAACCTCAGATATGCAGATGACACCACCCTTATGGCAGAAAGAGAAGAGGAACTCAAAAGCCTCTTGATGAAAGTGAAAGTGGAGAGTGAAAAAGTTGGCTTAAAGCTCAACATTCAGAAAATGAAGATCATGGCATCTGGTCCCATCACTTCATGGGAAACAGATGGGGAAACTGGAAACAATGTCAGACTTTATTTTTTGGGGTTCCAAAATCACTGCAGACGGTGACTGCAGCCATGAAATTAAAAGACGCTTACTCCTTGGAAGGAAACTTATGACCAACCTAGACAGCATAGTAAAAAGCAAAGACATTACTTTGCCAACAAGGGTCCGTCTAGTCAAGGCTGTGGTTTTTCCAGTGGTCATGTATGGATGTGAGAGTTGGACTGTGAAGAAAGCTGAACACCGAAGAATTGATGATTTTGAACTGTGGTATTGGAGAAGACTATTGAGAGTCCCTTGGACTGCAAGGAGATCCAACCAGTCCATCCTAAAGGAGATCAGTCCTGGGTGTTCATTGGAAGGACTGATGATGAAGCTGAAACTCCAGTATTTTGGCCACCTCATGCAAAGAGTTGACTCATTGGAAAGGACCCTGATGTTGGGAGGGATTGAGAGCAGGAGGAGAAGGGGACAACAGAGGATGAGATGGCCGGATGGCATCACTGACTCGATGGACATGAGTTTGGGTAAACTCCGGGAGTTGGTGATGGACAGGGAGGCCTGCATACTGCGATTCATGTAGTCGCAAAGAGCTGGACACGACTGAGTGACTGAACTGAACTGAACTGAAAGTGTTCTCAAGTGTCCTTAATCTCAGCAGTAGGTACAGTTTAAGGATGGAGGTGGGGTGGTCAGAGGACAATAGTTGAAGCCCATTCAGCGGGACCCATTATGGTGGGTTTCAGGCACAGTGGGAAGATATTTGGAAACAGAGTATTTTCTAAAGCATCCTAAATCACTCCACTCAGGGACCAGCATCTCTATTGTGTGTGTAAGGGCAGAACTGAGAATGGCTGTGGTGTGGTGGGTCTGAACCAGGATGGCTGGAGCAGATGTCTGGGCGGATGGTGTAAATCCCCTGTCTGAGTCCGCAGGCCTGTGTCTGAAGACAGGAGAAGATAGATAGATGTTGGCATTAGCAGACAGCAGATTTGCCCCACCCCCCGGTTTCTGCCTTTTTGTTCCGTTCAGGTCCTCAATGGGTAATCAATCTCTCCCTTGAGATAACATCTATATCATTATTGCCGATTGGTTCTGTCTCTCTGGAGCATCCTGACTAACACAGTGCCCACTCCCTGCCCCAAACTCCTCTGGGATCTCAGATGGACAGTGGCAGTGGACGGGGTCACCCAGGCCTCATCCATTGACTAGGAAGATGAGTCCTTCTTCTTCCTCCTGCCTCATATTGCTGGATAATTGCCATTGGGAGAGAGGAGTAGCAGAGCGAGAGCGTGCTGGAACCTGTTTTTACTTTTCACAAAAAGCACACTACACCACACTTATCCAACACTTTCACTTATATTATCAACACTTTCTTATATACTGGGCTTCCCTGGTGGCTCAGAAGGTAAAGCGTCTGCCTGCAATGCGGGAGACCTAGGTTCGATCCCTGGGTCGGGAAGATCCCCTGGAGAAGGGAAAGGCAACCCACTCTGGTACTCTTGTCTGGAAAATCCCATGGACGGAGAAGCCTGGTAGGCTACAGTCCATAGAGTCGCAAAGAGTCGGACACGACTGAGCGACTTCACTTTCACTTCACTTTTACTTATATTAGCTCTATAATTCCTCCCCCAAACATCGTGAAATGTATAAATGTGAAGGTATAATGCGCCCCACTTTACAGATGAGGACACTGAAGGTCAGATCACCTTGGGGATCAGCCTGCAACAGAAACTGAACCCAGTCTAACTCAGTATGTTTTTCTCTAGACCTCTGCCCTCCAGTGTGATGGTCACATGTGGCTATTAAGGACTTGAGATGTGGTTAGTCTGAACTGAGATGTGCTGTAAAAGACAAAGATTTAGCATAAGATCATAAAATATTAGTTAATTTTTATATTGATTTTGAGTAACTTTGTACACATTGAAACAATACTTTGAGCATGTTAAATGTATTGAATTATTTTCACTGGTTTATTTTTACTGTTTTAAAATCTAATGTGGCTACTACAACACTTGAAGTTATACATATGGCTTGTGTCTACATTGTGTTTTCATTGGATAGCATTGCTCTAGGCTGATGTGTTTTCAGACTCACAGTTTCAAATCACCCCAAGAACCCATGTTTTGATATTTCATCATGAAAAGGAAGAGCATGATGTGGTAACCTGGGGAGGGACCAGATGGTCTCTGATAGCCCATGTGACTTTCTTTGAAGTATGATCTTGTGTCAAAATATCTTTCCAAACTTACTTGGGGCTGCAAAGAACTGAGGAAACATTCAGATTCCTGAGTCAGAAAGCTTCCTCCTCCACATTAAGGTCAGATGAGTAGGTGGAAGAGATGGGGGCACCCCCCAGGACTGGGACGTCTTTTATAACAGAGACAGGCAAGCTAAAAGGGCTAGAAAGGAAGGAGAAAAGCAAACACCTGGGCGGATAGGTATAGGTATAGTATAGGTTGGCCACTATAACAGAAAGACCCAAATAAGAATGGTTTAAGCAAGAGAGAATTTAATTCTTTCTCATGAAACACTCTGGCAGTGAGCTGTCTAGAACAATTAGCAGCTCTGTGGCTGCTAATTGGTACCTTCTGTCTTGCTGATTTGCCATCACTCGATGTGGTCATCCACAAGGTTGGAGATGGCTCACCACTTCCTGTAGGTAACATTCGGGTAAGGGAGAAGGGGAAGAGAAAGTGAGGACGCTTCCCTTCCTTTTAAGGATGTGACCTGGAGGGTGTACACATCACTAATTCACATCCCACTGGTCAGTACTTAGTCATATGACCATACCCAGAAGCAAGGGAGTCTGGGAAGTGTAATTTTAATATACTGAACAACATGTACTCAGCTAAAAGATTTTTTTAAATGAAGGAACAAGTGGACAGATGTTGAGGAAAACTAACAGTCTTAGCACAATAATAAGTTGCACAATGACTATGATCACATGTTAATAGTGGGATTGCATTACTGGAAAGACCAGGCTTTGATAATTCTTAATCAAACAAAATATACTCACCCAGTGATACAAAAGGAAGTTGGCACTGTCAGGACTCATGGCAGACAGATCAGTATCATTTTCCAGTACATACAATGGTGAGTGTTTCCAGAACAGAAATCCTCTAAGAGAATACCTAGGTGCAGATATAATATCTGGAGGAATAGAGGTCACGTTACATTTTAAGGAAGCCTAATGGATCCTTTCTAGACCCAAAGACCTTTCCTGCAGAAACAAAATGTAGTGATGGGATGGAAGAAAATTAGGGTGGGAGGTGTCTGGCTCCTTATTAGCAAGTGTGTCCAGGAGGGTGTCTCTAGCAAACTAATATTTGAACAGAGACCCAAAGGGCTGAAAAGAATTCCTCATCAAATCTATTTCAGGCATAGGGAACAGTGGATGCAAAGGCCTTGAAATAAGAGTAACCATGATGCATATCAGAAACAAATTATTCCAGAGTAGCTGGGATGTCATGAGTAAGGAGAGAAAGAGAAGAAAGGAGAAGACGGGGAAAAGGGATCCATCAAATATTCTTTAGTGGTTGCATCTTGGCAACTTTCCACTTATTTGCCCCAATATAAAGATGAAAAAAGGAAATTGTATCATCTTTCCCCAAGCTCATGGTCCTTTCCTTTCCATCCATTCACTTTTTTAATCTATTTACTTGGGATAAAAGTACCTGCCCTGCCAAGCCCTCCTCCTATGGTTGTCACGAGGATAGATGAGAGAGATGGGAGGGTGGCTGATGTGAAATGCTGAGGTCTGGGTGCGGGAAGTACTGTCTTCCACACCCAGTTAAGGTCTTGATACCATTATCTATATTGGTATAGTGGCAGTCGGTTGTTCTGTCAATTTCTGGGTCTTGGCTATAAATCTCAGTTTGTGTGTGTGTGTGTGTGTGTGTGTGTTGTTGTTTCTATGTTGGCCATGCTGTGTGGCTTATGGCATCTTAGTTCCCTGACCAGGAATCGAACCCAAACCCTTGGCAGTAAAAATGCAGAGTCCTAACCACTGGACTGCCAGCGAATTCCCTAGATCTCAGTTTTCATTTTGAAATATCTTTCTTTTCCCAACATATTAATTATGGGTTTGCCTTTTTTCTTGTCAAAGCAAGTATTTAGATGTTTCTAGGAGATTCCCCTTTGTCAAAGACTGCTGTGGCATAATGTGGAGAGGTATGAGTTGTACCCGTGGAATGTTTAGACCCGTTGGTTGGGTGAGAACTCTGCTCTCTACATCCCTTTAGAATGTATATGTGGATATAACTTTCAATAAAAATCAGCATTTTAGGAATATCTTTTCATGTCAACCTGCACATACCCTGTTTGACAAATTGGAACTCATTATTAAACTCTATGCTTTTGTTTGTCTGTGCCATTGTGTTTTTTCCCAGAGAGCTTTTAGAACTTTGCTTAGCGCAGGGCTTTGGAATTATTTTTGCAAGTTCCTGAGAGATGAGGCTAAAGCTGAAACTCCAGTACTTTGGCCACCTCCTGCGAAGACTTGACTCATTGGAAAAGACTCTGATGCTGGGAGGGATTGGGGGCAGGAGGAGAAGGGGACGACAGAGGATGAGATGGCTGGATGGCATCACTGACTCGATGGACATGAGTTTGAGTGAACTCTGGGAGTTTGTGATGGACAGGGAGGTCTGGCGTGGTAGATTCATGGGGTCGCAAAGAGTCGGCCACGACTGAGCGACTGAACTGAACTGAACTGAGAGATGAGTTGAGAGACAAGTTCTATAACTACAATTCCATCTGAGTTTCAGTCATCTACCTGTTTATTTGTGCCCATGGCCCTTGGGTGCCTGGGCCGGCTAAGACGCCCCTCCTGTCCACGGTTACTGGGCTTCTCTGGCAGCCCCCAGCTGGGATTCTCCAGGCACAGGCAAAGATAATAGCAGGAAGCTCAGGCAATTTGACGCCTTCATGAACGCCTGGATAAACATAAAGAAATTGTCGTGGACTTCCTCTCTTTGGAGAACTAATACCTACTCACTAAAAAGAAAAAAAAAAATCACTCAGAAATAACTAATGGAAATATTTTGGTGTGATTTTGGGGTCTTTTTTTTTTTTTCCTCTCTTTTTCTGACTGGTTTTCCATAAGCTCTCTGCCTGGTTTCCTTTTGTTCCCGAGCTAAGGGGAAGGCCAGAGCCACTCTTCCTGGAAGAATGGAATCAGGCGACCGACAAAACCTGTGGAGACACCGCGGCACATCACGGAGGAGCCGGAGGCTCGTTAGCGTCTATTTACCACTTTGCAGAATGCTCCAGAGGAAGAACCTGAGACCATCATCTCCTGATCGGGAGTCCCCAGGGCCTCCCGGCTCAGGATGTGCATAATGAACGCAGCAGCCTGGCCGGGGGAGGGGATTCCCGGGGCGACCTCATCTTTCTTCAAGGCTCCTTGGAGAGCATTCGGAGGAGGGGGTGTGGAGCGGGGGAGGGCCCGGGGGGAGGGGTGCGGACCTGATTTAGCGTCTCGGGTGCTGGGGCTCAGCGCGGATGAGCGGCTCGGCCCAGGGCGGGGCGGAGTCCACAGGGACACTGCCTCCTGCTGTGTGGAGGCTCCCTGGGCCCCCGGGCTGCAGATGCCCGGTGGTCGCCTTGTCAGTGCCCAGGCTAGGGGCAGGCACGGAGCACGGGGGAGGAGATGCGGCCTGGTGAAAGTCCACTGGGGGAACAGAGGGACAGCCCCTGATTTCTGTACCAGTGTCCTCCCCACCCACCCCCGCACCCCCCGCACCCCATGCCGCTGATCCATTAGTCCTATGGTTTCCAAGCAAATCACCACTCAGTCATTTATGTTCCCATCTGGAAAAGTAGGCTGATGTTGCCTGCCTCCCACCATCTCCAAGGAATATTCTCAACAGGGCATATACAAGAATACAAGATAGAGAGTCATAGGACCTTGGTTTGAGTCCTAAATCTGTGGGAATCTTAGTCAAGTTTTTAACCTCTTTGTGCCTCAGTTTACCTGTTGTAACATGAGAGGAATGATAAGAACAATAGCAGTAATAATAACTAGCTTTCTGGAACCCTCTCCAGATGCCGGGGAGTGTGCTAAGTACCAGGGTTATCTCATTTAATCTACTTAACAGCCTTCTGCTGCTGCTGCTGCTGCTGCTGCTGCTAAATCGCTTCAGTCGTGTCCGACTCTGTGAGACCCCATAGATGGCAGCCCACCAGGCTCCTCCGTCCCTGGGATTCTCCAGGCAAGAACACTGGAGTGGGTTGCCATTTCCTTCTCCAATGCATGAAAGTGAAAAGTGAAAGTGAAGTCGTTCAGTCGTGCCCGACTCTTAGCGACCCCATGGACTGCAGCCTACCAGGCTCCTCCATCCATGGATTTTCCAGGCAAGAGTACTGGAGTGGGGTGCTGTTGCCTTCTGAGGGAGACACTATTATTCCAATTTTAAAGAAGAAGAAATTGAGGCTCCACTTTGATTAACTTGCCCAATTTCTCACAGCTGGGCAACAGTACTTACCTCATAGGGTTTATGTAAGAATTGTGTGAGCTGTTTATGTTTTTCAACTATGAAACTGTGAGACATACATATGCAAGCATATATACTTGTCTTTAATTTTCAGTACAAAAATCTATTGATTTTGGGGGGAGGGGAAGTCCTGATTTCCAAGTTACTACTATTTTATTTTATTCACCAAACGTTATTTGAGTTGCTGCTAAACATCAAGAACTGTGTCATGTGCTGGAGGGGGAGCAGCAGGCACTCCTTGTTGAGGTGGGGCTCACAAGTTAGCAGAAATCCAGTAAACACGATGGCCTTGGCATTTGTTGAAACACATCAAAGTGGGATGTGGGCTCTGGGAGTGGTAAGGGTGGGGCTTTGTCCTCAAAAGCGGTCCCCAACCTTGGCCTCTGTGGCCAGCCCCAGAAATTCTGATTTCCTTGGGGAGGGACAGGGCCCAGGCTTCCCTGCTTTTTCAAGTCCTCTTAGGGGATTCTCAGGACTGGCAGGGTTGAGAATTGCTGCTCTGGATGGTGGAAGACGCCTCTGGAGGAGGTAAGGTTTAAGCAAGGGACTGCTGGCATTTGAAGGCCATTCATTCTAACTGCAGCTGACGGCTTCGCCAGGTGGAAGTTTCTCTTTTCTGACAGGGAGGGTGGGAGGTCGCCCTCAGGAGGGGTTCCCAGGTGAGCTGCACCTCCTGTGAGAAACTTGGCCAGACTGCAAGCCTGCCCGCCCTAGCATCTCCTCCGGGCACCGGGCATCCACTGAGATAAGTGGTTTCCCTGGGAACTGGTGGCCCCACCGCTCGCTTCTGTTCAGCTGACTGCTCCTGAGCAGGAGATGGCTAAAGTGTAGATGGAGGGTCTTGGAGCTGTGGTTTTGAAGACAGGTTCCCCCCTTTATCCATCAGACTGCTGAGGGGGGGCTGCTCTCCAGAGAGGCTGCATCACGTGATCCTCCTTCATGTCACACAGCCAGGCTTCAAAGATACAACATTAAAAACCATGTTGACACATGGCTCATACCATTCTTATACCAACCCTATGAGGTAGATGACATCACCCAGCTGACATTGAGAATCTGGGTAAGTTAATTAAGCTCTGAGTCTCAGTTTCTTCATCTGTAGAATGGGGATAACAGTACCTCCCTCCTAAGGTTGTTTAATAAAAGAACCCCCAGGACAGAGGAATCCCCTTCAATACTGGCATGTGGGCCACCTCAACATTCAGACTGTGAGGTGAAGTTGCACTGAGGCAGGTGGAAGGATGTGCTGTTAAGAGCTTAGCCCAGAGGGCCTGGGAGGGGAGGAGCATCCACCCTGTCTCAGGCAGCGCGGGATAGAAGCAGAGCCTTGACAGCAGAGAGCTGCTCCTGGGGCGGTGGAGGCTGACCCTCTGCCCCCTCTGCCAGGCAGGAAGGATGAAGTCAAGTTTGACCACTTGTTCTCCCCAAAGCTACCAACCAGATAAGTCCCTGCCTCTGCAGATCCCGTGTGAGTCGGAGAGTGAGAAGTGTCCAAAAGGATCACGCTGGGGCAGTTCCCTCCATCCAGAGACACAGCCCAAGTGAAGAAGCGTTCCATGCCCACCCCCTGCATCTCACACCTTGAACCCTGGAAATTTCAAGGTCATCTAGCTCACTCTGCTCATTTACACAAAAGGATGCAAACTCAGTGAGGGAGAGTGACTTGGCTGAAGGAGCAGAACTGAGAGTGGCCCACGGTCTCCTGGCTCCCAGATTTGTGTCTGTACCTCGTCTGCTGTGCAGTTGGCAGGGCTGTTCCCAGGTTGGGGCTCTAGGCGTGAGGACCTCTCCAACCACCCCACTCACCCCCCACCCCTGCTAGTGAGCACTGAGTGCCGGCCAGTGACACTGCTCAGCCTTTCCCTCCTTCCTCTGCTGAAGCGTCTCATAAATAAATGAGATGAGCTGCATCCAGCCGGCATCTGCTCAGTTCAATTGTGACATGTATAACTATTCATCAGTATTTAACTTTGAATACGCATCTACTAAGCAAATGTCTATCCTTGAACATGTACTCATCCTTGTGTTTAATGCAGAACTGGAGCCAAACAGAAAAAAAACAGCCCCGTCCTGTAGCCTCCCCGCTGGATCTGACATCTTCCCATCTCTTCCCCCGGCTCCCACTTTGCCTTTGGCAACACAACCGGGACAACGCCACTCCCAATTTGACTCAGCTTCACAGCAGGCTACCACCTGCCTCTTTCTGGCCATGTGGGAGTCTTTCTAATCATACACTGTCAGAACTGGAAGGATTCTTACAGATGAGCTGGTCCCGTGATTTTGAAGATTCTCATTTCCTTATCAAACAAAATCTTATATGGAATTTTAAAGGTAGACCTGCTTAGGATGAAGCAGGGGCTGCAGAGCTAGAGGTTCACCTAGTAGACTTTCTTTTTGCCTCACTCCCTCCCCAGTTCCCAGCCCTCTGAGAACAAGGGACCCATCTCAGAGATGAGCAAAGTGAGTCCCAGAAAGTGAAATCACACAGTCAGTGAAGCAGACTTCTGAGCCTAGATTCCTGAATTTCATCATTTTTTGCTTACAAAAAATAAGACACACTTTTATGTTCACAAAAAATAAGACATACTTTTTTGTTCTCATCTATTAAAATTCTGATGTTTTGGCATTAAATGAGTACATTAAACGAGCTTTTTCTTTACTAATGGGGTTAGTCTTTTAACGAATTTATCAAGTATTTGTCAAGCACATGATCTTACCAGGTGCTGAAAAGATTCATGATCTGAATGTTGACACACACAAAAATTAGTTCTGGTGCTAATGAAAATCAGAGTGCCTATAGTTGAGATCAAATTCCATCGCAAGTAACAGGCACGCCAGGTAATTGTGGCTTAAACAAGATGAAAGTGTGTTTTGTTTTTCACATTAAGGTTTGGAGGTAGACAGTCCAGGGCTGGCCTGGAGGCTCTGTTCCACAGAGTTCTCTGCCATAGGACGTGGCCCTCAACTTCTTGCACCAATATGGTAGCTGGAACACTAGCCAGATTTACTATGTAGCAGGATGGAGAAAAGGGCAATGAAGAAAGGGGGCAACGGGCTTAGGCCAGTCACATAACATACGGACTTTCCCAAACATTCACAAAAAGAAACTTATGATTATATGCCATTGGCTTGAACTAGTCATATGTCATCCCTACCTATATTCCAGTTAGCCGTGTGCCCAGCTAAAAGTCAGGAGTTGTATCGTAATGGAAAAAGGAGAGAATGAATATTGGGAGGCACTCTGCCAACAAAGTGAGCCTGTCACATTTATTTCCCTGTTCCTTGATTTGCATGAACAGAGTTTGAAGGAGCCTAGAGGTATCAGGTGTAGGGTAGGTGGGGGGAAGTTAGGTGGGCCCAAGAGAGAAAAGGGCTGGTGATGGCTGATGGAGGCAGACACGGGCCAAATGAGGTGTGAGTAGTTCAGTGATCTGGAAGTCTATGTCAAGTGCTCACCAAATTGTGTGCCCCAAGGGTTTCACATATCTCATCCCCAGGGTTGCTTAGGCAAAGCGTTTATCGACTGAACAATAATAATGTTGCCTTAGTATAATAGAACATTATCTGATTCGTTTCTGGAGTAGAGCAGTTTATGGCAAAAAACAAACAAACAAAAAAAATTAAGCAAACAGAATGAAACAGAAAAGTTTATGGGAACATTTAATACTGAATAATTAACGCGTGCCAAAACCCAAAATTCCTTGCACAAAAGCATTTCAAAGCTAGTACAGGAAAAAAGAGCTAATGTGAGACAATGGTGTGTAAAACACAATTATTTCATTTTGGGACTAATGCAGGCCGCTGTGGACAGTTGGGCTACTTTAAGTATTGAACAACAATTATTGAATTATGAATAATGACAGGATTTCTTCTTAAATTTAGGGTCAGATTATAAAGCTCTTGGGTCTTATCTCTGTGTACAATGTATGGAGCATGGACAATGTCCTAGCTGCTAGAGTACAACCCTGCATTTGAGATAGGAATGCATTTAATAGACTGAATCGGTACAGGCTTTCTTTTGGGAAATTTCAATTTCACTGGAAGCAATTTACATAAAAAGTTGCAGCCTGAATACATAGCTCATATCTTGGTTGCTTTAGAGATAGCCTCTCTGTTGGAAAGGCAATTATGACCTTCAGGAGAAGCCTGTCTACCATTACTCTCCAGTTTTAAATGTTGACAGGTGGAGATGGAAGTGGGGGTGGGGTGATTAGTTAAGGGCTTTGTCTTTCTAGTCCACAGAAGGAAAGGGAATTAAGTGTCATAATTTCCTGGTCTCCAAAGGGTTTTGTTTTGTTTTCTCCTGAATATTTCGAGCTTTTGACCAAAGTGAAAACATGAGTCCTTTTGGTAATTAGTGAATTTTGTTACATTAAGAATATAGGGACAAATACATGAAATGGCTAAAAGTTGGTCCCTTGAAGTTTTACCAAGCCATGGAAAGGAAATCTAGTGAAACTGTAAAATCTGGTTCTTGTCTGTGGATGTGGATAGTTTTGAAATCTATGCGGTGATTTTTGCGATCACCTTTGCTCATCTATGGGAAAATGGAATGTAACTCTGGTTGTTGATGCTCCAGTCTCTATGATGGTGTTCATGAGAGAGCTTTCCCCCTTAACAGCTAATGTGGTAAAATCATTATGTCTGCAAATTAGATCATGGTCCAGCCAAACAAATGTGTATTTTATAAGTGAGTTATTCTTTGTGAGGCCCTGAGGCTTGTGCATTCAAATCAGAGGCCTGAGCTGAGAACTGCCAGCATTTTCATCTAATTGACTTAGGCATGGGGACCTCTGATTCCTTCTCCTTTAATCATCACCTTATATTCCAGGCTAAATGCCTATAATTATCTAAAGTAGCTGAAATTTGAGTGACCTGGATAATTATCTCAGCAAAGATGGGCTTAAAGTTTATTGACACAAATGCCAGTTTCATTAAAGGTTTGGTACAAAAGGCAAGTCCAGAAGACAGCTGGTTGGCTGAGGTGAATCGACAATGACCATTACCAAAGACCCAGGAATCACCAGGGACTTTGAAGTAATTGCCATCATTTCCATTATAGAGTTAGCAGAGGGTTGTGGGAGGCCAGAAAAGCCTTTATAGTTCTCACACTTAGCTTTGCCCAAATCAGGTTAAGCTGCTTAGAATTAGAGGGCTTCTTCCCTCATCATTCCTCAACGTGGACGCTATAGCTCCATGATTCAACTCCACCCAGGCATATTCTTAGTCCAAAATATGGTTGATGAATCAAAACAAGTCAAAACTGTACTCTTCCCTAGACTGTGGTAAGCCAAAGCTCACAGTGTGACAGTATGGAAATTTGCATGGTACTCCAGTATTCTTGCCTGGAGAATCCCCTGGACAGAGGAACGTGGTGGCTACAGTCCATAGGGTCGTAAGAGTCGGACATGCCTTAGAGACTAAGCCACCATAGATTTTTGAATCCTACCATGTGTATCTATTTATTTTGTATATTTATTGGATGATTAAAGATACCACAATACTTACCTGCTACAAAGTTTAGAAATGTTTTTAACAATTATCATCTGATTTTAACATACACAATTAGGCTCTCAATACTGTATTTTAGGACTTAACATTTATCATTGAATAGTGAGAATTCCGCATGCAGATTTTTTTTAAAAAGATTTATTTATTTTTGCCTGGGTCTTGGTTGCTGCATGGAGGCTTTCTGTAGTTGCAGAGAGCAGGGGCTGCTCTTCATTGTGGGACACGGGCTTCTCATTGCAGTGGCTTGTTTTGTTGCAAAGCATAGGCTCTAGGTGCTTGGGCTTCAGTAGCTGTGGCATGTGGGCTTACCACATGTGGTGCAATGGCTTAGTTGCTCCGCGGCATGTGGGATCTTCCTGGACCAGAGCTTAATCCTGTGTCCCCTGCGTTGGCAGGCGGATTCTTAACCACTAGACCACCAGGGAAGCCCCCACATGTTGATTGACCATAGATCACTTTGGGAATGAGCCATAGTTTTCTAGCACTTGTCAATTTCTACCTCCTACTGTTGGTTAACATCAAAGCAGATCAGATCAGATCAGTCGCTCAGTCATCACTAGTAACAATATTACTACAGATTTAGTGGCTTAAACAATACATATTTATTTATTTATCTCTTAAGTTTCAGGTGTACAACATAGTGATTCACAGTTCTTAAAGATTACATTTCATTTCAAAATAGGAAAAGGAGTACGTCAAGGCTGTATGTTGTCACCCTGCTTATTTAACTTATATGCAGAGTACATCATAAGAAACGCTGGGCTGGAAGAAGCACAAGCTGGAATCAAGATTGCCGGGAGAAATATCAATAACCTCAGATATGCAGATGACACCACCCTTATGGCAGAAAGTGAAGAGGAGCTCAAAAGCCACTTGATGAAAGTGAAAGTGGAGAGTGAAAAAGTTGGCTTAAAACTCAACATTCAGAAAACAAAGATCATGGCATCCGGTCCCATTGCTTCATGGGAAATAGATGGGGAAACAGTGGAAACAGTGTCAGACTTTATTTTTCTGGGCTCCAAAATCACTGCAGATGGTGACTGCAGCCATGAAATTAAAAGACACTTACTCCTTGGAAGGAAACTTATGACCAACCTAGATAGCATATTCAAAAGCAGAGACATTACTTTGCCAACAAAGGTCCATCTAGTCAAGGCTCTGGTTTTTCCAGTGGTCATGTATGGATGTGAGAGTTGGACTGTGAAGAAGGTTGAGCACTGAAGAATTGATGCTTTTGAACTGTGGTATTGGAGAAGACTCTTGAGAGTCCCTTGGACTGCAAGGAGATCCAACCAGTCCATTCTGAAGGAGATCAGCCCTGGGATTTCTTTGGAAGGAATCATGCTAAAGCTGAAACTTCAGTACTTTGGCCACCTGATGTGAAGAGTTGACTCATTGGAAAAAACTCTGATGCTGGGAGGGATTGAGGGCAGGAGGAGAAGGGGATGACAGAGGATGAGATGGCTGGATGGCATCACTGACTTGATGGACGTGAGTCTGAGTGAACTTTGGGAGTTGGTGATGGACAGGGAGGTCTGGCGTGCTGCGATTCATGGGGTCGCAAAGAGTCGGACACGACTGAGCGACTGAACTGAACTGAACTGAACTGATAGTTATTTACAATATTGGCTATATTTCCTGGTTTCCTGTCTTGTACTATATGTCCTTGAGGCTTATTTATTTTGTAGGTAGCAGTTTTGTAGCTCTTAATCCCCTACTCCTATCTTGCCCCTCCCTGCTTCCTTCTCTCCATTGGTAACCACTAGTTTGTTTTCTATGTCTGAGTGTGTTTTTCTTGTAATATTCACCAGTTTGTTATAGATTTCACATATAAGTGATATAATACAGTATTTGTCTTTGTCTGAGTTACTTTGCGTACCATCCAAGTTGTTGCAAATAGCAAAATTTCTTTCTTTTTATTGCTAATATTCCATTGTATATACATACCACATGTTCTTTACCCATTTATCTGTTGATGGTTGTTTCCATATTTTAGTAATTGTAAATAGTAATGGTGCTGCTATAAACATTGGGGTGCATGTATCTTTTTGAATTAGGGTTTTCATTTTTTTCGGATAAATACCCAGGAGTGGAATGTCAGGCATGACTACATTGGGGGTCTGCTTCAAGTTCTCCTGTCAGACTGTGATCAATGTCTTCAGAGCTGAGATTTCATTTGAAAGATAAATGGGAAAGGATCCACTTCCAAGCTCACAAATCTTATGTTTTTGTCTCCTCCAGCACCTAACACTATGCTTGGCACCTGCAAATGGTATTTCTTAGGAACTGATGGTGATTTTGACTTCTGTAAATAGAAATATGGCTTCCCAGGTGGCTCAGTGGTAAAGAATCTGCCTGCCAAGTAGGAGATGCGAGTTAGATCCTGGGTCAGGAAGATTGCCTGGAGAAGGAAATGGCAACCCACTCCAATATTCTTGCCTGGGAAATCCCATGGACAGAGGAGCCTGGCAGGCTACAATCCATGGTGTCACAAAAGAGTTGGCCATGACTCAGCAACTAAACAACAACAATAAAATAGAAATATATGTAGGGGTAGCTAAGAATGAAACCACTGTCCTGGGCTTGACCTCCTCTTTGACGGAATAGCTGGAGATAGAGATAGTAAATTAGTTTGGGTGGACTATAACCCAGTTTGTAAATATGCATTTGGATCCATCACACCTTTGGGTGAAAAATATAAATAACAATGATAATAGCCCCTATTCATTGAACTCCTAACATGTGGCAGGTACTGGGCTGAGCAGATGAGAAAGCAGAGGTCTAGAGAGGTGAAGTAGCATAACCACAAGTTATGAAGATGGTAGATGGTGGATCTGGAAACCTTATTCTGTTAATGTCAAAGTGCATGTTCCCATCTACTGTGCTTTACTGCCACTGAGAGATGGCACTCTGGGTGGGGCGCAGAGCAGTTGAGCTCTCTGAGGAATGAGGTATATTTTATACTGCTGCCTTAACCGCAAGCTTCTTTTGTTCAGGAGAAGGGTTAAGGAGGAATTAAAAACTCTCACAGTGAGGCACTGTTAAAATTGCTTTCCTTTTTATATAGGCCAATTTTAACTGCAAACAAGCAATAAATCAATGTCTAACCTCAAGCATAGTTTAGCAGCCAGGGTCAGAAGAGGAGGCAATGCTCATTCAAAGCAAGCAGCAGTGTTTGGAGATGGGCAGTAAGGCTGGTCTTCTGTGGTCAGGGGTCAGCAGAGCGTGATGCGATGGAGCAGAGCAGGAAGCCAGGTGCACACAGGCAAGCCATGCTCCTTGTCAGCTGTCCCCCTGGCCTCCAGCCAGGGCAGTATTTTCTCCTCCAAGTCAGGTTATTATGCCCTTGTGGTTTGGGGGCATCAAGGTTCCCAATCATTAATGCAATAATCATGTTGCTCCGGGCAGATTTCTGCCCAGTCTCCCCTGTGACACAGTGCAAAGACAAATCAGAAACACATTTGTCAATCAGAACAAGTCAGCCACCAGCCATCCTAACTAGCAAAAATAACTGATATGTTTATATGTTACAGCCAGGCATGCATAGACAGGTGTCCTTAAATACAGGCATTGAGGAAGAGATAGTCATTATGTGGTGATTTATCAAAGGAAGGCACAAGGTCACAGGTTTCTCAAAAAGTTTCAGACAGCATTCACTGGGTAATGATGATACAGACCCAGCATTTACTGTACATTCTCTGATGGTGTCTATTACTCTATTACTTGTTAAACTTAAAAGCTAGCATATTTGATGGTTTCTTGCAACTTCTTAATCAGCACCAGTGTGTGTCACTAAAAGATCCAAAAATGTATACCTCATTCTAGATTTCCAACTTATCCTTCTCTCCTGATAGACACAGCCATCTTTTATCTTCCCAGCTGGTTACCTGTGCATACCCAGGCAGATTAAAGAGTCAAAAGTGAGAATGAAGCAAGGTGCTTTTAGGAGAGAGTCTGAGAATAGTAAAAGGCTGACAGTTGAAAAAGAAAGGAAACATGAGATTACTACCTTTGCAGTAGTTCGCAAATTTTGTAACACAGCAGAATCGTCTAAGTAGTTTCAAAAAATTCTAATATCCAGGCCACAGCTCAAAGCAATTGAGTGAGGGTGGCACTCAGCTAAAGTATTCTTTAGACTCTTCAGACCCCCTACACTGATGACCCAAAAGGAGAGGTGGCTTGTCATCTCCAGGTATAAACACTGCATTAGTTATCTATTGTTGTATAACGATATTACCACAATCTTAGTGGCTTAAATAACACACATGTATTATCTCATAGTTCCTGTGCATCAGGAATGCAGGCATGGCTTAACTGGGGCTCTGCTTTTAGATTTCTCAGGAGGTTGTGTTCAATGTGACAATCAGAGCTGAGGTCTCATCTGAAAGCTTGAATGGGGAAGGATCTGTGTCCAAGCTCACATGGTTGTTGGTAGGATTCAGTTCCTTGTGGCTCAGGATGCCCTGGTGAGTAGGACAGCTGGAAATAACAAGAAACTCAGTCCAGATTATTTCTCTTTAATATTTAGTTTATTATGAAATATTGAAAAATCATGAAATGATTGCATATAATTATATAATGATCACCCTTGTATACTACCCAACTTTATAAACAGTTTGCCATATTCCAATACTTTTTAAAGTTGAAGTACAGTTAATTTACAATGCTGTGTTAGTATCAAGTGCAGAGCAAAGTGATTCAGTTATACACACATACACATATATTCTTTTCAGATTCTTTTCCATTATAGGGGCTTCCCTTGTGGCTCAGCTGGTAAAGAATCCTCCTGCAATGTGGGAGACCTGGGTTCGATCCCTAGGTTGGGAAGATCCCCTGGAGAAGGGAAAGGCTACACCCACTCCAGTATTCTGCCCTGGAGAGTTCCATGGACTGTATATTGCATGGGGTTGCAAAGAGTTGGACACAACCGAGCGACATTCACTTTCCACTATAGGTCATTATAAGATATTGAATATAATTCCCTGTGCTTTGTCCAGTAATGTTGTTACTTCACTCTATTCCTCTTCTTGAGGAAACAGTTATGTGTAAGCAGAGGATGATCTTGTCACGGTAGTAACAGGAAAAGTTGGTTTGCCTTTACCTCTTTTCTTCCCATGGCTATGATTCACATGTGGCATGATGTGTGGCGTGATGTATGTTAACACAAGTAGCTGGAGAGGCTGTTCCTGGAAGATTTACAGGAGAGGTAGAGGTGATTTTTTTTCCCAAACAGCCTCAAAAGGTGAGCAAGATTCCAGTAGCAAAACAAATGGTCTTGGTTTAGGACCACTGTCTGTGATGGAATATTGAGTATAAACCCAAGGGCGTCCCTGGATCCAGTGTTCACAGGTACCAAAACTGCTAACTACAGGTCATGGTGAGCAGAATTCACTAACCCAACTCACATGATATTTATGACACGATCTCTATTTCCATTTTCTGATTTTGGTCTGCATGATCAACCAGGTTTTAAATTCCTTATATTCCATACAAGCAATCAGCCAAGGTCAACCACAAAAATTAGATGAGTGTTTGCAGAGTTTAGGAATCTGCACTGTCCTTGCTGGGGTTTCAGACAGTGTTGGGAAAGGGTGCTAACTAAATTATAGAGCCTTCAGGTTCTAAGCTCAGGCCGGGGACAACATACTTGGGGAACAAGTGAGGTTTTGGGGGGATCTCAGCCTTAGTCACAGCAAAGTCCAGCAGGCTGTATTAAATGTGGACACTTACTGCTTAAATATTGGGCTCTTATTTATTTTAGGTATTCTTGTCTCATAGTTTAGCTGCATTTCCTTCACCCTCAGTTAAAAAATCTCACTTATATCCAAAATCCTCATAAGGATGTTTGAATCTGCTTTACTGATCCAGGATATGGTGCCTGGTGAGAACTAAAAATAAACCGGAAAGGCTCAAATGAGGTTTCAATGGCAGAATCGAAGGAGTTCCAGGGAATTCTAAACTTGGCCAAAAGGCTTTCCTGATTTTCTATTTCAAGTTCGTTCACATGAGGATTTTCAAAATCTGAAGATTGTTCCTTCCTTTTCCTTGTGTTGAAAATAGAAGAATCCTGGCTTAACTTTGGAGTAGATTGCAATTTATGCTTTGGTCCTTCTGTAATGCGGTGATGGTTGTATAATGAGGCAGTAAAGCACTCGGCCATCAGAGTTAGACAGCCTGGGTTCACATCCCAGCTCTGTCACTGACTACCTGTGAGTCCTCAGTCAGGTGACTTATCCTCTCTCAGTCGCCTTGTTTGTAAAATCAGAGTTGACGTGAGCATTAAATAAAATAACGTGTGCATCTGACACAGGTTCTAGAGCACAGGAAGCCTTCAGGAGACAGTAGCTCCCACCTTGCTGTTGTCTCTTATAATAAACATAGCCACCTCTTGACTTTCTGTAGTGGTCCTGGGAATGAAGTATTAGTGTTCTAGATCTGTAGAGCAGAGAGGGCAGTAAATATATACATACCTTCTGTGTCAGAGATTTGCTAACTATTCACTCATCTGTTTCCTTATATTCCTGGGCATACAGCTAAGACCACATTTTCCAGCCTCCCTTGCAGTCAAGTAATGCCAAGTTCTAGCCAACTGAATTGGAACAGAAGCCATATGTCCCACTTCCAGGCCTGGTCTGTAGAAATTTTCCATAAAATACTACTCCATACTTTTTCCCTCAGGATGGAAATGATTATGATGAATATGACAGAGCCCCTGTCAGCCTGAACCTTTGAATGACAGTTGGGTGACAGAGAGAAGTCAACTTCTGAGAAGGAACATCCAACTTGGTAAATAAACTTCTGTTGTATTTGAATCATTCTGTATTTTGTTATTTGTTACAGCAGCTAATTCTAAATGCCTAGTGCCATCTTGATCACCTCTGTCCTTAACTAATACTCCTTCCTTGCTTCTCATTTCCTATTTAAAATCCCTCAAGTAAAAAAGAGTTAAACATAGCAGTTTTTGAGGGACAGACTAAACCAAAATCAACATTTGGGAGTGCCTATTGATTTTATGGAGCACTTCTGTTTTTATTTTCTAAGACCCAGGAATCTTGGGAATTAAGCCTCGTTAAGATGGAATTTTGAAGGTGGTTGTGGGAAGGCTCAGATTATCCAGATTTTACTGATCTTGACATCAAAGCCTTAACTGTAGCAAATACAATTCACCTAGCCATACATATATATCCATTTGAGCATAACTCAAAAGGGTTCATGTAAATGAAGAAAGGCATAGTTGAGAATGATTGAAATCATTAATAGAATTTAGATACAAGTTGGTATACACAGTTATTTGCAAGAACTTTAAAGAACACACAGTGGATTCTCACTTCAATCCCTAATTCCTATTCACTACTGAACAGTTCCCTGGTGGCTCAGCTGGTACAGAATCTGCTGACAATGTGGGAGACCTGGGTTTGATACCTGGATTGGGTTGGAAAGATCCCCTGAAGGGAATGGCTACCTACTCCCATATCTGGCCTGAAGAATTCCATGGACTGTGTAGTCCATGGGGTCGCAAAGAGTCGGACACAACTGAGAGAATTTCATTTTCACAGAACAGTCAGTCACCCTTGGCAAAAGAGGAGGAAAGAGTCTACTCTGGGGCAATCTGCATCCTCTTCTTCTTTAAAAAAATATCTATTTGGCTGTGCCAGGGCTTAGTTTTAGCGCACGAGATGTGTAGTTGCAGCCCAAGAACTCTTAGTTGCAGCATGGGGGATCTAGTTCCCCGGCCAGGAATCGAACCCTGGCCCCCTGCCTTGGGAATGCAGAGTCTTAGCCACCGGCCCACCAGGGAAGTCCCTGTATCCTCTTCTGCAGGTTCCAGTTGCTGTTGTCCCCAGGTCATTTGCCGGAACCAGCCTCCCTCCCTTCCTTCTTCATGTACTCACCTTATGTACTGAATCTTACTAATGAATGTTACCTATTAATAAAAAATGGTTGACTGTTAGTGACTCACTTACCAGGACCCTCTTTCTGCCCTCTTTCTGAGTTTGTGGTAAAAATGAAGTTTTAAGACTCAAATTTGGAAGAGTATCACTTCTTGCTTGAAGTCTAAAAAAATATTTCCACCCTTGGACAGCACTTTGACAGGTCCTTAACTATGTGTCACCTCATTAACCATCCCTCTAGCAACAGAGGCGAAAAAAGTTACATTCCCTGCCTTGTTTCTCATACTGACGGGCTTGGCAGTAAGCTATAATCTTGGATTCTAGTCTAAGGGCTTATCATCAAAGGAGTCATTATGTAAATATAAGATGTGACCATAAACTAAAACTCCTTATTAGGTTCCCTAAATTTTTAAGTTATCTGAGAAAAGTTCTGGCAGTCAGAAAACAAGTGTCAGGAGGGATCCTGAGCGGGGTAGAGTTTGGAGCAGTGACCCATCAAGTCAAACTAGCTGCTATGTACTTCATAAATACTGTGTAAATGAATAGAGAAAGTCCTTGATTGTCAATGGGTCAGCATTGTTAGTTTAAAAAAACAGAAGAACCATAATCATATAGTCTCCCAGAATACCCCCAAACTGTGGTTATTAAAGATTAAATATTATTCAAAAGAAAGGAATTCATATGAAGGAGAATTCCAAAATCCCATAGCTTTTTATTCCAAAAAACATTTTCCCATGAAAAGAATTCCAAGATACACTGCAGCATGGAGAAGTCTCTAATTTTTAGATCCTTATTAGGAAAACTCC
This sequence comes from Bos indicus x Bos taurus, assembly GCF_003369695.1. Taxonomy (NCBI): domain Eukaryota; kingdom Metazoa; phylum Chordata; class Mammalia; order Artiodactyla; family Bovidae; genus Bos; species Bos indicus x Bos taurus. The sequence goes on along the minus strand of NC_040095.1, from coordinate 9,517,230 downwards.
GAAAGTATAACATACTAACAACCACTTTGGACAGGTAATAAATAATTAATAAGTCAAGCCTTAAATTAGAACTCCACTTAGGACAGAGCCAGTCCTTCTTGTCCTGGAGTTTTGGGCTGCTTACAGCAGTTACATAATAGCAGTTTCCCTGAATTGGATGTGAAGTTTTCCCTAAGAACTCTCCATGGAGCGGGAAAAATGGTTAGTATCTGACATCTTCCTTAGGGAAGAAGGGAAAGGAATGTGTGTTGAACATTTAATATGCAGTAGGTGCTTTAGGGGGGCTTCCCGTGTGGCTCAGATGGTGAAGAATCTGCCTGCAACGTGGGAAACCTGGGTGCTTTAGCAATACAATATTTACTCACTGATTTTCTGAAAAATCAAGATTAGTATTACTATCCCCGTTTTAATGTATAGCTAAACAACTTGAACAAGGTCATTCAGCTCTTCAGTGGAAGACATAGCACTCCTGTGCAGGTCTAACAGACTCCAAAACTCACGTGTTTCCACTGTCCAGCGCCGTGACATTTATCAAAGACTGTGTGTGTACTGAATTCTTGTCCAAATACAAGCATATCTCATTTTATTGTACCTCACTTTATTGTGTTTCACAGATATGGCCTCTTTTACAAATCGACGACTTGCAGCCACCCTTGCAGAGCAAGGCTGTCTGCATCATTTTTCCAGGAGTATTTGCTTACTTTGTGTCTCTGTACCACATTTTGGTTAATTCTCACAATATTTCAAACTTTTATTATTATAAGTAGTGTTGTGGAGATGTGTAATTGGTGAGCTTTAATGTTTCTATTGACACAATGACTCGCTGAAGGCTGAGATGATGATTACTATTTTTAAGCAATAAACTTTTTTGAAATATAGTAGATTTTCAAGATTGTCTTGGTATTCAGCATAGTGATTCAGTATTTTTGCAGATTATATTCCATTATAGGTTATTATAAGATAATGGGTATAATTCCCTGTGCTATACAATACATCCTTGTTATTTATCTATTTAATATACAGTAGTTTATATCTGACATTTGTTGTTTGTAGATCTTCTGATGATAGTTATTCTGACAGGGGATACCTCTTTGAGGTTCTGATTTGCATTTCTGTAACAATTATCAACGTTGAACATCTTTTCATGTGCCTGTTAGCCATCTGTACGTCTTCTTTGGAGAAATGTCTATTCAGGTCTTTTGCTCCTTTTTTGCATTTTTTTTTTTATACTGAGTTGTATTGATGTTTTAAATATTTTGGGTGTGTGCATGCTCAGTCGCTCAGTTGTGTCTGACTCTTTGTTACTCCATGGACTGGAACCCCACCAGGCTCCTCTGTCCATAGGATTTCCCAGGCAAGAATACTGTAGTGGGTTGCCATTTCCACTTCCAGAGGATCTTTCCGACCCAGGGATCAAACCCAAATCTTTGGTGTCTCCTGCATTGACAGGCGGATTCTTTACCACTGAGCCATCTGGTTTGATCATGTTATTTGCAAATGTTTTGTCCCATTCTGTAGGTTTTCTTTTTGTTTTGTTGATGTGATGGTTTCCTTTGCTATGCAAAAGATTTTAAACTTGTAAGTTTAATTAGGTCCCATTTATTTTTGCTTTTATTTCTTTCATGTTAGACTAGTTCAAGAAAATATTGCTTCAGTTTATGTCAGAGTGTTCTGCCTATGTTCTCTTCTAGGAGTTTTATGATTTCCATTTTACATTTAGGTCTTTAAACCATTTTGAGTTTATTTTTGTATACAGTGTGAAGGAATGTTCTAATCTCATTGTTTCATATGTAGCTGTCCAGTATTCCCACCACCACTTATTGAAGAGACTGTCTTTTCTCCAGCAATAAACTATATTTTTAAATTTAATTTTTATTTTATATTGGAGTCTAGTTGATTTACAATGTTATGTTAGTTTCAGGTTACAGCTAAGTGATTCAATTATAGATATACATTTATCTGTTCTTTTTCAGATTCTTTTCCCATGTAGGTGTTTATAGAATATTGAGTAGAGTTACCTGTGCTATACAGTAGGTCCTTGTTGATCATCTATTTCATATATAGTAATTAATATATGTTAATCTAAAACTTGTAATTTATCGTTTCCCCTCCCCCACATTTTCCCTTTGATAACCATAAATTTGTTTTGGAAGTCTATGCGTCTGCTTTTGTTTTATAAATAAGTTCGTTTGTATAACATTTTTTAAGATTCTACACATAAGTAATATCATATGATATTTGTCTTTCTCTGTCATACTTAGTGTGATAGTCTCTAGGTCCATCTATGTTATTGCAAACGGCATTATTTCATTCTTTTTATGGCTGAATAATATTCCATTGTAGATATGTACCATATCTTCTTTCCTCTGTTGATGGACATTTGGGTTGCTTCCCTGTCTTAGCTATTGCAAATAATGCCAGTGAACACTGGGGTGGTTTTCTCCAGATATATGCCCAGGATTGAAATTGCTGGACCATATGGTAGCTCTATTTTTAGTTTTTTAAGGAACCTCCATACTGTTTTCAATAGCAGCTTACCTATTTACATTCCCTTGAACAGTGTAGGAAGGCTCCCTTTTCTGCATATCCTCTCCAACTTTTACTACTTATAGAGTTTTCTGACGATGGTTATTCTGACTGATTTGAGGTGATATCTCATTATAGTTTTGATTTTCATTTCTATCATAATTAGTGATGTTGAGCATCTTTTTATGTGCTTTTTGGTTCCCTATATGTCTTCTTTGGGGAAATGTCTATACTTAGATCTTCTGCTTATTTTTTGATTGGGTTGAATTTTTTTTTTTTTATATTGAGCTGCATGAACTGTTTGTATATTTTGGAGATTAATCCCTTGTTGGTCACTTTGTTAGCAAATGTTTTCTCCTGTTCTGTGCGTTGTCTTTTCATTTTGTTTATTGCTTTCTTTGCTGTGCAAAAGCTTTTAAGTTTAATTAGGTACCATTAAAAAGTTTTTTTTTCATTTCTCTAGGACGTAGATCCAAAAAGATATTGCTGCAATTTATGTCAAAGAGTGTTCTGCCTATGTATTCTTCTAAGACTTTTGTAGTATCCAGCCTTACATTTAGGTAGCAATTAACTTTTTAAATTAAGGTACATACACTGTTTTTTTAGACATAGTGCGATTGCATACTTAATGGATTACAATGTTGTGTAAACATAACTTTTATAGGTACTGGGAGCCGAAAAATTTGTGTGCTCACTTTATTGTGATATTTACTTTATCCTGGTGGTCTGGAACTCAACTCACAGTATATGCCCCCAAAGTATGTCCTTACATGGTGTGATTTAAGAAGACAAATAATGCAAGAATGACTATTCTAATGTCAGCGTGAAATTCTAGTTCTACAACTGAGTCCTAGAAATTTCTCTGTTAACATTTCAGTTAGGGTCTTATTTCTTCTGATGTTCAACTCCCTTCTGACCCCCATTGAAAGATTCCTTTGAAATCACATCAATTCAGAGTGATGTGGCAGTACAGAGGATGGGCAGGCCTGGATTTTCCAATCCATCTCAGCCATCAAAGCTTACTCTGTTCTCCTCTCTCTGGCCTCTAGTAAAGTGACTGTCACACTTTGGTTTACATGACAAACATCTGATGAAACTGTTTAAAAATGAACACCTCGGCTTCCCTCCTAGAGACTCAGGAAGTCCTGGGTGATGATAAGAATCTGCACTTTCCACAAACATCTCAGGTGATCAGGGAAATTTGGTTTTGCAAGAGCCCTAATATTCCTTATTACTCTCATTTTCCTATTTTTTTTTTTAATCTCACACTCTCTTGGGGTCGAGATTTCTTTTGTAAGCCATACTCTTTGGTTCTTTACACCTCTAAAACTGCACTGGTTGTATATGGTCTGAGCTTATGAGGGCTGAAGCCAAAAAAATGGAGGTAAGATCGTATAGATCTTATGGGGTGGAGCCTGTGGCTATAAGCAGCCTTTGTCAGGAGGGGTGGAAGAGGCTGCTAAATAAAATATTAGTAGTATAATAATTTTCCATTAAAAACAAAATGGGCAAAGAGTCAGAGACAAACTCAAAGGAGTGATACCAACCCCGCAGGAATCATGCCAGAAAGGTGAGAGAGATCCCAGAACAAGCTGAGGCTCGCAGAAAACGCTAAGGGAAAAAACAAGAGCATTTAAGAAGCTGCACAGGGATCAAAAACAATGAAGAAATAAGGGCCAGGAGCAGATGATGTAATGTTGACAGATGACGGGGCCAGAGGCCCTGCTCATTTCCTGTTTTTCTTCTCTACTGCATCAGAGAGAAGGATCTTCCAAACTGAAAATTTGCAGAATAAACATGGCTTAGGGCGAACGTCATCCAAAGATAGGAGAAGGGGTGGGAAGGAAGATCTAATGGCACCAAGTGAGGACGACATCTAAGACCAGATGAGTTATGTCACACAACACCAAAAACTGGCATTACAAATCTGTTGTCATCGGTTATCTTTAAAGCCTATGGAGAAAGAGATGCTAAATGACTGGAGGCAAGCACATCTCCTGGTTTTTCCTAAGTTTTTTTTTTTTCCAGAAACCACAGATGTTCATCCCTTGCAAAATCCTAGAAGAGATGATAAATTAGATAATCTGGCAGAACTTAGAAAAGGAGTGGTGATCCTCTGGGCCAGCACAGGGCCTGCAGAAACACTGCCAATTGCAGTCAGTTGCATGAATAAAAATATAGACTCAAGTCTTAAGAATACTCAAGAAGTATTAAGAGAAGTAATGATCCCACTGATTAAGGGCATGGGGAGAAATCCCAATGTCCCAATGGTGACACAAACCTGAAGTAATTATGTCAAGACAGTTACATCATAGAATGTGCTGAAGCGTGCAAAAATATAATACACTATGTCTAGGTTATTTGTTATACAGGTTGCTGGAATCAGCAATTGGGAAATGATAGAAAAAGGAGAGAATGATCTGAATATGTTTCTTTGGAGGTGCCACTGGCAAGGAAACACGTCCAGGCTGGTTCTGTGTCTGCAAATCATATCGAGGACTGTTCATCAAAGGAAATGGGGGAGTTAACCTGTGAGAGAGAAGAGCTGAGAGACGTGGTAAGGCACCCGATGTTCTCACAGGCTCTCATGCAGGAGGGAGCGCAGCCTCCTCCCCACAAGGGCAGGTGTGGGAGCTGCCAGATTCAGGCTCTAAACCCCTCTGACCTGTGCTTGCATCCCAGCTGCCCACTGCGGGGGTGGGAACCTGGCTGGACTCCAGGAGCAGAGGGCAGGAGCCTCAGGCTGCTGGCGGGGGGGCTTTCTTTCTTGCATCTCCCCCACTCTAGTGCTCTGTGCTTTGGAAGCATGAGGTCCTGAGGTGTCCCCCATTGCTCCAGGTATGTCCCCCCGCAGTGTGTGACAGCAGGAGTGCTTCTGTGAGCAGAGTCTGTGGGGAACTGAGCGGGGGAGTTGGATCCCTCTGGTGCTGGGGGCCATTGTTGGCTCTCCTCAGGCTCCACTCAGAGGAAGGGCCTGCTGGGAATAGTGTGCAAACAGTTTCCTGGCAACAGCGGCTCCCCTGCTCTGCCAGTGTCTGATGAGAAAGAGCGGGGAGGGGGGAGAATAGGAGAGAGAAGCAGAGTCCAGGGTAGCAGGAGGGATGGAGAGAGGAAGTGGGGAGGCGGGAGGGGAAAAGACTTCTACACTTTAGTCTGACACTTGGCACTTGCTGGCATCCAAGGGCCACCAATTTCTGAACCAATGAGCGTCTAAGTGTAAAGCAAACGCATAGCCCCGCAAAGGGAAACGAAAGGGTTTGTTATACTACCCAGATCTCTCCTTGATTCTCCCAGCCAGGGATGTTACCAGGAAGAGGACAGGAACTTCTGAGGAAGGAGATGCTGCCCACCAGGCCCTCTGTGAAGACTGAGAATTGGGCCACTGGCATGTTACCGTAACACAGAGATTCTGAATGGGGGTGGGGAGGGGGTGGAACAAGATTGGCCTCCTGGGGGACATTTGGCAAGGTGTGGAGACATCTTTTTTAAAAGATAGTTTTGATGTAGACCATTTTTAAAGTCTTTATTGAATTTGTTACAGTATTGCTTCTGTTCTGTGTTTTGGTTTTTTGGCTGCAAGGCATGTTGGGATATAGCTCCCCAACTAGGGATCAAACCCCCACTCCCTGCATTGAAAGACCAAGTCTTAATCTCTGGACTGCCAGGGAGGTCCCTGGAGACATCTTTAGTTGTCACAACTTAGGGAGAGGTATGTGAATGGCATCTAATGGGTAGAGACCAGGGATGCTGCTAAAATTCCTATAATCCACAGGACAGCCCTGATAACAAAGAACTGTCAAGCCTAAAATGTCCTTTGTGCTAAGTTCGATCCCTGAGTTGGGAAAATCCCCTGGAGAAGGGAATGGCTAACCATTCCAGTATTCTGGCCTGGAGAATTCCATGGACAGAGGAGCCTGGCAGGCTACAGTCCATGGGGTCGCAAAGAGTTGGACAAGACCGAGTAACTTCCTGTTTCACTTTCTCAACCTTTAAAAGTCATGTCCAATCTTCCCAACCCAGGAATCGAACCCAGGTCTCCCGCATTGCAGGCAGATTCTTTAACACCATGCCTTAAAGGGATTTAATGCTAAAGACTCCGGTGCCTACTGCCCAGGGCTACCCACATATGGTGGAGCCAGAAGAATGGTAGAAATCATAGTCTTCCCTTGTTACAGGTGAGGGGTTTGAGGTTCAGAGAATGAACGGGTTTGTCCAGGGACCTAGGTCTTAGATTGAAGTGATTAGGAGCCTTGGAGTTAGACAGAATGAGTATTAAATCCCAGTTCAGTTAATTAACTTCTCCGCAACTTGAGTGAATTACTTCACCTCTTGGAACCTTAATTCTCTCACTTACTAAATAGACCTCCTGTAATAACTCCCTCATAGAATAATTTTAAGGAATATGTGAGATAATGCATGTAAAGTGCTTAACATAGCACATGGCCTATAATAAATGACACCTTTAATTATGATCAGCAGAGATGAAACTCAAATCTTGGCTCCTATCTGCAAGTTCTATTCTCTAGGTCATATCAGTGAGTCCTGACCCACGACCAGCCATCAGTGCTGAGACGCTTGTAGTGCAGTGGCTGTGAGCTCACTTGACCCAGGTGGGTTCAAAGTCCAGTGCTGCCGCTTTCAAGCTGATAACTTAATCTATCACTAAGCCTCAGTTTTCTCTTCTGTAAAATGGGATAATGCTATTAACTATACTGATTTATGGACTGATTGTGAGACTTAGAATGAAAACTCATACTAAATACTTTAGCTCAGAGTCTAGAATATTGTAAGGAATCAAGTTATAGCTAATGTTTATGACAGGTTGTATTTTCCCCAAATGGCTACCATAGTATCTCTCATTCAACGTGCTCATCTTACAATGCAATTGTAATTCTCCCATCAAAAAGTGGGATCTGTCTTTCCATGTATGTGGGTGGACATATGGTTATGGGGGGAGTGATACTTTGTGACTTCTGTGGCTGGTTCATAAAGCAGTGATACAACTTCTTGCTTCTGTTAAGATGTTCCCAGGGAAACCGAGCTTCCATGCTGTGAGGAAGCCCAAGTCACACTGTGGAGAGGCCCTTTTGGAGAGGGACTGACACCACAACATGGCCAGTCGTATGAATGGGCCACTTGCTGTAGGAGGGGAACCTCCTGTTCCAGTGAAGCTGCCTCAGCTGATGCTAAATGGAGAGAAACAACTTGGCTCCACTGAACTGTGTTCAAATGGCAGAGTCATGAGCAAAACACATGACTGCTGTCATTTAAACCACCAAGTTTGGGGTGTCTTGTTAGTTGGCAATGGTAACTGGAGCAATATTATTTTTTATTCATCTCCAAAACAGGAATTTTTCATGTCACCTCCTAGGCCTCAACATCAACACCAAGAAAAATACCAGATGTCCTAGGAAATGTTGCTGCTTCTCCCCAAATCCCCTGATTCTTCTGGGTATCCAGAGAAGATGATTAAATGCCATCGGTGGTGAATGTGATATATAGGTATTGATGATTTATGTAGGGACATTTTCAACAGATATGTTTTGGGAACAGAAGAATTTCAGGGCCTGAGAGGCTTCTTGAAGCTTGTGGATGAGGTTTCCGCAAGACCACATACTCCGGGGTCATGCTTTGCCTCTTGGTTTCTGCTGTGAGTATGAGACAGGAAGACGCCCTCTTTCGTCCACTCCTCCAGGCCTCATCTATGGTTTCAGAGGATATGAGGTGATGATAGAGGACAGGGTCAGATGAACTGAGCAGGACTTTTGTCATTCTAAGGAAAACAAACTATTATACCCATGATGGTGTGTACTTGTGTGTGTGTGATGGAGGGCTGGAGGAGTGCCATTGAGATTAGAAGTTAAAGAACTTCCCTGCTCCTCTTCCTAAGCACAGGAGTTATCCAGGATCTCCTTTCTTTCACCCCAGTGCAAAGTAACCCAGTATGACCACTCAGAGCCTTAGGACTCATTGACTGAAGATAAGCTTCTTGAGGGGTGGGCAACCAAGTGAGAACTGTAAGCTTTGCTGACCGAAACAAACTAGCCCTTTTGTGTTTCACCAGAAGGATGGAATAATAATGAGATCTCTGCTCCCTCCACATGGGAACTCTGCCAATGAACTGGTGAAAACTACTCCATGCCTCTTGGGGCAAGTGTCCACACCTGGGATATCAGGTTAGGAAAAAGGCAAACAGTTATTTGCTGCTTTCTGGAAAATTGACAATATGTTAGAAACACAACTTCCTCCTGCATCCAATGGGAAGGGTTTAGGGTTCTGAACACCTCACGGGCCTTGCCCTCCTCCTCTTCCACCTGTGTGTCTCCCTCTTCTTTGAAAGACACACAGGAGAGCTCTGGGTTCCAGAAGAGATGAGTGGGAAGTGGGCTTGATACCCCATCAGCGTCAGTGACCCTGACCCTGGAGTCCATTTTTGGAAATGACCTTGGAGAAGATGTTCAAGTACAGCTGAAGGATGCTTTTCGCCTTCAGCAGGAAGCAGCTTTGCGTTTCTGGGTGCCTTTCCAGGCCTGGATGATGTGAAGACCCAACCTGCCACCTTTACCTCTGCAAAGTGGTATTTGAGCAACTTGTCATCAGGATGCATTTATGGTGGGAGCTATTTTCCTGGGCTCCCCTTCTTAGTCGTTCCTGTGCACAAAAATTGGCAGGTTTCCTAATAATATTGACTAAATATTAACATTTATGTAACTAAATAAATATTTATATAACTAACTAAACAAATAGTGAATGATTTCTGGCATGTTGTTGGCTGCCACACTCTTAAGTTATTTAAGTCAAGAATCTGGCCCATACAAGGCATCCAATGTGGCTGTTTACTGAGAGTGGCACAGCTCCGTGTTTCTGAAGGTGGCTAGGTGGTTTGTGAGCTGAATGGGGCAGGGTGGTGGAAGGAGGGGCCTCTGTGGAAGGAGACTGGACCCTGAGTTGCTCCCACAAGTGGACTTGTTGGCAGAGAAAGCACTCGGAGCACCCAACAGCTTTGATGGCTTTCCTGGGGGTGGGGACAGTGTCTGCCCCTCTTTGCTGGGTCCTGATGATCTCATTTTTCTAGCCTTTTAGAGTGGGCTGTGAAAATAGCCTTTCACCTTCAGTGAGTCACGGGGAAACCAGGAAAGGAGTTTAGAGAGCAGGATGATTAATCTGTCTCCTTTTGGACTTCCTAGTGAATCCAAGGGGCACATTTGTGAGGCTCCAACAGCAGCCACACTTTGTTGGTTCCTAGACAGAGCTGGTGGCAAAGCAGATGACGAAGGTGAAAACAAAGCAGGACAAGGAGACTGCCTTCCCCCTGACCACCATGCAAGCCACTAACCGGCACCCCCAGTTAGACTGAGCTCAGTTGCAAGATGCTTTGCTGATGCTCGGCTAAACCCCCTTCTTGGTTGAAGCCCCCCTTCCCTGGTAGCCATAGGGGACTGGACTTTCCCAGGAAGGAAGGGAGGCTGGATTCCAGCATGGCTGAAGGCTCCTTATCTAGGCTCACCAGGGGTCTTGGGGCAGAGCCAAGCTACCTTCAGCGTGAGACTGGGCATGGCAGTGACTCAGGGGGGCGGCACGATGGAAGTGGAGAAGGAGCTGCTGTCGTCAGCTGTTGTTAAGAAAGAACAGAGGAGCCTGGGAGGAAACTCTAGTCCTGTGAGGACCAGAGGGCAGGTTGCCTAGCAACAGTGCCTTCCAGGCTTCTGGGGCCTCTTGTCAGCTCCTACCTCCTTATTTTCTCCTTCAAAGCTGCCTTTCATATGGCTTTTAGCCAAATTTCCTCTGGTTAGAAATGCTCCCAAGGGTGTGGGACATGGGTCAGGGGCAGCCGGCGCACATTCTGCTCTGGACCAAGGAACGTTTTAGAGAGTTTTTGGTCTGGATTGTTCTTCCCGAGAGGAGGACAGTGATGGTTCGGAACTCAGATGCTGGAGCTAGGTCTGAGCTCTGATTCCAGATGCTTACAGATATGTCCTTTTTGGGAATTTCTTAACCTCTCAGTATTTTTTAGTTTTTCCACCTATAAAACAGGGAGAATAACCATACCTACCTCAATTGAGCCAATGTGAGGATTTAGAGTGAATAGATAGGTAAGCAGATAGATAAATGGAAGGAAAAGAGGAAAAATAGATGGATAGAAAATAGATAGAAAGGAAAGCAGGAAAAAACAGGGTACAAATGAACTTATGTACAAAACAGAAATAGAGTTATAGGTCTATGAAACAAATGTATGGTTACCAAAGGGTAAGGGGGGGATAAATTGTGAGATTGAGATCTATATATAAAATAGATAACCAATAAGAACCCACTGTAAAGGGAACGCTATACTCTGTAGTGGTGTATATGGGAAAATAATCTAAAAAAGAGTGAAAAAAAATATATTTTAACTGATTCACTTTGCTGTACACTTGAACCTAGCACAACATTGTAAATAAGCTCTACAATAAAAATTAAAAAATAAAATAAAAAGCCAAGACTGGAATAAAAAGAAAGAAGACTGGATGGATAGAAAATAAATAGCTAGGAAAGAAGGAAAAATAGATAGGAAATAAATATGTTTTTAAAGAGAAGAGGGAATTCTCTGGCAGTTTAGTGGTTAGGACTTGACACTTTCACTGCCAGGGCCTGGGGTCAGTCCCTGGTCAGGGAACTAACATCTCACAAGCTGCATGACATGGCCACAATAGCAGAGAAGGAAAGATAGAAGACAGAAGAAAAGATTGATATGAGGAAGTGAAGATAGACAGGAAGGAAAGAGGGTAAAATAGATGGATAGAAGATAGGTGGATAGGTGGGTGGATGAATGGATAGATGGATAGATAGATAGGAAAGACGGAAGAATAGAAAATACATAGGTTAAAAAAAGAAGGGAAGATAGATGACAGAAGGGGAAAATAGATACAAAAAAGGGAAAATAGATGGATCCATTGATGGATCTTTAGACAGATAAACTTAGAATAGTTCCTGGTACATAGTCTATGGACATGTCAGTTATTAACAGACCTAGGGGATAGCCAGACACAAAAGCTCAGGAGCCCCAGAGCTCTAGTTTCACAATAGTGTTGGAAGATCTGGCTTTCTGTGGAGTCTTGAGCAAATAGTAGCTTTCCTTCTCTGCCTTCAGACTCTCCACCTGCGAGGTCAGAAGACTGGATTGAAAGGGCCTGAATTTCCTTCCTTATCTTATGACATTGGGATGTGGATTGGGCCATGGGCCAATCTGTCTTCATATTTTGGAGGGGATTAGAAAACATGATGGCTGGAGGAGCCTCCAGTAGTGCCCCAGAAGGAAGGTTTGGGGGAGTTGTAGGGGATCAGTCACTCCTCACAGCCTCTGATAGCGGAGTGACTAGGCCAGACTTGGGGAGGCATCAGGCGGCCCTGCTCACGGCTATATTTCCTTGTATTTACCTCTGGTAGCTGCTCTAGCAGAGAAGGCAATGGCACCCCTCTCCAGTACTCTTGCCTGGAAAATCCCATGGACGGAGGAGCCTGGTAGGCTGCAGTCCAGGGGGTCGTGAAGAGTCGGACATGACTGAGTGACTTCACTTTCACTTTTCACTTTCATGCATTGGAGAAGGAAATGGCAACCCGCTCCAGTGTTCTTGCCTGGAGAATCCCAGGGACAGGGGAGCCTGATGGGCTGCCGTCTATAGGGTCGCACGGAGTCAGACACAACTGAAGCGACTTAGCAGCAGCAGCAGTGAATTTTTTTTCTTTTGGATAATGTATTCTCATTTTAAAATTCCATTTTATTTTCTTGTTATGATTTGTGTTTCTCTGTTGAGAACTTCCCATTCATTTCAGGAGTGTTCAGTTTTTCCTCATTTAGTGCTTTAAAGTCTTCATCTGACAATTCCAACATCTGGATCATGTTAAGATTGGCATCTATTGGTTGTCTCTTTCCCTTTGAGAATGGTCAGATTTTCGTGGTTCTTGATATGTTGGATAATTTTGGATGATATCTAGGAGAGTTTGCATATTTAGTCATGAGACTCTAGGCCCTGTTAAAGTCCTCCAGAGAAATGTGGAGCATTATGTTTTAGCCGGCAATCACACCAATTAGATTTACACTGCAAGTTTTGTCTTACTTCCTGAGGGTGTTGGTTCCGGGGCTCACATTGTTTTCAAAGCCTTTGAGATGTTTTTGGAGACTGCCTTTTGTCTGTATCACTCAGGGGTAGTTGAGGACTTGAGCAGTGACTTTTGTGGCTTCCTTCCCAAAGCCTTTGCTATGCTTCTTGGGGTGTGTTCTGTACATGCACGCTTGGCACACACAGGATTTGTGTCACGATTTGTGTCTTTTTTTCTGTTCCAAGATCCAACCCAAGATGTTTAGTTGTTAAGTCGTGTCTGACTCTGCGACCCCATGGATTGTAGTCTGCCAGGTTCATCTGTTTACGGGATTTCCCAGGCAAGAATACTGGAAATGGGTTGCCATTTCCTTCTACAGGGGATCTTTCCGACCCAGGGATCAAACTCGCATCTCCTGCACCGACAGGCAGGTTCTTTACCACTGAACCACCAGGGAAGACTCCAATCCAAGGTACCACATTACATTTAGTCATCATCTTTTCTTAATCTCCCCCAAACCTTGACAGTTCGTCAGTCTTTCTTTGATTTTCATGACCTTAACACTCTTGAAGAGTAGTAGTTAGATGTTTCATAGAATATCCTTCAGCTTGGGTTTAGCTGGTATGTTCTCATTCATAGGCTAAGGTTACAGATGTTTGGAAAAATATCACAGAAGTATCTTTTCCTCCCACGTTATCTGTGGGCACATGATGTCAGAGTATTAACATCACTGGTGATGGTAACCTTGATCCCATCATTAAGGTCACATTTGCCAGGTTTCTCCACAGTAATGTTCCTGTATTTCCCCTTCCACAAATATTCATGAATCTCTACATCCAGCCCACATCCAAGAGGAGGGGAATTAAGCATCATTTCCTGGAGGGGAGGGAACCAAAGAATTTGTGATGTTAATTATTGAATTTGGGGAGCAATACTTTGAGGCTGTGTTTCCCCTTAAGTTTCTCCCACTAATTTTAGCATTTATCAGTGGATCCTGCTTATAGCAATTACTACTGTGGTGATCTAATGATGATCTGTTTTGCTCATTCCTTCTACATTTATTCATTGTAATTCTTCGCTAAGGAAGACCTATCCTGTCTCTTATTTTTTTACTCATTCCATCATCTCAGAATGGACTCACAGATATTTAGTTTTATTTTTATTTCATATATCAGGCTTTATTTGATATAAACATAAATATAACTAAATTTGTATATGCAATATTTTGTTCTTACACTATAATCTTATATTATCCTTATATATTTAGTAACTCAAATTGTTCTAGGTTTGGCTATTGAAAGCTTTTTCAGGTTGGCTCCTATATGCCTCCTCCAACTTGCTGCACCCCATACCTGGGAGAATTAGCTATTTTCCCAAGTAGCCTTGGGTTCTTTTATTGAAGAAGGCATTTAGAAACTAAGATCTGGGCACTGGGCATGATGTGGCCACTAGGAAGTCACTGTTTCTGGGCTCTCTCTGGGGACAGAGCTAGGAAGTGCATACGTGTCTACCACATATGTTCATGGCATTTGTTTCAGATCTCTCCTGGAAGAAACCTCCTGTGAGCTGTCACTGTCTACCCTGCTTTGTGGTTGTCTGTGTACACAGTGGATATTCCCTACCACCCCATCAGCTCTCAGAGAGCAGAGCTCATGCCCAGGGCAGCTGTATCGCCTCTCTGGTGCTTGGCCCGTGAGAAGAACCTGGTGCATGTTCACCGGTGGCGCAGATGAGCTGTGAGGATCACAGGCTTTGTGGTTTATCTGCTTTGGTTCTTTTTAGTGGTAAGAGCCACAAGTGTTGAGTTGAAGCATGATATTTAAAGTTACTAACATAAACAAGTTCTGTCACTGGAGGGGCAATCGCGCTCGGGTGGAACAACTCAGTCCTTTGTAGGGCTGGAAGCAGGGAAGGTTTCTACATGGGTACTGAAACAGCTGCTGTTTGGAGAACTCTGATTGGCTGTCTGGCAGGGGACAAGCTGTGCTTCTGTGGCATCCCCATATTTAGCTCTCCCAACAAGCCCGGGGCTGGTGCACCGTCTGTCCCGCCCCCTCAAGCCTGGTTCCCCTGCCTTGGGTCCCAACTAGTCAGTCACTCAAGGGTCTAAGAGCAATACTCTGTGTTTCCACCAGTCCTCTCCTTCTAGGCTTCCAAACCCAGGGACTGCAGCCCTAGTTTCGTAACTCAGGAAGCCTCTCTACCTGTCAGCTTGGTTTCCTATTTTTAGGCCTAACAGTTTTGAGCTGCTGGTTTTGTCTAAGGCCTTCTGGGTGAGAATCTAGACTCCTTCTGGTTGTGATGACCCTGATTCTTGTCCTGGGCACCAGCATCCCGTTGATAGCTTACAGTGAATGGTGTCTGATTCGTGATCTCCAAAGAAGATTGAGCTTCAGGACCAGGGACCAGGCTTGATCACTCAAGAGCTTTTGTGTAGCAGAGTTTTATTAAAGTATGAAAAGGAACGAGAAAGCTTCTGACATAGACATCGGAAGGGGGACAGAGAGTGCCCCCCTCGCTAGTCTAAGCAAGGCAGTTATGTACTTTTTAAATTAGTTATTACAATAAATCAAAAGAATGTCTCAAAGTTGTAAAGACCTTACTAGCCAGTGGAAACAGTGTCAGACTTTATTTTTCTGGGGTCCAAAATCACTACAGATGGTGACTGCAGCCATGAAATTAAAAGACGCTTACTCCTTGGAAGGAAACTTATGATCAACCTAGATAGCATATTCAAAAGCAGAGACATTACTTTGCCAACAAAGGTTCGTCTAGTCAAGGCTATGGTTTTTCCTGTGGTCATGTATGGATGTGAGAGTTGGACTGTGAAGAAAACTGAGCACCGAAGAATTGATGCTTTTGAACTGTGGTGTTGGAGAAGACTCTTGAGAGTCCCTTGGACTGCAAGGAGATCCAACCAGTCCATTCTGAAGGAGATCAGCCCTGGGATTTCTTTGGAAGAAATGATACTAAAGCTGAAACTCCAGTACTTTGGCCACCTCATGCGAAGAGTTGACTCCTTGGAAAAGACTCTGATGCTGGGAGGGATTGGGGGCAAGAGGAGAAGGGGACGACAGAGGATGAGATGGCTGGATGGCATCACTGACTCGATGGACATGAGTCTCAGTGAACTCCAGGAGTTGGTGATGGACAGGGAGGCCTGGCGTGCTGTGATTCATGGGGTTGCAAAGAGTCGGACACGACTGAGCGACTGATCTGATCTGATTTGAGACCCACTCCCATAATTTACATTTTAAGATAACAGGATTAGCCAGAAGGTTTTCAGGAAGAAGAAACTGTCCTCAAGCCAGATACATTGTTGTTATATAATCCTTAGTACAGAGTTTAAACTGAGTTGTTTGTTGTGTAATCATCAGTTCCAGGCTTAAAGAAAAAAAACATTTTATGTGATTAAGGAATGTAGGGGAAAAAAAAGATGTTTGTTCTTTCCTCCTCTTTGAGAGTTCCAGACCACTGTCTGTGCTTCAAGAGCCCCAGACTCCTTTCTCCTCAGGGACCCCAGACTTCTTATCAACCTGCCTAGGAATTGACTCTCTCACACTCTTGCCTTCTCCTGACCCTGGTTTGATGTTAGGTCAGTGAAAGTTGCTCAGTCGTGTCCGACTGTTTGCCATCCCATGGGCTCTACAATCCATGGAATTCTCCAGGCCAGAATACTGGAGTGGGTATCCTTTCCCTTCTCCAGATTATCTTCCCAACCCAGGGATTGAACCCAGGTCTCCCTGATGTATTGCAGGCAGATTATTAACCAGCTGAGCCATAAGGGAAGCCCTTGATGTTAGATCAGCTGAGTAAATAAAGGCTCAGCCAGTGCTCTGATGCATGTGGGTGGGGGGCTGGGGCAGGCAACTGGGCCCGCCCAGGCCTGGGCCCCTCCTGCTCGCTAAGAGGCAAAGTAGCATGTAATTCCCACCTCCTCACCCCCCCCCCACCCCCGCCCCCGCAGCCACCTGGGTTGGAAACCAGAGCCTGCCGCCCAGAGTCAGCACTTTTGAGTCTGCCTGGACCTGGTTCAGCAGTTGCGGGTTGGGTTAGCCAGGCAGGCTGAGTGGCTCCTTCAAATGGAGATGGGGGCGGCTCTGATTCACATGGGTTGCTGTGAACCGCGACTGCGGCCTGGTGCTTGCTCTGGCTGTTTGCTATAGGGATGCCTGTGAGAAGTCAAGAGGAGAAATGGAGAGGAAGAATGGGCCTGGGGAGACAGGGGTCAGATGCAACCGGGAAATGGGAGGAGGCATGAACATCCTCTAAGGACCCCCGGGCCAGGGGAGAGCCCAGTCCTGCCTGGAGGCTCAGCGATGACATGGCATCTTTGCTGCTCACATGCATTCTCTGTCTTTCCCTTCCGCTCTCTCCTCTGCTCTGGGATCTGCAGTAGAGTGAGAGAGCGGCACCCTGTTCATACCCTGAATGTCACCAATGGAAACAGAAGGGGCTCCTACATCGATCACCTGCCTCTCTCAGGGTCATGCTGCAGGGTCCCTGGATCTTGTGGAACAGCTGGCTTTCCTCTCCATCCCCACCTCAGGGGCTGTTTCCTCCCTGGAGCTCTGCAAAGGACTGGCCGGCATTTGCTTCTTGCACACCCTGGCCTCCTTGTTCCCGGGGGCCTTGCCCATCTGTTCCATCCGAGCTGCTGGGAAGCTGGCAGACAGAGAGAGCCTGCCCCAGGGGTAGGGACAGTGCTGTGACTTTGAGCACTTAACTCACTTTAATGGCTTCAGCTGCCTTTCTTCTCCCTTCAGATAGGAGGCCATTCGCAGTATTAATTTCCTTTGCATAATTTTCTCCCTGGGCCTGGCTCACAGGCTGTTGTGCCGAGAACACAGACAGGCAGCATCAGACCTCCATCCAGATTCAGCAGTCTCCTCAGTGTTGGCAGGAGATGATTTTCTCAAGTTAATGAAGGCACATTAACTTGAAAAGGTTCTACGATACAGAGAACCCCAGGGACCACTGGGAAAAGACCTGGTGGCCCTGGTGGCTGCCGGGGTGACCCTGGATTCAGGGGAAAGAGAAGACAGTGATACTTCAGGGAGCATCTCCGAGCAAACGAGCCTTCTAGGAGAGAACAATGTGTTCTAGCAAATGTTAAACTCTAAAAATATGACCATGTCAGGTGGATAGACAGATGCATATCTTTATTTTTCTTGACTAGCAGTCACTGAACCTAATTTAATTTTTTTCTTTCTTGGGAGGCTAATTATCACAGGCTGCTAACATTCAGTGTCTTCTGAGGTGTGTGATGTTGCTCACCCTTCGCTGAATGGTCCTCGACGCTGCTACTGCTGCTGCTAAGTCTCTGGAATTCTCTGTTTTGCTATTGTTGCTTTTTTTTCTTTTTTCCCTTCTGTTTTCTTTACTGTTCTCCTGTGTCATCTGTTAGAGATACTAGGGCACCTGCTTCTTTTCCTCTAATTCTTGAAAAAAATTGATTTGTTGGCTGACAAATTAATTGTATAATATTGACGGAACTGAATAGTTCTGTTCAAAACAATTTTCAAAAATAAAATTCCTTTAAAAGTAACACACCCACAAAAAACAACACATATCCATATACATTAAAGCAAATTGTCAAAACATCTTTAGTATATGAACCAAAAAGTAGTTAAGCGAATAAATAGCTTTCAAGTATATCCCTACATTTTTAAACAAAATTTTGAGTTTTTTTTTCAAAAATCTTAGTCTTATTTTTTAATTGCTATTAATTTTTATTGGAGTTTTATTGGAGTTTCTTTACAGTGTTCTGTTAGTTTCTTGCTATACAGCAAAGTGAATCAGTCATATATATTCATTTATCCACTCTTTTTTAGATTTCCTTCAATTTAGGTCACCACAGAGCACTGTGCTACTCAGTAGGTTCTCATTAGTTAACTGTTTTATACTTAGGAGTGTGCATATGTTAGTCCCAATCTCCTGGTTCGTACCCGCCTCCTTCCCCCTTGGTAAGAAGTTTGTTCTCTGCATCTGTGACTCTATTTCTGCTTGGTGCACCTGTTTCTTTGTAGCTTTTGGTAAAAGAAAGAAAACAATCTCATTCACAATACCATTAAACAGGATAAAATACTTAGGAATACATTTGACAAAAGAAGTGCAAGATTATATGCTGAAAATTACAAAATGCTGCTGAGAGAAATCAGAGAAGATCTGACCTAACTAAATGGAGAGAAGCACTTCACATTCCTGGATTGGAAGGCACAGCAGTGTTAAGATGGCAGTTATTTCCGTACTGTTCTATAATTTCTATAAAAATGTAAACCTTTTATTTTCTTTTATTGAAAGTAACAAGCTATTCCTAAATTTGTGTGGAAAAGCAAAACCTAGAATAACCAAAACAGTTTTGCAAAAAAAAAAACAAAGTTGGAGTCTTGGTAGAAGAAAGGCATGAATGAATGATGCGGCCACAAACGTCAGTGCTAGAGGTAACATGCTCTTTCTTTCTTGGCTCTTGGAGCACTGTGCATGGCTGGTGTTTCCTGTGCATACCTGTTCTGGCTCCCCTGACCTCCCTCCTCCCAAGTGCTAGAAAGTGGGTGATTGCCCCACGAAGTCTGTACTGACTGCAAATCACTTTATCGTGCTGTTGATCTCTATGGGCTGGTCAGGAGGGCAGGATTCTTGTACTACCACCCTTGTGTCCCTCAGAAAGTCCAGCAAGACCATCTCATGTCCTCGCAGCTTGACTCATTTGCTCTCAACCCTGAGGATGTCAAATCACTGGGGAGGCAGAGCCTGAGAGATGGAGCTTGAGATGGTGCTTCTATGGAGCCTGAGGGCTAAGAGGTACTCCTGCCAGGTGTAAATGAGAGAGCCAGTGGGGAGGTGGGGGGTGGCCTCTGGATGTTTCAGTCTCTACAAACTGGACCATTTCATTTCTTGCAGTCTCTGTTTCTTAATTTTTCCTCCATCACCCATCCCTCCATTTGGTAAAGACAATACATTTCCAAAACATGGTAAATGTCCTTGGATCTACAGAAATAAGATGCTGCCCTTTTCACAAATGGGAGGGCGAAAAGGCAAAATAGATTGTATTAAAACAGGTGCATTTTAAAAAAGCTTTGTCCTTTTATTCTTTGGTACCATAGAGGCCATCTCTAACCCTGTGTGTTTTATAGATAAGGAGGTTGAGTTCCAGAGAGGGTTAAAAAGACTCGCCCAGAATAACATATAGCTTGAAAGTGGCACAGGCAAGATTCCAGCTCAGCTCTGACTCTGCAGAGGTCAGGCTACTCCAACCAGCAGAGCCAACACCATGTGGGAAGTGCATGCAGGAAGGCAAAGTGGAATAACTTGATTTCTACATCTGGGTAAAAATAATTCCCCAATTTGCAGACACCTAGAAGATCACAGGCTTGAGGGTAAAAATAAAATGTGCTTTCTGACAGCCCAAATCTTGTCAGACTAATCTAATTTCTCCTGGCCTGGGAGCCAGCTTGGCTGATTAGAAGGAAACAGACTTGCTGTGTGGGGGTTCGGCTGGACCCAGCAGGGCCTCTCCTCTGAGGATCTCCCTTATCGTCTCTGGCCCACATGCCTCTGGAGTTTGTTACCAGGTTGGGGGAGATTCCCTAGCCTCTCCCATCCCCAGAAGAGGAGTCGGGCCCACGGGGGAGATGGCCACAGGGAGGTGGAATAGAAGATACCAAGAAGCTGAGTCTGAATGAAAGGTTTCACTTGCACGAAGGGTTTCATCTGCTCTTTCTTCAGTTCCCAGTATTTGAGGCTTTTCTGGTGGCTCAGATGGTAAAGAATCAGCCTGCAATGCAGGAGACGCAGGTTTGATCCCTGAGTTGGGAAGATCCTCTGGAGAAGGGAATGGCTACCCACTCCAGTATTCTTGCCTGGAGAGTTCCATGGATGGGGGTGCCTGGCAGTCTACAGTCAATGGGGTCGCCAAGGACTGAGGTCCATGGGGTTGGTCAGACAGGACTGAGCAACTAACACATACACATTGTCCATGTTGTTTCCGCTCTCTATGCAAAGGTGGGATCTTTCAGCCCTCCAAACAGTCTCAAAATCTCAGAGCTGGTGTCTCTCTCTGTAACAGGGACAGACTGCAGAGGGGTTTGCAACAAATGGCCTGCAGCTGAGCTCTGAGTTAGCAACAACTAACCCTGCAATTGGGTTCTGAGAACACGGAGTGTTCTGACCAGTTTCTTGTCTCACCAAGGGCAGGAACTAAGAGCCCCGTGACACTTACTCTCCACCACTTTTCACCTTATCTGGGTACAAATGTCAAGCTCTCCTCCCATATTTCCTTTAGAAAATGTGTGGGCAGATGGGTCGCCTCAAAAGAACAAGCTGTTGTGATTTCTAAACAGAAGGATGTTAACAAAGGATTTTCAGAGAGCCTCTTATTTCCTCTGTTTTGGCTAATATGCCGCCCATATCTTGGAAGAGCTTCAGAGAGCCACAGACACGGTGTGTGGTTCTGGTCTGCTTTCCCAGAGGAAAGGATCCTACGCTCTGAGGTCAGACCTCAGGCCCACATCATGCATGCTCCCCAGCTGCTCATCATGTGCAGATCTCACAGACTGCACTTGCTTTATAAATGCTTGCGTACCGCGCGGAGCAGAGGTGAGAACTCACGGAAAAGTGAAAGTTGAAAAATGCGGCTATAGCTCTTTGAACGGTTATCACTGGTAAAGCTGGCGGCATCTTTTAAAGTTTCCTTCTCATTCCCTTCCATTCACTCTGTCTCCTTCACTGAATTTAGACCCTTGTAATGACACTCATCTGCCCTTTTCTCTAATTTCATGGTGTCATCACTTTAGACGTCATTGTTACCAGCAATGTCCTTGCTGGCCTTCCTGCCCAGGCTGGTCTCTCTGCTCTTTAGCTGATTTCTAAAATACAGCTTCTATTTCAGCATGTCACATCGCCCGGCCTGAGTACTGGCCTGGCCTCCTATGGCCGTCACTGAGTCCAGTCCGTCTTCTATGTGGATCTCAGGAGCCTCCACGATCTGGCCCCCGCCCCGCTGCTCTGGGGCATTTTTCACGGCTCCCAGCGCGTGGCGCACTTCACCCAGGCAGGCCTGCCCTGTCTCTCTCAGGGGTGTCCTGAGACGGCCCTGCTGTCTTTGGCCCCACTCTCCTGACCTGGTGTGTCCTCTATTCCTCCCACCTAACCACCTAAAAGCACGCTATGGTGATTGTTAGGCCTGGATGCTACTCTTGATGGGACTCCGCCAGGTTGCCCAGCGCACACTAGTGCTGGTTGTGTAGTCTTGGTGGGGATGCTGGTCCTGTTAGGAACAATGACAGATTATTAAGCGCCGACTGCATCAGTCAATGTAGTGCAGTGTTTAAGGCTGTGTTTAGCCAGTCTGTCTCGGTATATGTTTGGGTTCTGTCACCTACTAGCTGCTGACCTTGGGCAAGTTACTTACATCTTAGAGACTCAGACTCCTGTTTTATATATTGGGGATGGGCACCCCAAATTAGACAGAAGCAAGTTATCATAGTTCAAAATTCTACCATCTGGGCTTCCCTGATGGCTCAGTGGTAAAGAATCCGCCTGCAATGCAGGAGATGTGGGTTGGATCCCTGGGTTGGGAAGATCCCCTGAAGTAGGAATGGCAGCCCACTCCAGTATTCTTGCCTGGAGAATCCCATGGACAGAATCCCTGGTGGGCTACTGTCCATGGGGTTGGAGAAGAGTCGGATATGACTTAGTGACTAAACAACAAATAGTACTTACCTCATAGAGTGAATCTACTTCACAGTACCTGGCAGACAATAAACACTGTAAGAATGTTATCAGTTCAGTTCAGTTCAGTTCAGTCACTCAGTCGTGTCCGACTCTTTGCGACCCCATGAATAGCAGCACGCCAGGCCTCCCTGTCCATCACCAACTCCCAAAGTTCACTCAAACTCACATCCATCAAGTCAGTGATGCCATCCAGCCATCTCATCCTCCGTCGTCCCCTTCTCCTCCTGCCCCCAATCCCTCCCAGCATCAGTCTTTTCCAATGAGTCAACTCTTCGCATAAGGTGGACAAAGTACTGGAGTTTCAGCTTTAGCATCATTCCTTCCAAAGAAATCCCAGGACTGATCTCCTTCAGGATGGACTGGTTGGATCTCCTTGCAGTCCAAGGGACTCTCAAGAGTCTTCTCCAACACCACAGTTCAAAAGCATCAATTCTTCGGTGCTCAGCTTTCTTCACAGTCCAACTCTCACATCCATACATGACCACTGGAAAAACCATAGCCTTGACTAGCCGGACCTTTGTTGGCAAAGTAATGTCTCTGCTTTTGAATATGCTATCTAGGTTGGTCATAACTTTTCTTCCAAGGAGTAAGTGTCTTTTAATTTCATGGCTGCAGTCACCATCTGCAGTGATTTTGGAGCCCCCAAAAAATAAAGTCTGACACTGTTTCCACTGTTTCCCCATCTATTTCCCATGAAGTGATGGGACCAGATGCCATGATCTTCATTTTCTGAATGTTGAGTTTTAAGCCAACTTTTTCACTCTCCTCTTTCACCTTCATCAAGAGGCTCTTTAGTTCTTCTTTACTTTCTGCCATAAGGGTGGTGTCATCTGCATATCTGAGGTTATTGACATTTCTCCCGGCAATCTTGATTCCAGCTTGTGCTTCTTCCAGCCCAGCGTTTCTCATGATGTACTCTGCATCATGAGAATGTTATCACTAGATGGTAATTTATGTATATTACCTGTAATCTTTAAAAGAGTTCAGAAAGATGAATATTCTTATTCCCATTTTACACAGAGGGAAAATGAGGCTCAGAGAGATTAAGTAACCATCCAAGATGACTGAGCTAATACAGAGCAGGACTGAAATGTTGAGTGTGGTTTGCCTGACCCTCCTGACCAATGCCTGCCTTTCATTTCAACACCCCATAGGGCTGTTTCCACAAAGTTGTATGTCTGGCTGTCCTCTAATTTCTTCCCTGCACACGTGCTGCTTTATGGCCCAAGATTTTAAGCCACTGAGGGCAGGATGGTTCTTACACATTGTGTAGTAGTGTTTGGTGGGAACATGAATCAAGAACACAAGTGTACTTTTCTGTATATAAAGGACACAAACAATTAACTGTAGGCAGATGGCTGTGAATTGCAGGATTCTTCTCATCATCCATTCCCCATGGAACTATCCAACGACTGGTGAGTCCCCCCCTACCAGGGAGAGGATTCTCCTAGGTCCTCTGAGACATCCTCCCAGGCAGGGTCATGTAAAACTTCTTTAGCATCCTTAGAGTGTGAGCATTGCTCGGTCAGGTGTGACATCTGGATATCAAGTGATGGAGAACCAATATATCTGCCATAAACAATGAATGTGGGAAGAATTTAGAAAAACCTAGACTCGCAGGCCTGTGATAGACTCCCGTGCCCCAGCCACGTGGGAAATCAGTGCCGCCCTGTCACAGTTATGAGGCTGAGCATATCTGGTTGATGTCAGGGTCAGATGGAAGCTTCTTGTCCATGTGTGGTGGAGCCCATCTGTGTGATGGAAGCCCCTTTGTGACCATCCAGCCATGTGGCCATCCAGACTCATAACAGAGACAGGAAGCTTGCTAGTCAGAGCTCAAATCATTGCAGAGTGCTCCCCACACAGAGTAGGAATCTTCCAGACCCTCCTGGACAGAGCAGGGAGGGGGAACAGACAGATCCTTGTCCTCATGCCACCCCGTGTGTGTGTGTGTGTGTGTGTGAAGGCCTGGCACTGCATCACCTACCTTGCGCCCCCCACCCCCACCCTAACAACCTGGGCCTTTTCTCCTCCAGGTTCCTCACGGCAGTTTTTGGTGGCTTCCTCTTATTCCAGCAATACAAAGCCCTTTGCAAATAAGCCTCAGGGTGACTCCCTCCCTATTTTAAAGACAAATTTAAATCATTTTCTTCAAAGTATGTCAGGTTCAGAAACTAGAATTCCCACATTACTGCTGACTCAGTTGCTATGTCTCTGCCATCATTTCACTGCAAAACGCCTCCGGCCATTTTCACTGCAAAACTCAGGCAATGGGAAGTGGAAAGGGCGTTTTCTGTCTGAAAAGCTCCATCTCTGCTCTGCCAGCTACCTGCTTGCCTGCATGCACTGGGCATTGGCTGAGCAAGTGGCCCTGCAAACGACTTCACAGCCGGCTCTCACATTCTCTTATCAAAGCCACTTGATAAAGGGAGTGAATTCAGGCACAGGAAGTGCCCAATTAGTATGTACCTGCTAGGATGGTGTTAATTAGCAATATCTGTATTGCAGCATGGCCTTCAGTCTGCTTGCCCAAATCCATTAATAACACCTCACAAGGGCAATTTAGAAACTGACCTTTCATGAAGGTTTCCTGATGTGCTGCAAGCCTTTGTTGTTGTTATTCAGTCGCCCAGTCATGCCCGACTCCTCTCAGTCCCATGGACTGCAGCACGCGAGGCCTCCTTGTCCCTCACCATCTCCCAGAGTTTGCCCAAGTTCATGTTCATTGTATCAGTGATGCCATCCAGCCATCTTATCTTCTGACGCCCTCTTCTCCTACCCTCAATCTTTCCCAGCATCGGGGACTTTTACAATGAGTCATCTGTTCACATCAGATGACCAAAATACTGCAGCTTCAGCATCAGTCCTTCCAGTGAATATTTATGTTGATCTCCCTTAAGATTGACTGCTTTGATCTCCTTGCTATCCAAGGGACTCTCAGGAGTCTTCTCCAGCACCACAGTTCAAAGGCATCAATTCTTTGGCGTCTGCCTTCTTTACAGTCCATCTCTCACAACCATATATGACCACTGGGAAGACCATAGCCTTGACTATACAGACCTTTGTCGGCAGAGTAACGTCTCTGCTTTTCAACACACTGTCTAAGTGTGTCATCGCTTTCCTGCCAAGAAGCAATCGTCTTCTGATCTCATGGCTGCAGTCACCATCCGTAGTGATTTTAAAGCCCGAGAAGTGGAAATCTGTCACTACTTCCAACTTTTTCCCCTTCTATTTGCTATGCAGTAATGGGGCTGGATGCCGTGATCTTAGTTTTTTTTTTTTTTTTTAATATTTAGTCTTAAGCCTCCTCTTTCATTGTTTTCCTTTACCCTCATCAAGAGTCTCTTTAGTTCCTCTTCACTTTCTGCCATTAGAGTGGTATCATCCTCATATCTGAGGCTGTTGATGTTTCTCCCACCTATCTTGATTCCAGGTTGTAGCTCATCCAGTCTGTCTTTTCTCATGATGTGCTCAGCGTATAGGTTAAACAAACAGGGTGACAGCAGACAGCCTGTCTTACTCCTTTCTCTTTTTTGAACCAATCAGTTGTTCCATACAGGGTTCTAACTGTTGCTTCTTGACCCACATACAGGTTTCTCCGGAGACAGGTAAGATAGTCTGGTATTCCCATCTCGCTAAGAGTTTTCCACAGTTTGTCATGATCCACACAGTCAAAAGCTTTAGCGTAGTCGATGAAACAGAGGCAGATGTTTTCCTGAAATCCCCTTGCTTTGTCTATAATCCAGTGAATGTTGGCAATTTGATCTCTAGTTCCTCTTCCTTTTCTAAACCCAGCTTGGACATCTGGAAGTTCATGGTTCTCATAATGCTGAAGCCTAGCATGAAAGATTTTAAGCATGACCATACTAGCAAGGGAGATGAATGCAATAGTCTGATGGTTAGCACATTCTTTGGTACTACCCTTCTTGGGAATTGGGAAGACGTTTGACCTTTTCCAGTCTTGTGGGCACTGTTGGGTCTTCCAGATTTGCTGCCATAATGAATGCAAACCTTGATGGTATCATCCTTTAGGGATTTGAATAGTTCTACTGGAATTTCATCACATCCACTAGCTTTATTAACAGTAGTGTTTCTTAAGGCCTACTTGACTTTGCACTTCAGAATGTCTGGCTCTGGGTGACTAACCACACCATCATTTCTAAAGCCTAGGAATCATTTTAAGATGTTTAAGATGGAGGCTAACATTCTAATTAGAGGTGCTTAAGCTTGAGTGGGTCCTGCCCACAAAGTGGGGGCCTGGGGGGAGGTATTAGCTTGAGGACCAGATGCATATAAAGTGAGTAGTTAGGGAGGAACTTGAATTAGAAACAGCTTGAAGTGAGGACCAAGCCAAGGGGATATGGTGGACATGTTGGTACCTGGGCAGAGAAGTAGCCAAGGCACCAGGAGTGGGGGATGGGAATGAGTAGGGGCATAGCTGTGAGGCTCCCCAGCCCAAGAAAGAAATCCTTGAACTCTGGGTCTGAGGAAGGCCATCTCTTCACGTTGAGATTGGAGCATCTTATTTGAGCAGGATGCTTCATAAAGGATGGACTCTATTCAACCTAAACTCATAGAATATCAGCTTTGGATACGACCTTGGGGAGCTCAATTTCAACTGCCTCCACTTGTAGACAAGGCAGCAGAAACCCAAGAAGGCTAAGTGATTTGTCCAAAGGCACACAGTTATTAGAAAAGGTAGCTAGAAATGAAGGCCGGATTTCTGATTCAGTAATTGGTGCCCTCTCCATGGCAGAAAGCTACTCCATTGTTGGGCTCCCCTTGTGTCTCAGCTGGTAAAGAATCCACCTGCAATGTGGGAGACCTGGGTTTGATCCCTGGGTTGGGAAGACCTGCTGGAGGAGGGCATGGCAACCCACTCCAGTATTCTTGCCTGGAGAACCCCCGTGGACAGAGGAGCTTGGCAGGCCACAGTCCGTGGGGTCACAAAGAGTCCATGGGGTTGCAAAGAGTCCATGGGGTTGCAAATAACTCCATTGTTCTTTTGTTGCTTAATTTATTCAGGAAATGTCATTCATTTAGGTCATTCTCTCATTCTATAAACATCTACTATGTATGAGGCATTGCCTAGGTGCTGGGAATAATACACAGTTACTATCCCTCTCCTCTCAAGAAGCTCACAGAATTACACAAAAGGCAGCTTGAGTCAATAATGGCAACAGATGCAAGGTGAACCCTGCTAGGTCCCCGCTGGGTGTGCTGTGAGCACAGAGGAGGGGCCTGGGGTTAGGGACAGCTTCGTGAAGGAGTGCCCAAACGGTATCATGTCCATAATGATCAGGCGTGAATCCAGCCCCACCAATGCCAGGGCCAGCCCAGTGTCTAAAGCAGGGTGAGCTGGGAGGCAGAGCCCAACATGCTAGTGGAATGCTGACGGGAACTGATGACAGTTGGGCTTTGATTCAGACAAACCTGTCTTTTTAAATATAATTTTATGTATTTGTTTTGGCTGTGCTGGGTCTTCATCACTGCACGAGCTTTTCTCTAGTTGCCGCGGGCCAGGGCTGCTCTCTATCTGTGATGCGGAGCTTCTCGTTGCAGTGGTTTCTCTTGTTGTGCAGCAGGGGCTGTAGGGTGCTCAGGCTTTAGTAGCTGCAGCACAGGGGCTCCGTAGTTGTGGCTCCGGCCTAGTTGCTTCAAGGCACGTGGGATCTTCCCAGATCGGGCATTGAACCTGTGTCTCCTGCACTGACAGGAAGATTCCTTACCACTGAGCCACCAGGGAAGCCCCACACAAATCTGTCTTTCAACTTTGTGTCTACCCCCTCCTTGCTGTGTGACCACGGGCAGTGACAGTCCTCCCTGGCAAGGGAGGCAAAGACTGAACGGAGTTGTTGGGAAGATGAAAGCAGAGGGCAGGCACAAGACCTTGTGCTGCGCTTGGCCCCTCTGAATTCCAGGCTACGAGACTCCAGCTGCCTGTGCAGCTGGCTTTGAGAATGTCTACTTTGCCCCAGACGTCAGCTAGCCCTTCACCAGAAGCAGTCAGAGGCCTCTCTCCAAATTCAGAGACTCAACGAGCAGTAGCCTGAAGCTTCCCCGAGAAGAGACTGCTGTGGGGAGCACAGCTGCTTCAGAAAAATCTGATGTGCTTTCTCTATCCCTCTGGGCCTACAGTGTTAATTAGGAAGACTGCATGCGTGAACACTTGGCTTTTCTTTTCTTTCCTTTCTTTCCTAATCTCTCAAAAAAGCCCTTTTGATCAGCACTGTGAAACGATGTGCAAAGATGTGTTAAGAATATGCAGGAGGGTCTGCCTCCTTTGATGCCAGCTTCTGCACCCAAGGTGGGTTTCAGAGCATTTTGTCCTCTGTTCCCAGTGCCCAGATGGCCCAGACCACTGCTGCTTGCCCTGGGAATGGCTCTCCTACTTCCGGCTCCCACCGAAGTCCCTGTCTAATGAGTTTGTGCAGAATCGGAAGGGCCAGGCCTAGCTGGCTGTCCCCGGCACCTGGGAGAGCATATGGCCGGCTGGGGCTGCCTTCGGCTGGGTCCCTGGCAGCGTGGACCCATGTGTTGGGGCCAGTGTTTGCCCCCAGTCCTGGGCACTGCCCCTGAGAATACCGTGTGGGTGGACTCTTCTTGGGAGAAGGGCGATGGGGAAATGTCGGGGGAGGGGACACTACAGAATGTGAAGGACTAAGGCCAGGGCAGCTAGTAGGTGCGGAGGAACGTGGGGTCAGAATTCCAAACTTCCACCATCTCTCCTTACTCCCTTCCATTATGCCAACCATCTTTTATGACTATAGAAACCCAGTGGGTATGTATGTAGCTGTCTCCTAGTTTTCCCTCACGTCACCCCCAAGCAGGATTTAGCATTTTCCTGCAACACTTAAATAGGAAACCCTCTCCAAGAGACATTAGTGAGAACTGTGGACTTTACTTGGTCTATCACTTCAGTTCAGTCGCTCGGTCGTGTCCGACTCTGCGACCACATGGACGGCAGCACGCCAGGCTTCTCTGTCCATCACCAACTCCCGGAGCTTACTTAAACTCATGTCCATCATGGTCTATAGTGGGGTTATATTGCCTAGAACAGAGAATTTCATGAGAAAGAGAGGAAAGGAGGGAGGTAGGGGGGAGAGCTGGAGGGAGGGAAAGAAGGAAACCTCATTTGGGTTTTGCTTTCCTCAAGTCTTACTTCTCAGCCTTCAGCCACAGGCTCCACTTCTGTCCCTGATCCTGCCCCACGAAGCCTCTAATTCTCCCCTAGTCTACCTCTCAGACCTTCCCAGACGACGTCTCTGTGTCTTCCCGTCTGATCTGTTGCTTGGCTCCGGCCCTGTTCCTGCAGCTTGCATCTTCCCTGTCATCACCAGTTCAGCAAATAATGTACCCCTGGCTGCTTCAGAAGCAGTAGGAATCCTAAATAACCAACATTTGTTCTTGCCAACACAAAGAAACTTGTAAGTGTCCCAGACAGGAGAGAAGTGTGGAAGGTGGAATGTGAATGACCCCACCCACCTCTCTCCCAGACCCCAGCCCCACACCTGGGCCTCCATTTCCCCTTCCCACCCTCTGAATTCCTGGCCAGGGGACTTGCAAATGACTCAGGACCCTCTCTTCTCATGTCACACGAGCACTTCTTTTTCCTAGAACCCAAGAGGTATTGAAGTGAAGTGAAGTGAAGTCGCTCATTCGTGTCCAACTCTGCGACCCCATGGACTGTAGCCTACCAGGCTTCTCAGTCTATGGGATTTTCCAGGCAAGAGTACTGGAGTGGGGTGCCATTTCCTTCTCCAGGGGATCTTCCCAACCCAGGGATCAAACCCCCGTCTCCCGCATTGCAGGCAGACGCTTTACCCTCTGAGCCACCAGGAAAGCCTATTACTCATTGTAATAGGTATTAGTATTACTCAAGAGGTATTACTCATTGCATTTGGGTTTTGTTATTCATGGTAGAAGTTTCAGAGAATTCCTTGGGTGCATAGAGGAAAATCACCAAAGAGGACTCCAAACTGGCCTCCAAATAAATATAAAGCAAAAATCTCCCAGATGTAATGGAACTAAATCACAGCAAATTAGCTTTTCTGGTACAAAACATTCTGTCAAAAATGCTAGAGGCCTTGTGCTGTGCAGATTCTTCCTTGGAGTGAAGTAAAAGATGTGGCTTACCTCATCTCTTCTCTGTATCCCTGGCTCAAATGGCAGTGCAGCTGTGGCCTCTAATGAGATCAGGTATTATTCTTGGGAGCAGGTATTAACAGGACCACAGCATTGAGGGAACGTGCTCACGTCATCTTCCCACTCAGCACAGCGCTGGCAGAGAGGGTCCTCCATGCCAGCTTTGTGTATCTGTGGCCCTCACGTCTTGAGTCAGGCAGTGATCCTTTACCAAACCTTCTCCGGAATGTGTGAGGTGGGGGGCTGGGGGGTCAGACAGAGATTGGGAAATGGGGTGGCATCTGTCAGTGGCAGTAATCCAACACCTTTCCTCACTGGAATCTTTCGGATACAAAAGGTAGTAGCTTTCAACCAAGAAAATGAAATGTTTCAGCTAGCCTATGGAAACTCAAGTTGAAACAAAAGGGGATGTTGGGTGATATTTTCCAGAGTTATAAGCCATTTTTCTTGGAGAAAATGGAGAGCTAGGTTTGGTTGATATAAAGCCAAAGCATACGACTCACTTATTTTAGGGATTTACCTGATATATCCACATACACATATATATGTAATATATTTATACAATATACATAAAACAATGTGATATAATGACATAGATGTCTTTACATAGTATAGAGACATATACTATACTATAGTATACTATACACTGACAGAGGAGCCTCGTGGGCTGCAGTCCATGGGGTCACAAGACTGCAGTCCAGGGTCGCAAGTGAGTCACACAGGACTTAGTGACTGAACATCAACAAATAGACATATACATATATGCCTGAAAGGTGACGCTGTGGAAGTGCTGCACTCAATAAGCCAGCAAATTTGGAAAACTCAGCAGTGGCCGCAGGACTGGAAAAGGTCAGTTTTCATCCCAATCCCAAAGAAAGGCAATGCCAAAGAATGTTCAAACTACTGCACAATTGCACTCATCTCACACACTAGTAAAGTAATGCTCAAAATTCTCCAAGCCAGACTTCAGCAGTATGTGAACTGTGAACTTCCTGATGTTCAAGCTGGTTTTAGAAAAGGCAGAGGAACCAGAGATCCAATTGCCAACATCCACTGGATCATCAAAAAAGCAAGAGAGTTCCATAAAAACATCTATTTCTGCTTTATTGACTATGCCAAAGCCTTTGACTGTGTGGATCACAATAAGCTGTGGAAAATTCTGAAAGAGATGGGAATACCAGACCACTTGACCTGCCTCTTGAGAAACCTGTATGCAGGTCAGGAAGCAACAGTTAGAACTGGACATGGAACAACAGACTGGTTCCAAATAGGAAAAGGCGTACATCAAGGCTGTATATTATCACCCTGCTTATTTAACTTATATGCAGAGTACATCATGAGAAACGCTGGGCTGGAAGAAGCACAAGCTGGAATCAAGATTGCTGGGAGAAATATCAATAACCTCAGATATGCAGATGACACCACCCTTATGGCAGAAAGTGAAGAAGAACTAAAGAGCCTCTTGATGAAAGTGAAAGAGGAGAGTGAAAAAGTTGGCTTAAAGCTCAGAAAACTAAGATCATGGCATCTGGTCCCATCACTTCATGGCAAATAGATGGGGAAACAGTGGAAACAGTGTCAGACTTTATTTTTCTGGGGTCCAAAATCACTGCAGATCGTGATTGCAGCCATGAAATTAAAAGACGCTTACTCCTTGGAAGGAAAGTTATGACCAACCTAGAGAGCATATTCAAAAGCAGAGACATTACTTTGCCAACAAAGGTCAGTCTAGTCAAGGCTATGGTTTTTCCAATGGTCACATATGGATGTGAGAGTTGGACTGTGAAGAAAGCTGAGCACTGGAGAATTGATGCTTTTGAACTGTGGTGTTGGAGAAGACTCTTGAGAGTCCCTTGGACTGCAAGGAGATTCAATCAGTCCATCCTAAAGGAGATCAGTCCTGGGTGTTCATCGGAAGGACTGATGTTGAGGCTGAAACTCCAATACTTTGGCCACCTGATTTGAAGAGCTGACTCATTGGAAAAGACCCTGATGCTGGGAAAGATTGAGGGCAGGAGGAGACGGGGAAGACAGAGGATAAGATGGTTGGATGGCATCACCAACTTGATGGACATGGGTTTGGGTGAACTCGGAGTTGGTGATGGACAGGGAAGCCTTGTATGCTGTGATTCATGGAGTCACAAAGAGTCGGACACGACTGAGCGACTGAACTGAACTGAACTGATATCCATATGGCTTCCCTGCCATATGGGGAAAATGTATCTGCCTGCAATGTGGAAGACTCGGGTTCTATCCCTGGGTATGGAAGATTCCCCTGGAGAAGGGAATGGCTACCCACTCCAGTATTCTTGCCTGGAGAATTCCATGCATGGAGGAGCCTGATGGGCTACAGTTCACGGGGTTGCAAAGAGTCAGACACGACTGAGCGACTTGCACTTCATTTCACTTCATATAATGTCAGTAACACCTTGTTTTAAGACAACCCACTCTCTCCAGCTTCCTGTCAGTGTCTAACAGCAAGTTTGTGTCATGAAACAATAAATAGAGAAGTTGGCTGACTAAAGACCTATACCAGGTTGCAGCTGCTTGGGAAAGAGAGGAGTACTGATTTCGTGAAGATTTAGCTGATCACAGCAAAGCAGCATATCTCCAGCTTCCTTTACCCCAGGTGGCTTTCTGCATTCCTCTTGCCACAGCTGTGCAGGGCTGCCTGTCCACGCCCAGGGAAATGAAACCCTGACTGACGCCTGGGCTTTGATCCTACCCGCCTCTCCACAGTGCAGGCAAGCATTCCCATGGACCCAACCCAGCCATGAGCAAAGTACCTCTGGCCAGGAAGGGGTCTGTGGCAGAGATATGTGATGGAGCGGGTGTGGGCAAGGGCTGGGGAGGCCCCTTTGTTTGTGCCACTGCAATGAGGGGTGACTCTCCCCACGTGACTCTGCTTCCCCGAGGCTGCTTCTCCTTGTGGGGTTAATTACATCAACCTGAATCTCAGGGAGGGTGAATTAATTGCCAAACACTTTACAATTATCAGGAGCCCATGAGGTGCTTCGCCACCGTAAAGCATTACTGCTAATTATTGTTCGTAATCATAAAGGTTCTGAAGTGCCAAAGGCTCCCATGGCAACCTTAACTCTTCTCCTTTCTCTCGCTCTCACACACAGTGATAGATTTTTTCATTACAGTATTAAATGCAGCTCATAAATCTGCCATATTATGGGCAAATATTTATTTATATAATATAAGTAGGCAGTGCTGGGGTAATGATTCCTCTTGTAAATGCTCTGGACATTCCAGTCCTCAGCCTAATGACATACACAGGGCACCTAGAATATCAGTCAATGCACTTCATTCATCTGCAAAATCTATATCAGATAGACGTCATGAGGAAGGACAGGGACTGTGACTTTATTTTTATTGTATGTCACTAAGAATAATCCAGTCAATAATAATACTTGACTGAGAGTATTCTATAAAAATAGCAGAAATATATCCCTAAACAGGCAATATAAACCATGGATCAATTGAAAGGTTGCTTTGCAGGGAGATGATGGGTTGTGCCCCAGAATGGAAGCACAAGGCTAAGAGACTTGGCAAGTTTATCATGTTGGCTAAATGAACTGCTGAGGATGGAGGTCCAGTGTAAAGGTAGCTTGGCTCTTACATATGCTTTGTGCATAGTAATGACGGCATCAGCGGAAGGAGATCCGCCTCGTTTACATGGATGTGTTTGAACCTCAGCTGTGTGTCTAGCCTGGGACATTTGCAATATGAAGGTTTCTAAAGCAGGTTGTTTGGGGATGTTGGGAAATGCTCCCTCCAAGGGAAGGGGTCTCGTGTGGATACTGTGCTCTCACCATCTGGTTGGGGAGTGTGTTGGTTGATTGCTTCTGTAGTTTTTAGTGGGGACTGGTGATCGAACTTGGCTTTCTTCTCTTCTCCTTATCTGGAGCTTAGAGCTGATTTCCTCTGGGACTTTCCTTCTTGAAGAAGAGCTGCTCTGACCACTATGCTTGGTCTACATCTGGAGAGAATTCTAAATGCTTTCAGTAAAGTCTCCAGGTATGGGGTGATGGCCAGTGCCTTGATTAGAGCCCGCTGACCCTATAAAGTGGAGTTGTACAGGCCACAGGGGAGGGGGACATTTATCCCAAACAACGGTAAACCCAAATGTCAAGCCAAGGGAGGAAAAGCTAACGAGAAGAAAGGACCACAGTGAGGTCGCGAGGGGCATCCCTGACAAGTTGGCCTTCTCTGGTTGTGACAAGTGACATGGCCAAGTAAGCAAGTCAGTGCACGTGTTGTGGGTATGCTGTGTCTCTAGTGTCCAGGGAGGGACTGCAAAAGAAATGAAAATAAGATAGTGGGATTCGTCTTCCAGTCACTCACACGCTGGGTGTGGTGAATAGGGCTGGAGATCAGAGATCTGGGTGGAAAAAGACCTCAGTGGGCTGCAAAGAAATAGAACTAGTAGAGAGGTGTGAAAGGGAAGACTGTCTTGGAGGCCATGATTGTCAAGATTGTCAGCACCAGCAATAGGTGCTGAGGGTGTGGTTCAGAAAGCCTCCATGGAAAACACAGGATATTGATCTCAGGGCTGCTCAGACCTGGCTGGAATCCTGGCGCAGCTACTGGCTCAGGTGGGAGACGTTGGGGAAGGTACTTCACCTCGCCTGGCTTCAGTCTCCTGTTCCACAAAATGAGGGACGATAGTAGCATGTATATTTAAAAGTAACTGTGAAAATCAAATGAGGTACTGAGTGTAAAACTATTTGCCACACTGCCTGACAATGAGTGCTCCATAAATATTAGTATCAGTGTTAACTGATAAGCTTGAGATGGTGGGGAGGGGCCTAGGTGGGTAATGAGAACATATGTAGATTACAGCCATTGAATTTAAGAGTGAGGCTCTATGGGGATGACTTCCCTCGTGGCTCAGATGGTAAAGTGTCAGCCTACAATGCGGGAGAAAAGTGAAAGTGAAAGTGAGGTCGCTCAGTCGTGTCCGACTCTTTGCAACCCCATGGACTGTAGCCTATCAGGGTCCTCTGTCTATGGGATTCTCCAGGCAAGAATACTAGAGTGGGTTGCCATTTCCTTCTCCAGGGGATCTTCCCAACCCAGGGATCAAACCCAGGTCTCCCACATTGCAGGCAAATGCTTTACCATCTGAGCCACCAGGGAAGATCTCCTGGAGAAGGAAATGGCAACCCACTCCAGAATTCTTGCCTGGAAAATCCCATGGATGGTGGAACCTGGTAGGCTACAGTCCATGGGGTCGCGTCAGACAGGACTGAGCAACTTCACTTTCACTTTTTATGGGGATGCTTATTTCTTAGGTAAGTGTTGGAGGTGCAGCGTTTTCAGCTTGGGCTCAGACTAAGACAGTCTGCGTTTATATCCCGACTCTGCCTCATAATAGATGTGTTCAGCAAGTTATTTACCTCCTTGTACTTGGGTTTGCTCATTTGTAAATGGGAATGATTATAATCATACCTATCACTGAGGACTGTTATCGGATGCAAATGAGTTAGTACACAAAACACTGAAAACAGTATCTGGCACATAGTAAGTTCTACATGGTACTGGCTATTTTTATTGGTGTTATTGTTTTGTCATTTCATATATATACTTAACTTGAAAGTGAGTCACTCAGTTATCTGACTCTTTGTGACCCCATGAACTGTAGCCCATCAGGCTCCTCTGTCCATGGAATTCTCCAGGCAAGAACACTGGAATGGGTTGCCATTTCCTTCTCCAGGGGATCTCCCCAACCCAGGGATCAAACCCAGGTCTCCCTCATTGCAGGCAGACTCTTTACCAACTGAGCCACCAGGGAAATTTCTGAATTATAAATGCAAAGAATCTAACATAGGAGTGAGTATTTGACTGACAAAATTAATTAGTGAGCTGCCAATGTCAGGCCTAAGTACCCAAGGGTCACTCATGGAAATAAAGGGTATTGCTGATGAGAGGTTCTTGGGTACTGCTGTTGCGTGTGATGACAGCTGGAGATTCCATCACATTCTAATCATGTTCAAAATGAAATCTTGGTTGCGAAATGAACACTAGAGAAGAGACACCAGTGTCCAGGATGCAATAAAAATTCAGGAACACACGATAAGAGTAGATCCCAGTGGTGACTAGGGTCACAGAATAAAGACTAGGATATGAATTTTCTTGGGTTCCTTCGCCTCATGCCAACTGAGGGACCTCCCCATCGTAACCACCTGTGGTAATTAAAAGGAACAACCATGAGGGCTTAGATGGCAGTGCTGGGGTATGTGTCTAGTAAATTTTAAGTCATTAGTCAGTCAGCTTATTGCTTGCATGGTTACAAAGCCCTCAGTTTTGTTTCGTTTCACTGGGAGCTACCATGCAGAGTTTCTGAGCCTGGGTAGAAGTGACAGGCTCAGGGCTCTTTGCGCTTGCAGAGACCCAGCCCAAGTGATGAGAGGCCAGTGTGGACGGTCTGGCTGGTTCCAGCCTCCTCCAAGGAGACCACGTATGAACACAGTGTAGAGCTGCTGGCAACCTGGAGGGAAGCTTAGAGAATGCATTTGTTGGGACTTGTCCAGGAGGTGTGACAGCATTCATCTGTCAGTTCACCCATCCATTTATTCACCAAATATTTATTGAGCATTTTCACATGCCATACTCGGTACTGGGCCCTGGGTTACAATAACACACGAGGCAGATGTGGTTCCTGGGCTGCTGACAGGCCGTCATGGTATGGTGGCAGCATTATGGGAGGGAAGGTGGCGCACAGACCACTTATGAAGAGGAACGTAGAGGTTCTGAGCTACAGAACTGGTTCTATAGCAGCTGAGAGGTCAGACGCCCTGCAGAAAGGGAGACAGTCCAAATCTGGTGTTTCTCTTAAGCAGAACCAGTACAATTAGATGAGGTCTGATGGAGTTGTTGAAACTACAGGGCTAGTCCCACGGTGTGCTTCTGTCCCGCTTCTAAGCACAGGATGGCTGAGCTGTGCTAATGCCAACAAAAGTGTCTCCATCTTTATGTCATAGGCTCCCAGGCCTTGGGTGGCAGCCATCGACACAAACACAGAACAGGGCCTGGAGCTGAACCAAGGCTATAAAGTCTGCTCCTCTCTACCCATCTCTCCAAGAAACAGAATAGACTGCAGAGTAGTGTTAGGACTGTTGACATTTAAAAGCAGATTTCAATTTAATACTTCAGAAGGGCTTTAAAGACATACACAAAAGGTCTGAAACACATAATAAAATCCATGATAAATAGACATCCTCACTCCATCTCTCACCGCTCGCCACAATTCTTTGTCCAGTTATCTTCCAGGGAACATGTGGAGTTTAAAAATGAAATCGCAACTAGCACTTCTAGCGATGCTATGATGCCTGGTACATCAACTCATTTTTCTTTCAGAGGAAGTAAGTCACCTTTTTCGCATGTTCTTGACACCCACCTGCCACACCTTAGGGAGACCCCTCCTCTGTGCTGTCCTGAACTTTATCAATTACTACACCAAAAGAAATGTTTGTTGTTTAGTTCAAGTAGGTCAGTAGTGTTTTCTCTACCTTATAAAGAGGATTCTGTAAAATCAGAACGTAAATCTCAGTAACAACTGAGAAAAGAAGAGAGTCGCTCATAGCTCTAAAGGAAAATAGCATTGCAAAAATATCAAGATTCATAATTCACACAGATTAAATTATCCTTTAACTGCTTGGTCTCAAGAACCATGTTATTGCTGCATATTTTAAGCATCTCTTAAATAAGATTAATTTTTATAATGACAGGTAATGCCACTCACAAGGGGAAAATAACAATTTATTTATTATCCTAGATTAGGAATTAAAAAGCATTTCATTGCAATTTAACCGGTGAGTCGGAATCTTCATCCAGAGATCAGTTATCATCATCCTGGTGTGAAGCTCATTAACTTGGGGGAATGGGGAAGAAGCAGAGAGGATGGGGTGGAGGAGACCCGTGGGCTTTGAGCGGGCCCATCTGTGGATCTGGCCTCTGGGCTGTGTGAGGAGTCTGCCCTGGAGATGAAAGCAGGCAGTCTTTCAGGGTATCTAAGCAACAGTTCTTCAGACATGATTCTGGCTTTAATTTAAACCATATTTATTTTCTGATTACAAAATAAATTACAAACAATATTCATTGTAAATAATTAGAAAATTTTTGAAGCCCAAAGGATAAAATAGTAACTTGCCACATCCTTCCTCTGGAGACTCACACTGATAACATCTCCCTTTGTCTGATGAGGTTGTTTCAAAGCAGGGACAATGCTTGATGGAAAGTGAAAAGGCTGTGTGGTGAGAGCAGGCTGGTGTGTCCCATGAGGAGCAAGGTGGCTGCTGCAGCTGGAGCAGAGTAACCCAACAGCAAGAGGGAGAATGCTGGGAGGGAAGGTCAGAGAGACAATGGGGGGCAGAACTGAGAGGTTCTGCAGGTCAGAGCAAGGACTGGACGTTTCATTCTGAGTGAGACAGGGAGCCACTGAAGGGTATTTATCAAGGGAGTGACGTAATATGACTGATGCTTCTTGGGAGCGGGGAGGCCAGTAGCACAAGGGTAGACGTAGTCAAGATATGATGCTGGCTCAGGTGAGGATGCCAGTGGTAGAGGTGGTTAAGAAAAAGGGTGTGTGTGTGTGTGTTAGATTCCAGATGTAACTCAAAGGCGGAGCCTAAAGTTACTGATAAATAGCCTGTGGAGGACAAGAGAGAGGAGGTGAGAATGGCTCCTATGTTTCTGTCCTGAGCAACAAGAAGGCATTGCTTGTTT
This sequence comes from Bos indicus x Bos taurus, assembly GCF_003369695.1. NCBI lineage: Eukaryota > Metazoa > Chordata > Mammalia > Artiodactyla > Bovidae > Bos > Bos indicus x Bos taurus. The sequence goes on along the minus strand of NC_040095.1, from coordinate 9,478,011 downwards.
ACTGAGAAGTGGGAGACTAGAGGAAGGCAGATTAAAGTCAGGACAACAGGAGCTTAGCTTTGGACACATCACATTTGAGATGTCACTTTGACATCCAAGTAGAGGTTAACAAGTGGGCAGTTGGATTTATGACTCTGCAGTTTGGGGTGATGTCTGGGCTACAGAACTAAATTTTGGAGTTGTCAACATGGAGCTGGCATTTGAGGCCACTGGGCTGAATGAGATCACCCCGAGAGCGAGTGCACGTAGAGATGAGATCTGAGGATGACATCAGGGGAGCTCGAGAAGGAGCAGCCAGGGCAGGAGGAGGGGAAGCAAGACAGTGGTGTCTCAGAGGTCAGTTGAAGAAAATCTTCCAAGAGGGAGGCAGTGATCAACCATCAAATCAAAACTGCTGATGGGTTGAGTCAGATTTGCTGAGCAATGACCACTGGCTTTGGCAGTGCTGAAGTCAACAGTGACTTTGACGAGAGCAGCTGCAGTGGAAAATTGGAAGTGCAGGGGGCTCATGAGGCGATGGGAGGAGACGAAGGGTAGACGAGAGGTAGAGGCCAAAGAGTAGGCTCAAGGAGTTCACCGTTGATGCAGTGGAATTATGAGGCGTCCGAGTATTCAATCAGCAAAGAGGAGCTCATTCTTGTCTCTGGGTGTCTGTGAGGATCAGCTTGCTGTGTGTCTGCTAGATCAAGGAGGGGAGGATTCACCCAACTGAGAGCTGCAGAGAAATTCTTACGTCTGTAAAGATGGGATCAGGGGTGTCCAGCAGAGAACCCCTTTACTAGCCATTGTTGTCGTTCAGTTGCTCAGTCATGTCTGACTCTTTTTGACCCCATGGACTGCAGCACGCCAAGCTTCCCTGTCCTCCACCATCTCCCAGAGTTTGCTCAAACTCATGCCCACTGAGTCAGTGAGGCCGTCCAACCATCTCATCGTTTGTCGCCCCCTTCTCCTCCTGCCCTCAATCTTTCCGAACATCAGGATCTTTTCCAATGAGTTGACTCTTAGCCGACTGGCCATTGGCTGTCATCAGATAAGCAACGCAAAAGGTGGAATAATTTGATAAAAGCAGCTCACATTTTCTGTTGGTTTTCACTTTCCAAAAGTGCCTTCACATGTGTCACCTGATCTCCGCATGGACAGGGGAGGGAGCCATTATTTCATAGGCAAGGAAACTGGGACGCAGTCAAGATCATAGGTAGCGTGAATAGAGGAGCTGGGACTCAACAAGAGTGTTTTTTTTAACTCCAGGTCCCAGCTCTCTTAAAAGGCAGATGCTTTTTTGTTTTTTTAGCTTGCTTGTGTGCATGCATGTGTGCTAAGTCGCTCCAGTCATGTTACAACAGTGAAATAATTCCCATGAGTCAGGCCCTCCTGGATGGTCTTTCCATGAATACACCATGTAAACCTCAGAACAACCCTATCAGGAAGCTACTATTAGCATCCTCATGCTATAGATGAGGAGGCTGATACAGAGAAGCTAAGCAACTTGTCCCACATCATACAGCTAGGAAGCTTGAATTAGGATTGGAACTCAGGCTTTTTGACCTTAGAACTCATGCTCTTGACTGCTACATTCTGCACTTTCACCTTCTACATACACAGTCCTTCGAGCAGAGAAAATATGAATTTATTTGACCATAGTCACATGTGGATTGATATTGATCCTAGTCTGCTAAGTCATTTCAGTCATGTCCGACTCTGTGCGACCCCATAGACGTCAGCCCACCAGGCTCCCCCGTCCCTGGGATACTCCAGGCAAGAACATTGGAGTGGGTTGCCATTTCCTTCTCCAATGCATGAAAGTGAAAAGTGAAAGGGAAGTCACTCAGTCGTGTCCGAACCTCAGCGACCCCATGGACTGCAGCCCACCAGGCTCCTCCATCCATGGGATTTTCCAGGCGAGAGTACTGGAGTGGGGTGCCATTGCCTTCTCCCGATCCTAGTCTAGAATTCTGATAATTTGTGTCAACTAAAGGGAATTTTACTGGGCACCTTCTGAGAGTGATACATGGGGTTAGATACTTTGAAATTAGGCATGAAAGAAGTTGAGGTATGGTTTCTTCACTTGGGGAGGTTACAGTGTCAGCAAACATGCCACCGCACATCTGGTTTGGCAATTCTACCATGTTAGGGCAGTAAGGAGAAATGCATGGTCCAGTAGATATGTTATTGGTCAGCAAATATTCACTCTCCCTGACACCTTACCCCGGCTCATGGGAGAGCATACTTCCCTGCCCACGCTGGGTTTGACCATGTCACCTGCTTTGGCTACCAAAATATTGGTAGATACAATGTGAGCAGAGGCTCTAATTGTGCTTGCAGAGTTTGGCTCATGCATTTTTTTCCACCCACCATGAAAAGAACACATCCCTGGGAGCTTCATGTCCCCAAATGCGAGACCCAGGGACCAGACCCATGAGGCTGACTTCCAGCCTCGGGTCACAGCTGACCTACTCCACTTGAGTTCAGCTGATCCCAACAGAGCCTCAAATCAGATCTATGAATGAGAAATAAGTGTTTGTTGTTTAAGTCACTGAGGTTGTTGGAGTTGATATACAGCGTTATTATGGAAAGAGCTGATGAATCCACATAGGAAATATCACCTGAAAATTCACAAATGTGGTGGGAAATTGTAGTTATCATCTTAGAATAACAAGTTGACAGGCAATAGCTATCTGTGGATCAGGACTCAGTTCACTGCAGTCCCAGTTAATATCCAGTGTCTTTCCCCTTGGAGCCACACATTGAAACTACTCTTGGAAGGAGAGAAAAACAACTGCATATCCATATCCATCCTTTCCCTTTTTTTCTTTTGTATTAGACTTGCCAGCCATGATGACTGCCACACCCATGTAGGACAAAATGCATTGCAGCCACTGGCAGAGGGACAGACTTAGGCAGCCACATTCTACTTATAACCCAACTTCTTCCAGTTACATCTGATTGGACCAAGGGCAGACAACTAACCTAAGAACAGCTGACCCATAGGCTGGCCTGAAAAAAAATGATTAGCTCAGCCAATCTAGTCCCTCCAAAATTTGAACTAGGAAGTACAGAAACTTACTTGGTTGTTGAAGTAGAGATGCAGAGAAAAATAGAATAGAAGCAGAGAAGAGGCACAGTGTGCTTAAGGCATGACTAGACAGCTGCAGGATGAAGGTCCAGGAAGCCCTCCTGCAGGGGACCCCATGCTGCCCTCCAGCTCCTCTATCCAGGAAGATTGGCCCCCAGGCACTTCTGAGAAGTTCTTGAGATGCTCTTTCCGTTATTGCTCAATGGGCAGTCTTCCAGACAAGCCCCACACTCACGCAAGCTAACCTAGAAATGTTCTATTCCTTGCACATGTCCCATCCAGCCTAGAAAGCCCACTCAGTCCATCCTCTCCCACGTCTTCCTGGCTCTGACTGAGAGAGGAGAGGCAGAAGCAGCCACTTCTCACTTTATTTTGGTGACCTTCTATGATATTGCAATATACAGTTGAAATGCATAGAGAATCAATTGAAATACACCACCAAGTGTGTCCCTTTCAAAGTGAAGGGCAGAGGTGTTTTGCAGGCTGTTGATTAGCATGCACAGTCACAGACCCAGGCTCGAGAGTCGGTGCTCACAGCAGACAACTTAGAGAAGGTGCGAGGACATAGTGGCCTGAAGGAGGAAGCTGCAGAGGCATGGAGGGCAGCAGGGGACATCAGGCTTCAGAGAAATATTGTCTCCTGTGGTAAAAACACCACTTGTGCATTCAGAGGTGATATTCTAATTTCTTTTGAAAGTAATCATAATAAAGGAGGTTATTAATATGCCCCATTTAAAAAAATTGTTTCATCATTTTTAGAAGCAAAATGAATCATTTGTTTTTCTCACCATCCCTGAACAATAAAAAAAGAAATTTCAAATGGTTCCATCATATGTTCTTATTCTCCACACCTCGTGTGAAATCAGGGGGCCCTGTGGACCACAGGTAATAATGGAAGCTGTAATCAAGACTTGTGGGAGAGGAGTGTATGGAGCATACAGCCTGGCAGAGGAATTATAACTCCAAGGAATTATCACTCCAGTGTGGGATATATAAGATGAGAATCTTATTTTTAATAACAAAAACTGTTTTTTTCCCTTACCAAACATAAATAGATAGCTCAAATAATGCAAAGTAGCCTGAGTAACATAATTTTCTAAATGTAAAAAAGGTTGAGATGGATCTCAAGGGCATAATGGTAAGCAAAAAAAAAAAATGTCAATTTCAAAAGGTTGTATTCTGTACAATCCCATTTATGTAACATTCTTAAAATGACTAAATTATAGAGATGGAGTACAGATGAGTGATCACCAGAGGTTGCAGGGGATGTGTATAACTATAAACACCAGAGGTTACAGGGGATGTGTATATCTATAAAGGGAGAGCACAAGCGAGAGCTTTATAGTGATGGAGTAGTTCTGTATCTTAGCTACAGTTGTAGTGCACAAAACTATACGTGTGATAAAATGACCTAGAACTGTACACATATTATACAACATCAATTTCCTGGGTTTGATACTGTACTATAGGAATGTCAGATGTAACCAGTGGGGAAACTGGGTGACCTCTCTGTGCAGTGTCCTGTGAATATATAATTATTTCAAAGGTAGAAGGCTTAATTTTTAAAAAAAAGAAAACTAACATACTGTGATTAAGAGAGTGAAATTTAAGCCCCACATTTGGGTTTGCCTCATAGCTCAGTTGGTAAAGAATCTGCCTGCAGTGCAGGAGACCCTGGTTCAATTCCTGGATTGGAACGATCCCCTGGAGAAGGGAAAGGCTACCCATTCCAGTATTCTGGCATGGAGAATTCCATGGACTGTATAGTCCATGGGGTCACAAAGAGTTGGACACGACTGAGCAACCTTCACTTTCTGGGAACATTTTTTTTTTTTTGCAATACATTTATCTGACAAAGGGTCTCATATCTAAATATGAATATGTAAGGAATAGCTATAAATCAGTAAGAAAATATATCTGAATGTCCAATGACCATTTGAAAATGTGTGCAACATGGTTATTCATGAGGAAAATGGAAACGAAAACCACAATAAGATACTACTGCATATCAATAAGAATGACTAAAATTAAGAAGACGAACAGTACCAAGTGTGAGAAGGATATAGAGCAGTTAGAATTTTGATGTACTGCAGAAGAGAATGTAAATTGGATAAGCCAATTTGGAAAACTCTGGAGGTGGAACTCCCCAGGAAGCAAATTCTGTGATGAAGATTAGCATGTAGGAAGTTTATTAGGGAGCACTTTTGGAACTAACACCAGGGAAAGGGAAAGATGAGGAAGAACAGAAAGGAGCTTTGGGCAGAAAGAAAAGCTGGGCTACAAGGCAGCCTCAGGATAGAAGCTCTAAAGCTGGGATGGATGACCATTCAGAGTTATTCTGAGGTGGGGCAAGGGACCTCAGTTTTATACCCCTGATCAGTCATTAATCCCTGGAGAAGGGAAAGGCTACCCACTCCAGTATTCTGGCCTGGAGAATTTCATGGATTGTATAGTCCATGGTGTTGCCAAGAGTTGGACATGACTGAGAGACTTTCACTTCACTTCACTTCAGTCATCAGTGACTGATAAGTCATTGGATGTGGGCTGGCTTGAGAATGATGTGTGACCTTGGGAGGAAGGATGTGTCCCTTTCCTTAGCCAAGGCAATCCCTGAAGAGCGTTGACCTCCAGCTGCACACTCAACAGCTAGGAAAATAGTCCTTCAGCTCTGAAGGGGGGTCTGAGGGGCACATCATAGTTTCATCACAGTCCACTGCTTGCACTGCTTGGATTCATTTCATAAAGTTTTGAATTCATTTCATAAACTCTCCAGAATTCTGATGGACTTCATTTGGCACAAACTGTAGTCTCTGCTGTTTCAGCTGGGACAGATACCTTCCTCATACCCTACACCCAGTCTCCCTTTCACTCCCAGTTATCCTCTCGGCTAGTCTCAGTGGCTTATCTGAAGCTATGATGCAGACCTTCACTCCTGAGTCCTGGTTACCACCCTTCTCAGGCTACAGTCACTGCACTCATCATTTTACCACTAAAATTGGGGATGGGGTATCAAGAGGCACCAAATGGGTTGCCTGCATGTCAATTATATTCCTCTCTGCCCTCCTCCTGATGACCTGGGACAGTTGTTTCTCCCAGAATAGTGATTCCTTTTCTCGCCAGTTGCTCTCTTGGGAGAAGGAGCATACAGTGCCCAGGGAGCAGCCCCAGCTCACTGGTTCTCTTGCCGTGTCCCCTCATGGAAGGTTCCAGAGCCTCTAGGCCTGCAGAGCCCAGAGACGCAGGGAAGGAGAGCACAGTCTCTCAGTGTATCACTGGGAGTCATGTTCCATGAGACCTTTCCTCCTTCCAGTCCTCGGTTTCTGCACCACTGTATTCAATCTACTGGGGACACAGAACCATAAAAAAGTCACTGACTTAGAGCATACATTGTGTCCTAAAGGATGACATCACATCGTTGCAAGGTACCAATTCCAAATTTGCACTTTAGCAGTTCCTCCAGTAAATCTTCCATCACTCTATCAGCCTAGCTGCTCCTGAGTTGTATGGCATTTGATATAATCAGGTGGATCCCACTCACACAGATTCTCTGCTGTATAGGGATGAATTACTCCATAAAACTTTGGTAGTAGAGTTGGCTTAGACTCTGTGGGCAGGAAAGAAAAGCCCATATCTGAGTATGTGTCTGTTATTGTCAGCGAAGTACTTCCCCTTCCAGGATGGCAGAGGTCCAATGTAATAAACCTGCCACCAAGTGACTGGCCCACTTGAGGGATGGTGCCATATCAGGGACATATCCTTGGTCCCTGAGCCTAGCAGGTTGGACATTCAACAGCAGCGTGGGCAAGGTCAGCCTTTGTAAGGGGGAGAGATGCTGTTGGTACCATACAGTCTTCATCCTACCATGATTACTGTATTCATACATGCATTGTATTGGCGCTGGCATGGCCAATGTTATTAACACGAAATACTGAAGTCTCCATGTTTCCAGCTCATTTCCATGTCTATCCACATCCCTCTGCCCTCTACTTGTTCTTTGTCCCTGACCTTCCCATCTGTCTCCTCCCACACCTTTGATCTGCTGGCTATGCCATCTGCCCCGGCTTGTAAGTTCTAACTTCTGAGCGTTTCTCTTGTCAAAGTAGAAAGTAGACGGCCAGATTCACTGCCAAGCTCTGCTCTTTGAGAGGATTTTCCCTCACAGCTATCTTCAGATTCACCCAGATTTGGCTTAGACCCACATCCAAACCTGGGCTTCCTGGGTGGCGCTAGTGGTAAAGAACCTGCCTGCCAATGCTGGAGACATAAGAGAGGTGAGTTCGATCCCTGGGTTGGGAAGATCCCCTGGAGGAGGGCATGACAACCCACTCCAGTATTCTTGCCTGGAGACTCCCATGGACAGAGGAGCCTGGTGGGCTACAACCCATAGGTTGCAAAGAGTCAGACACGACTGAAATGACTTAGCACACATGCACACGCTCATGTACATCCAAACCCACCAGTCTCTGAACTTAGGCTTCTTTTCTCTTTGTTACCTGGTCATAACGGATCCCCCACATGGCCACAGGTATTAGCTGGAGGAAAAACAATCTTCAGCTGCAGCCATTTCTAAGGAGGGCTGACAGCTGGCCCTCGTCCCAGCAGCGAGGAGGAATGTCTTGAAGGAGAATGAAGGATGTGCTGTAGAGTCCAACAAAATTATCAACTGTGGCTAAAGATATACCTACCTTATCACCCAGACATTCCTCTCTTAGGTAAACATGGAAGAGAAATGAATGCCTTTGTCCAACAACAACAAAGAAAGATACAGCAATTTTCATAGCAGCTTTATTCATAACAGCCCCAAGCTTGAAACAACACAAATGTCTATGAGCAGGAGAAAAGATGAATGAATTAGGAGTATCGTCACACAATGGAAGAGGAAACCACAATATAAAAGAACAAGCTGCTGATGGATACAAGAGTGTGGTTGAAACTTACAGACATTATGTTGAGTGAAAGAGCCAGAACCCAAAGAGTATATACCGCCTGATTTCATTTCTGTAACTTACCAAGAACAGGCAAAACTCACTTATGCTGTTAGAAGTAAAAATAGTTTTCTGTTCAGGCAGAGGTTGGTGGGTATTGCCTGGGAACTTTCTGAGGTGGTGGGAATATTTTGTATCTTGATCTGGAGATTGGTTACACTGAAATAGATATATGCATGTAAAAATTCATGAAGCTATGCAGGTGAGATTTGTTTGTGTTCTTCACACATTACACTTTTTATGTATTTTATACTTCAGTTTTTAAAAACCAAAAATAAGTAATATATGCAAGTGAAATGAGAAAATAAAAGTGTACAATAAGAAAGATATGACACCTTGGCTATGACCTTCTTAGCCATTTCTTAATAGGCAAAGCCTCAGGGCAGAAACACTGTGTAAATTCCACTTTGCCATCAATATATTACATAGAATTACAGTGTTGTGGATTTACCTGATGTGATTCTTTTTTCAATCTTGGGGTTCTTGCTCAACTGTCCTTTCTAACTGCAGCAGTGTCTTCTCTCTGACCTTCCTGGAATAATTTCCATTTCTGGAGCAAACTGCATTCTGCAAAACATAAACATGCTCCAGTTCCTTTCCCTTCACTTCTAAATCTTCTCCTGTGGCTGGTGTCCTCTGTATTTTCTGTTGGAAGCATTTGATGTCACTATTCCTCAGCTATTTTCAATTACCCTGTCACTTCCCTTTCCCCATCCCCCAAGGCTTTTCTCTGTGTGAATGATTTAGCAAGACTCAGTAATCCGATATTTAAAGGGACCAGCTTTTTTCTTCTACAAAAAATTAAGCCCAGTTAACACCGTGATAGGAATTCTGCACAGCCTTGTTCCCATGGTGAATACGTCAGGCAATGATTTATCTGTTGGGGGTAGGCAGGTGTGATGGAAGCATTCAAGTTATTTAACCATTTTCTTCATCTATAAAATAGAGAAATGATGAGAGGTAATAGGATTGCTGTGAAAATTACGCCACTAAATATTAGACACTAAAACAGTTTCTGACAGTGGTGAGTACCTTAATGAGAATTCTGATCCGAACCATGATGCTCACCGAGCATGCGCACAACACTTCCATGGAAACCGACAGCAGCAGGAAAATGTCTCCTGTGTTATTAAGTAAATGCACCTCACTTGGGAAGGTCGAGTCCTAAACAGGAAATGGTCTCCTGTTGTTAACAGGCAAAACAGAATGATTTAAGTTATATGAAGAGAATTCCTTTAAAGACCGAGCTGAATTAATTATTAAAGATGCGCATGATGAGAAGGCGGGATACTATCTAGGAGTTTTAAATTATTTACACTTTATTGCCCTCAGTCGATGGGTGTCTGACATGTCTCATCTTCTACTGGGGGATTCTGCAGAATGCTCTGGACCCAGAATATTTCCTGATAATGTACTTTCCTGAGAAGATCTTGAAGCATCTTACTAATTTGAAATAATCAGAGTGCCTTAAATTCCCCGTCATAAAATGATTCTGCTTTGGGGAATACCTTCTCTCAGCTTGCAGATTGTATCTTCAATGTTAAGATGTGTGAAATGGAAGTGCTGTTTGCAAGGGACAGGTTAGTTCTGAATGTACAATCAATTCTCCCCCATTTCTGAAAATCTTGATATGATGATAAAAACAATGTGAAGACTTCCCTTTTCAGATGTCCCTTACTGTTACTTTTGCTTCTATTATCTTCTGGTGCCTTGGTGTTCCAAATAGTTCTAATACACCCATGTAATATATTGTGGTGATAAAAGTTAACCAGCTATTAGTTGTCATGGGATCTCTTGCGCACCCCAGACTCCCAACCTTGCTCTGCCTTCCCCAGGATAAATGATTTTGGGGTCCCAGCAAAGGCCAGGTGTCTCAGATAGGTTGTAGAAAAATCCAATACATCCATTATTTATTACATCAATTTTCCTCAATGTGCAGAGTCCTGGTTGTAAGAAATAGCCTAAAGCTAGGATTTGGGGTGGATGTGGGGTGGTGAGAGTGGCAGAGAAGGGCGCAGCAAGGTTAAACTGGGTTTCACTTTGATCATTGTCTCCTGATAAAAAGGTTTCTACTCTAAGAATCTCTATGTCAACATGCTTACCTTGGTTGGTATCCTTTGGATTAAGGAAGAAACTAGGAATTTGAGAGAGTTGATTAAAAACCCTAATCAGGGGCCAACCATAGCATGCACTTACCCTCTTTTTGTAATCCTACCATCATCTCTGAGCCTCTAGCTTCTTAACATTTGGGCCAGCTACAGTTGTGCTGACGGATTCTAACAGGGTCTTTGGATTATTATAAAATATAAGAGGAAAGGCCAAACGTTCTCAGTCCTCACGCTCAGGTGTGCCTGGTAAGGCTTGTGAATCCAAACACCATCTTCCTTCCCTTCGGGGGGTTCGAACAGCCAGGAAGCAGAGGAGTGGCTCGGCTTGGGCAGGTCTCGGCAATGCTCTGGACATGATGTGTCTGTTCCCTGGAATGGGGTGGGGTCCAGAAGCTGATTGATTGAGATGATTGAGATGCTCTGAGTTAGTTCTTCTATCTCGGCTGCAATCTTTTGTTTTGCATTAATTCCCTGGCTCTCGAGATCTTTTTTCAAATGAATTAATTGAAAAGAACATCCCCAGATTAATTAGTGCAGGTGGTTCTTACTGTCCTCTAAGCCAGAGTGGTGGCTCTCATTCTCCCTGCGGGGCCATAACCAGGTCCCGGCATTTCCCGCCTTCTCCCTGTCCTCTCCTCATGTTTGGCTTGCTTTCCAGATCCTCTGCATTTCTTTTCACAAGATCTCTGACTGTTCTTAATTCTATATTCCAGTCAATGACAATTCCTGACCTGCTACCGTTGCTCTTTATGGGAGCTCTGGTCTTGGCCTCACCAGGATAGAGGCCCTTGGCTCCTGTCCAACCAACAAGCTGGCTGATCCCTTCATGTCACTGAAGGTCTTTTCATAAGCTTCAGTGTCCCCTCTCCTCAGAGATCTTAGGAAGTCTGCTGTACCTTTGCCCTAATCCTCAGATGGTATATTAAATCTGTAGGGGTGTTTTCTGGCTAAATCTCAGCCTTTTTCCTTTCCCCCATACTAGGAGGAAACTTTTTCTTCAGGAGGAGGCCTGCTGGTTGCTCCCCACCCCCACTTTTCTTCCTTCCCTTAGTTCCTGTCCACAGCGGCGTTGAAACTCGTCTGCAAGTGTGTTGGCAGGTCTTTGGGGAAAGGGCAGGCAGGACCTGGGGCTGAACAATTACCAGTCCTTGCTTAATGAGTATGGCCCCAGGAGAAGGGTCTTGGCCAGGTGAGGAGGGAAAGTGTCCCGTTCCTGGCTTGTTTTTGTCTTATCTAAAAACTGCAGCTCTGCATCCCACTGATACCAGGGTAGCCCTGTCTTCCCAGACACCAAGTCAGAGTAGACCTCCTTTACTGCTGGCCACCACAATGGCTAATATATTAATAACGTGGCTACTTATTATGTGCTAAGCATTATTTTTAAAATTTTTATTTGTTCATTTATTTTTGGCTGTGCTGGGTCTGCGTTGCCACTTAGGCTTTTCCCTAATTGCAGAGCGTGAGTTGGGGAGGGGGGCTACCCTCTTGTTGCACATTTCTCATCGCAATGGCTTCTCTGTTGAAGAGCACGGCTCTAGGTATGCGGGCTTCAATAGTTGCGGCACGTGGGCTCAGCAGTTGCAGCTCCTGGCTCTAGAGCACAGGCTCAGTAGTGGTGCGAGGGCTTAGTTGCTCCGTGGCTTGTGGGATCTTCCCAGATGGGAGACTGAACCTATGTCTCCTGCATTGGCAAGCGGATTCTTTACCACTGAGCCACCAGGGAAGCCTTCGGTGCATTATTTTATTTCATCCTTGCTCTGAAGCAATTCTGAGCAGTGGATCCTGTTCTCTCAGCTTTCCAGACGAGGACACTGAGTCCTAATGCAGAGGAAGTAAGTGGTAGAGCTCCGCTTGAACTCAGCTCTGCCCCCAGAGCTGGAAGGTTTGCCCTGGCCCCAACATGAACCCAGTCCCTCCCGCTGTATGACTGCCCAGCCCTGTCTTCCCTGTTGTCAGATTGTTTGGGAAGCTGCAGCAACTCTCTCATGTGGAGGGGACACTGTGAGTAAATCGATGTTGACAGGCATGGGCAAAACTGCAGTGTGTCCTGCTCTGTCAGGCTGATCCTTGCTCTCCGTGTGAAAGCCCCGGCTCCCTGTCACTCTGGGCCACCGTCACTTTGGTGTGGCCAGTTTGGGTTCAGTTTTGAGTGTTTTCATTTCCTTTCTTCCCCAGAGAGAATCAGATCCAGCCTTTCTGCCCCAACCCCCTTTGAAGTCACCTTTCCTTCCGTAAGCGTTTGAGCAGTCAGGGCTCAAGCGGCCCGGAGCCATCTCTTGTTTCTACTCCCCCTGGCATGGCTGTCGTCTGTGCTTCTGAAGCCCCTTGGACACACTTTCCCCTCCTACAAGATTGCAGCTGACCTTCTGTTGCCTCTCCTAGGCCAGTAGTCTCTGGCACACTGTGGACAGCCAGTAAATGTTTGTTGAATGAATGAATGAGGCTTTCAGTGTGCCTGTAGCATTAGGGCCTCTGACAGAACTGCTGTTATGATCCCCTCGGGAAGGAGCTGCATGCTTAATTTCAGACTAGAAGGATTGTGGCAACTACATTGCACTGACTTCTGTCTGTTTCCATAGCTTCAGCTTCATCCCAAACCCCTCGCATGCCTGCCAAAGACAAGCCCACACACTTAAACTCACACACTAGCTAGGTGAGAGGCAGCCTGGTACTGGGCTATTCCTACCTCAGTCCAGCGTTTCCAGTGAGGGGCTTGGAAGGAAGCTGACTGTCGACCTTCTGTTTCGGTAGAGTCAGCATGACATCATCATGTCCATCCCAAGCCACTGGGCAGGAGCATTTAGGTGCGGCACATTGGGCTTCTCTTGTGGCTCAGCTGGTAAAGAATCCTCCTGCAATGGAGAGACCTGGGTTTGATCCCTGGGTTGGGAAGATCCCCTGGAGAAGGGAAAGGCTACCCACTCCAGTATTCTGGCTTGGAGAATTCCATGAACTGTATAGTCCATGGGGTAGCAAAGAGTCGGACACAAACTGAGCAACTTTCACTTTTACTTTCCCCATCAGATGCTGTATTCTTGAAATATAAAACGTCAATTTCCAACTCTGGAGAGGAGAACAAGGCCTTATCAAGATTGCCTGGCAGAGCATGATATTTATACACCCACCTGGCTTATCACCGGCGAGAATGTAATCTTCACTGAGAGAGGCTTTTAAAGATTCCTCTCTTAATATTTGCTTCATCATTTCAGAAAGTCTCTAGCTAGACCTGATCAAACAGTTATTTCTGGCTGGGCACAAATTCCATTTTCAGAATATTGCTTGGCTCTTTGTTCCTTTCCCCTCTGTGCTATCCACCCCCTAGCCTGACTCATCTCTTCTAGAACCTTCTCTGTCCTTCCCCAAACCACTGGGAGTGATTTACTAAGTGCATTTCCCAGCCAGCTCCCAGATGCTGGCTAGAAAGACCAATTTACAGGAACAGAATGTCCCCAAGTTATCACTGGGTCATGGTCCAAAATTCATTTGAGAATCAACTCTTGGAATTAACAATGTTTCTTTTTTTTTTCTTGTATATACAATGGTGGTTCTGGGTGGGAGTGGAGAGCAACTCAAGATATCCCTTTGAAGCCATGTTATCCAGAATGAAGCTGAATTATAATGCAAATTAGGGGTCTAGGAACAGAATATCTGTGTGGTACATGAGAGGGTATGCAGAGGAGTTGGGGGGACAGGAAGAGAAATGGGAGTGGAAGGGGGATTTTATTCACCCTCCATTATTAATACAGTTCTAGTCCTGGGCTATGGTTCATAATAATCATGTCTTATGCAAACAGTCTCTCGTGGCCTTAGAGCCAAAAAGGATTAGAGTTTAGGGTCTGACCTCTATTAAACAAACTTATACCAGCCTGATGTACCAACCAGAATAGCATTACTGGCTATGAAGTCCCTGGATAAGCATGTTGCTACCAGTGCTGCCAGATTGGTAGCAAATCTGCCAAGGAAGCTAGCGTGCAATCAGCAAACTGCGTGATGAGCCTCACTTAGATCAGGGCATCAGCTGTCACAGGGCTGGGCAGGACATCTTTAGGCTCCACTCTTCTCTCCTCTGGTTACAGCATGCATGATCAAAACTCAGGGCTTTCTTCTTTTATTCTCCCTTTCTTAAACCTCCAGATCCTTTGTGATTTCTTCAATTAGATTAGACCCAAATCTGATTTCCCAGTAGGACTGCTTTTTTATAACTGATATAGTATCTCTCTCTCTGTTCTGATGGAACAATTGGGTTGTGGTTTAACTAGCAGGAAACAGTGTTATCAGAGATCACTTCAATTTAATGTTTCTAACCCCTCAACTATGTTCTAACTATATACTCAACTAGAGTATCACTCTTTTATGTGTGTATGGGAGGGAGAGGAAGTGGGGAGGGCAAAATTGGTCCACATTATTCCATGAAATCCTCAAAATCCAGAAGTATTTGCTGCCCCAAATTCTTTTTAGAAGTAGCAGGAATACAAAGTAGAACAAAAGACATGAAGAAATATAGAGTCATTTATTAACTTTCACCCTTAACCGAAACTTCCCTTTGCTTGCAGCAAATGAAAGACAAGTGGACAAGCTTTATGAGTAGTTTACACTAATGTGTAAATGACTACTAACATCTCTGATAACATCCTAGGAGTTTTTGTTTTTTTAAAAGAGGATGTACAGTGATGTATATGCATCTTTAACCACTAGAATTTCAGACAGTATAAGAGACTATTTCCCTAAGTAGAAAACTCTGGGGACTGTTGTGGGAAAGACTTCAGATTCAAGATGGTCTTTTGCTTTGTAGTTCAGCTTCCCTCAGCTAGTTATCGCATCTTCTCCTCTTTCTGAACACCAGTTTCAGAGATTTGCAAGGCTTCACTGTTTATCACAAAAATTCCCATGGCAGTACTATCAGGACCTCTAGATGTGGGTGTGAGAGAGGGATCAGGCTGCTCAGGGGAGAGTGAGGGCAAGTGTTGGCACATTTGTACAGTGGGAGTCCCTTCTACTAGCTTAACTTGAACTTTCATCCATTTCTGTTGCTCAAGTATCTCATCTCTTTCCAAAGACACCATTTCATTTTTTGGTATTGCTTTTTAAAACGAGCTTGGCACCTTGACAATGTGAGCATTTCCCTTATGTTTTTCTGAGATCATTCATGGTTTGTTTCTTCTTTTTCCTTTCTCCTATCTCACTAGCCATGATTCCCAGGATCCCACAGTATCAGGATCTTCTTGTTTCCTAGCAACTCAGTTTGATGCTGACTTTGCTGGGTTAGTTTCCTCCTCTTTCGCTAGCCTTGAATTTCTCCTCCAGCTTGGGAAGAACTATTCTACCAGCTGTTTGAATATTTACGTGCCTCACCCTCAGCTCCACAACCTCCCTGTACTCTGACCCTCATTGCTGGATACTGAAAGAGGCCCTTGGTGGCTGCTCCTGACCAATAGAGAGATGAATTGAACAGTATCCGTACTGGATGATTTGAGGACGCCGTGTGTCCTGCATCTAGATGATGCCTAACTCTTGATCTAGGTGAAGAATAGTGGTCCTTAGCTATGGTAGGGCTGGAGAATACTATAGGACAGGCTTTTGGTTTTGTTTTTTTTTTTAAAGCTTCACATTGATTACTCTCATGATACAAGCAAGCATCCTGCTTGTGAGAATTGGCCAGAATGACCTCTGAGGGCCTCTGCTCACCTTTCATTCTATAAATCTTGGTCTCAAACAAGTTGAATCAGATGGGGTCACCAGTGCCAGGGACCACTGGGTACAGCTGGGATGTATTTCACAGGAAAGCTTATCATCCTCTTTCAGAGAGCAACTGTTTTTTCCTCATGACGACTCTCTTGCCTTAAAGAGATTCTTTGTCATCAATTTCTAAGAATCTCAGTGACCTACTTAAACATTCAATGGATTGGCCCCAGGGATTATATTTTTTAAAAAAATCATTTTTCTTTTTGTCTGAAGGTTTAAGAAACCAATACTGTCAGCACCAGGAAGTTGAACATGTTTTGATATATATGATTACTTCTGTCAAATCAAATATTGAGTACGTACAGTGCACGTGACCCTGGGCTAGGCCTCAGGGACCCTGCAGTGAAGAAAGACCCACATCTGCTCACCTGGATCTTCAGGGAAAAAAAAAATCATGGTACTTTTTCCTGAAACATAGAAGATCAAGCTTTCCCAGTGGCCCATGCCGTATTTTATGTACTGTGGGTGTATATACAGGGTCTCATCTGATTTCTCCGACTGGACTGTAAATTCCTTGAGGGCACAAGCAGCTTCATATTGGTGCCCTTCCTCAGAGCCCTCTGCTATGCTTTCCTGATGCCAGCCTCCTAGCTCTGTGACGTTCTCCTCCCATGGGTGTAACAGCTGACACGTACTGAGGGCTTACTGAATGCCACCCTCCTATCCATGACCTTACCTTACCCAAACACCAACCCTAAAGGAAGCTGCTATTATGGGCCTCCATTAATACTGTTCCTACCTGGGTCTATATAGCCCAGTGTGAGCTGCTTCCAGCCTTAGCTCTCCCACCTGCCCCCACTTCTCCTTGCTCACCACCTCAGCCACACCAAGCATGTCCCCACCTTTCTCTTCTCTCTGCCTGGAATGCCCTCCCCGTAGACTGTCAAGTGGGCTCTCTGCCGAATCACCTGGGTCTCTGCCCAGGGCTGCCTCCTCAGAGAGGTGTTGCCTGACCATCTGATACGGCAGCCTGTGCCTTCATTCACTGTCCCCTCACCCTGCCCTGTTCTTCTCCATAGCACTTATCATTCCCGACGTCTTAGGTTTCATTGTTAATACCCATTTGTCAGTATCTGAATGCCAGCCTCACTTGTGAGGGCTTTTGTCTGGTCCAGCGCTGAGCCCTAGCACATAGCCTGTGCTGGGCATAACATGGGTCCTCAGAAATGTTTGTTAGACAAATGAGTCTCCATTTTACAGAGGATGATACTGAAGCTTAGAAAGATTAAGTGACTTATTTAAGGCCAAGCACTAGGAAATGTCAGAGGTGGGATTTGAACCCATGTCATCTGGTGCCAAAGTCCGTATTCTTAAAACTCTGTGTGTGTTTATCTTTCATTCTTCTCACAGAGTGCTCAGATTCTCTTTGACAAGGACTATTTGGTTTCTATCTTCCATCTATTCCTAAATGTCAAAGAGTCTGACACATGGAGGGGATTTCTATAAATGTCAGATGAAAAATATACAGTCAGCTGATGGATGACTGCTTGAATGGGCAGAGAGAGGCATGTTCAAATGAAGTCACAGTGAGACAGAAACTTGAGGGCCTAAGGAACATACTGGGAATAGAAAAGTACTATTCAGCAGAATTATAGTGCCTGTGAGAATGGCTAGCTTATCACCAGGGTAGTTTAGGCAGTGAAAAATATAGTCTATTGAGCAAGTATAATCATTGCCTATTCCCTTGTAGCAGCTGGAGCCATTGTCCCATACCTTGCTGACAGTGTACATGCAGGTTTAAATGCCTGAAATGTTTTGCTAATCTTCCAAATACTTCATTATGATGCACTGGAGCCATGGTTAAAAATGTGCTAGTCTTGAAAACAAGGACAGGTGGCAAGTTGATAGCCCTGTAAAATAGCCACGAGACTTAATGCTGGTTCTGAACATCTACCAGACAACAGGTGCAGCATTTAGTTTACTGAGAGTTGGATGTTAATGATCCCAGTGAATTTGGAGGTGCCTGTCCAGTTGCAAAAATTTATTCTGTTACTCAAGTGTAGACCTCTAGACTCTCAAGGGTAAATGCTAGTCTGGTAGAAAGCAGTGGTAGAAAAGCCAATTGTTCTATGTTTTAGAATTGATCCCCTTCTTCCTTGTAATATGTTGGTTCCTTTGCATAGTTCTGCTCTTCTCAGCAGAGGATGCAGGAAGGAGGAGCAACCAGAGCCCTCCCTTGTGGTTAGCCCATGAGAGTCATGGCAGTCATATCCCCCTGGCTGGCTAGAGGGGCGACCAGTATCGTGTGGTAGCATGAGGGTAGTGAGGAGTGAGATGCACGTCACCTTTTTCCACCATGGAGATTTGGTCACTTCTGATGCATCCCTTTCGTAGGGTCCTTCTTTCCCACCTGTTTTATACGTCCTCTTTCATCCTCACTCCTCATCATGTCATCTTGCCCTTTTGTCATTAGCTCTGCATCAAAGAAAATGTGCTGCTCATCTGACAGGTATTATACTGGGGAAGCAATATTTCAAAGCTTAACTACTTGTCTCTTGAATAGTGCTTTCTAAATTACATTGATGTGTTGCCCAGCCTTTTGAACCCTTTTTCTTTCTGTGGGAAGGTGCAGCCAATCTCCTGCTAGGAGATTACAAAGATGGAAGCAGCCGTGTTCTTTTTGCTCATCCAGAACCTCCCTGGAGCCCTGATTGCCCTGCTCTAAAGTCTCCCGAATGGCAAGAGGCAGGAGCCACTGGCCCTGACACCAGAGGCCACTGTGAGCTCTGCTAGACCTGCACTGAGAGGGGTGTGCTTTCCTTGGGGGTTTGTACTTTGCCCATCATATGTAAGAAATAATTCTCTATGCTGAATACTTAAGACTTTTTCCTATATTGTCTTCTAAAAGATCTCGTCATTATCCCACGCACATTTTAGTCTTTATTCCACATGGAATTGATTTCCATGTATGATATGAAGCAGGGATCCAATTTCATTTTTCTATATGAAAAACTGTCTAACCTCCATTTATCGTATAGCTCATCCTTACCTTGCTGACGTGTAATGCCTGTTGTTATAAATCCCAGTTTCTGTATATACATGAGTCTGTTTGGAGGATCTCTGGGCTGTCCTAGCCATCTTTTTTGTCTACTCCTATACCCATACCTTGCTGTCTTAATTTCTATACCTTTATAATAAATCCTTCTAGGGGTTATTATCTCCCTGCCCCAACCTTGATTTTCTTCAGAAGCATTATTCTTTGTTCTCTGAATATGAACACACACACACAGATACACACACACAGCTTGTTGAGTTTCATGAAAAACTCAGTTGGGGGTTTGATGGGACTTGCATTAATTTTACGGATACATTTTTTTTATGGAAATGAAGTCCTTTATTACATGGAGTCTTTCTATGCAATAACATGGAATATTGCTTTTTTACTTAAGTCTTCTCTTTCAGTAAATTTTTAAAGTAATTTCATTTATTTATCTTTAGCATGTGTTTGTTTATGTTTGGCTGTGCTGGGCCTTCATTGCTGCAAGGGCCTTAGCGGGGGCTGCTCTCTAGCTGCGGTGCACGGCCTCCTCGTGGTGCGGGCTTCTCTTGTCGTGGAGCAGGGGCTCCAGGCGCACGGGCTTCAGCAGTTGCGGCAGGTGGGCTCAGTAGTTGTGGCTCCTGGGCTCTAGAGCACAGGCCCAGTAGTTGCGGCACACGGGGTTGGTTAGCTGAGCCACAGAACATGGGATCTTTCTGGATCAGGGATAAAACCCATGTCTCCTGCACTGGCAGGCAGATTCTTCACCAGTGAGCCACCAGGGAAGCCCAGTACATTTTTATAATTATGATTTTTTTTCCAAAAAGGGCATATACATCTGTATTGACATTTCTTTTGGGGAATTCTTTTGTTGCTATTGTTATTGTAAATAACATCCTTACATAAGTTACATTTTAAACTTTGTCTAATACATAGAAATTCTGTTGATTTTTTAATAATGATTTTGTATATAGCAGCTTTGCTACTAATTCTAATAATTTATCTACAGATTCTCAGGGTTTCTTTGTGAGCAATCATAGTACTGATATATAGTGACACTTATGTATTCTTTTCAAAGCCTTTTACATTTTTTTTCCATCTGCATGGATAAGATCTCCAGTATGTGAAAGGAGTAATGGAAGCAGATCTTCGTGGTCTTAAGCATTTTATCATTAAGTATGTTGTTTACTGTAACTTATGTTTAGGAAGTTTCTTTTTATATTTTATCAAATGCTCTTTCTGCATCTCTGGTGATGGTCATATGTGTTTACTCATAATTTATTAATATGATGGATTACATTGACCAACTTTTTAAAGCTTAAACTGAGCATATAATCCTGGGACACCCAACTTCATCATGATGTTTTCTCTTTCTTTACACATTGCTGAATTCACTTTGTTAATATTTAACTTAGGATTTTTGCATCTACTTTTATCAGTTCTACTGGCCTGCCTGCTTCCTTCTTCTTTCCTTGTTTATATATGTTATCATGGTAAGTCTAGACTCAAAGAATGAGCTGGGCATGCCCTCTTTTTGTAACATTTTCTTTCACATCTTTATTAAGGTATAATTTATATGCAGTAACATTTGCCTTTTTAAAGTGTTCAGTTTGATCAGTTTTGGAAAAATGTACACATTTTGCAACCAGCATAATCAAGTTTTAAAATCTGCCACCCTGAAAAACTTGTAGACAATATGTACTTGGGTCTATCTTTCTTATCCAGTCTGTTAATCTGTATCTTTTGACTGGAGTGTTAGTACTTTCACATTAATGTAATAATTAACATGTTTGGATTTGCCTTTTTGCTGTTTGTTTTCCATTTGTCTCCTTTCTCTTTTGTTCTTCTGTGACTGTAAGAATCTTAATCGCAGCTGCTGTGCTACACTTGGGGATGCTTGCTCGAGCAGATTAAGAAGGCCTCAGACATTTGGCCTAAAGTCAGTGGCTTTTGTGAACGTGTTCTTTTCTATTCTGATCAGAAAAGATTAGAAAGAGTTCATATTTATATGAAATGGACAATGAATATTCATTTCCAGTTTTGCCCTAGGGCTATGTTAACTTCCCCACTCTCTGTCCTAATATATTCCAAAGAGATCTGGACTGTCTAGACATCCTGTGGGACATTGCATTAATCTATTACTGATTAGGAAAAATGAGCAAGAGGAGGTAGTGTGTTGAAATCCATTTAAAACGCGTAGGGTTCAGAAAGAGAGAGAAAAACCCTGTGACAATTGAAGAACCTGATGCTTCAGTGAAGTTTTTAGGGGATAATGGTCAGGAATGTGCTAGAATATCTCCACCAAAATAAAAGAAAACTGATAGCATTTTGCATCCCCTATCACAAAAAGAAGAACAAAGCCTAGTAGGTCATTTGGGTTCTAGAGAAAACCCATCCACACCTAGGAATATTGCCCAGGCCCATACGCCTAGTGACATGGAAGGCTGTCAGGGTTGAGCGTGGCCAGAGTAGGAAAGGGCTCTGCACAAGTCCGGGCTGTGGCGCAGACAGACTTCCTATGTAGGTCATACAGTCTCACAGGCTCTATCGTGTTGGAGGTGTCTGTGGTGGGAAAAGATGCAGTGCGGAATTTATGGCAAGCCTCTGTGAGAGAATGGCAATGCAGGCCTCTGGGGTTCTGGAGCAAGGTCATAGCATTTGCAGCAGGGAAATAGACACATTTTGAAAAACAGCTCTTGGCATGATATTGGGACCTGGTAGGAGAAGGCAATGGCACCCCACTCCAGTACTCTTGCCTGGAAAATCCCATGGACAGAGGGCCTGGTGGGCTGTAGTCCATGGGGTCGCTAAGAGTCAGACACGACTGAGCGACTTCACTTCCACTTTTCACTTTCATGCACTGGAGAAGGAAATGGCAACCCACTCCAGTGTTCTTGCCTGGAGAATCCCAGGGATGGGGAGCCTCGTGGGCTGCTGTCTATGGGGTCGCACAGAGTCAGACATGACTGAAGCGACTTAGCAGCAGCAGAGATAGAATGCTTGGTTATTTGGAGCACCAAATGACCCTGTTCCTGAGACTAACCATTCTGATCTGTGGTCAATCAGATCTATCAAATCATACAGTTGGACAGGCCTAGTATCGGTCTATAATAAAATGGATATGTTCTAGGGCTTCCCAGGTTGCACTAGTGGTAAAGGACCCACCTGCCAACGTAGGAGATGTAAGAGATGTGGGTGTGATCCCTGGGTCGGGAAGATCCCCTGGAGAAGGGCATGGCAACCCACTCCAGTATTCTTGCCTGGAGAATCCCATGGACAGGGGAGCCTGGCAGGATATGGTCTGTCGGGTTGCACGGAGTCGGACACAACGGACGTGACTTAGCACAGCACAGTCTAGGTTCAGGCCTAAGCAGCACAGAGAGACAGGTGACTGCATTGGGCAGGTCACCCACACTTCTGCATCTCTCACTATGGTTGCAGCAGCAGCCGTCTCCCAGCTCATACCTGTGGCTGTAGGGAGGATCTCATGATTAGCTGAGGGAGGAGGAAAAAGCCTTCTTTTTCCTTGGATAAAGTTGCGTCATCTCAGTACATGGAAATAAGATGAAGACAGATAGTGCTGCGTTATATCCGCATTCAAGTGTGACCTTGAAAGAAAGTGAGGAGGGAAAATCTTCTTTGTAGACAGAACTGCAAGTAATACACCTGGGGCTTCACTTTGAGCCAAAAGAGAAGTAAAATGAGGTAAGAGTATACATGCAGATTCCTAGACGGTACTCGGTGGCCTGCTGGGGCCTGGAAGGAACACAGGAAGATCAAGGCTGTGTTGGTGGAGTAGAGGCTTGCGTGTGGACACACGGGAGTGGGAACAACGTGTGAAGATTTCTGTATCATACTTTAACGCCCACCAGAAAGCATCCAACAGAAGAGCCACTGAATAATAAAATAAATAAAATGATTCAGTTAGTTGACATTAACCAGCCTTCATCATTGCCAACTCAGAACTGGAATGATGGGCACATGAACATTGTTAACCATATTTATGTTCTCTTACCACAATATAATGAAATTAGAAATCAATAATAAAAAAGATGTATCTACAAAACCCCTCAATTATTTGGAGAATTAGTAATGGGTTCTTTAAATAATCCATGAATCAAAGAGGAAATTGTGAGAGAAATTATTTTAAATAAATAAATTATTTTAAAATATTTTAAGATGAAGGAAAATGGGAGTCAAACTTTGTGAGATGCAGCTATTAAATCTTTAGAAAGAAATTTATGGCATTAAATGCTCATATTAGAGAACTAGAAAGATTTAAGATCAATTATCTAAACCTTTACCTAAAATACTAGGAAAAGAAGAACGAATTAAACCAAAATAATAAAAATACAAAAACATAAAGAAGACTGGAAATCACTAAAACAGTAAGTCTACAAATAATTGGCAAAACCAACAAAGCCAAAAGTTGTTTCATGGAAAATATTTTCTTTAAATTGATAAATCCAGAGCACAATGGACTAAGGAAAACAAGAGAGAAAATACAAATAATACCAGGAATGGGAGAGGACATCACTACAGCTCTTCTAGACAGAGACAGGATATTAAGAGGATATTATGAATGCATTTTAATGCCCATAAATGTGGTAATTTAGATGAACTAGGTAAATTTATTGAAAGATATAGCTTAGCAAGACTAACCCGGGAAATACAAAATCTGAATAGCTACATATCTGTTAAGGAAATTTAATACTAAAAACTTTCACACAAAGAAAACTCCAGGCTGCATGGTTTCACCAGTGAGTTCTATCCAACATTTTTACATAGGAAATAATATCAATCCTACACAATTTTTCAGAACAGAGGAAAAAGGAGACACTTTACAACTGATTTTGTGAGGTCAGCATAGTCCTGATATCAAAAGCTGACAAGACACCAAAACAAACAAACAAAACAACAGACCCACATTCCTCCTATAACTGTACACAAAAATCCTTAACAATATTAACAAATGGAATCAAGCAAGATACAAAGAAGATGCTTATATCAAGACCAACTGGAAGATTTTTCCAGGAAGGCAAGGTTGGTTTAAAATTTGGAAATCAATAAAAGCTAGTAAGCACAGTAACAGAATCAAGGAGAAAATTATGATTAGCTCAATAGATACCAAAAAATCATTTGACCAAATTCCAACATTTATTCATTACAAAAATCCAAGCTATCAACAAATTAGGCATCAAAGAACATGTCCTCAACCTGATAGAGGCTGTCTACAAAATAATTATAGCTAATATATAATAAAAGTAAAATACTGAATTGAAAATGAAGCAAGGATGTCTATTCTCACAATTGTATTCAGCATTGTACTGGAAATCCTAGGCAGGGTAAAAGATAAAAAAAGACAGAAGGATTGGAAAGGAGAAGTAAAACTTTTATTCACAAATGATAGAGTTGTGTACATAAATAATCTGATTTAGAAGGAATCTACCAAAAACTATTAAGACTAATAAGTGAATTTAGCAAGGACATAAAGTCGGTATCTGAAAATCAATTGTATTTCTATATACTAGGAATAAAAATCAGAAAATGAAACATAAAAGTCTGCATTTACAATAGCATTATAAAGCATAAAATAAATATATTATTTATCAGAAGATACGCAAGAGTCTTGAACTGCAAACTATAAACTATAAAACATTGCTAAAACAAATGAAGAAGACATAAATAAATGGAAAGATACACTGCGTTCATGGATGAGAAGGTCCTGTATTGTTAAAATGTCATTTATCCCCACTTTAATCCAAAGAGTCAATGTAATCCCGACTAAAATTCTGACAGGCTTTTTTGGGGTAGAAATTGTCAAGCCAGTACCAAAATTTAGATTAAAAGGAACAAGATTAGTGAAAACACTCTGGAAAAAAATAGCAAAGTCAGAAAACTAACATTCCTTACTTTCAAGAGTAAATACAAACCTATAGTAATTAAGACAGTTGGTATTGACATAAGGATAGACAAACAGATCAATGGTACAGAATTCAGATTCCAGATATAGATATAGTCAATTGTTTGTTCTTTTTAAAGAAAGGCACCATCACAATTCAACAGGGAAAGAAGAGCCTTTTCTACAAATGATGCTGGAACCACTAGATAACCGTGCAGCAAAAAAAGTACCTCCAGTACTACTTTAGACCATAATGGTTCAGTCGCTCACTCATGTCCGACTCTATGACCCCACGGACTCCAGCCCATCAGACTCCTTTGTCCATGGGAATCTCCAGGAAAGAATACTGGAGTGGGTTGCCAGTTCCTTCTGCAGGGCATCTTCCTGACTCGGGGATTGAGCCCAGGTCTCCCGCTTTGCAGGCAGACTCTTTCCCATCTGAGCCACCTGGATGTAAGTTCAGATGGATCATAGAGCTAAATGCCTGAAGTTATGAAGCATCTTAAAGAAACGTAAGAGAATACCTTTGTGAACTTAGGGAAGCCAAAGATTTTTTAGACAGAACATAGTAGGCACTAACCACACACACATACACAATTACAAATTGAGCTTAATCAACATTAAAAATTTCTGCTCAGCTTTCTTCCAGTCTGAGGCATACCTATCTATTTTCTGACAAAAGAACAGTTATAATCAGAATAATTAAAGAACTCCTTAGAATCAATAAGAAAACAAACAACCCAATACAAAAACTGACCAAAGACTTGAATAGACACTTCATAAAAAAGATATGCAAATGATCAGCACGCACATGAAAATATGCTCAATATTACTGGTCATCTGAGAAATGCAAATTAAAACCACAGTGAGATTCCATTTCATACCCACTGCTGCTGCTGCTACTGCTACTGCTGCTAAGTCACTAGGATAATTAAAAGGAAAAAGATGAACAAATACCAAATATTAGTGAGGATATATGATACTGATACAGTCCTTTCAGAAAACTGTTTCTTTTTTTCAAGTTAAACATACATCTATCCTATGACCCAGAAATTCCATTCCTATCTATTTACCCAGAGAAATGAAAACATATGCTCACAAAAACAATTGTGTAAGAATACTTATAGCTGCCAAAATCTGGAAACCGCTCCAGTGTCTACCCACAGGAGAACAGACAAACAAGTTGTGATACATTCATAAATGGAGTCTGCTTAGCAATAGAAAAAAAATAAATTACTGAAACCTGTAAGAAAATGGCTGAATCTCAAAAATATTAAGTGAAACAAAAGAAGTCAGACATCACAGAGTACAAACTGTACTGTGATTCCATTTATATAAGGTCCAAGCTAATCTATGATGATAGAAATCCAAATAGCTGTTGTCTCTGGGAAGGACTAGGGGATTGACAGGGAAGAGACCGGGAAGAGACAGGGAGCATTTTGGGGTGATGGAGATATTCTCAGTCTTGAGGAGTGTTTAAATTAATTGGGTACATACATTTGTCAAAACTCATCATACACTTAAGGTCTGCACATTTGTTACTGAAAGGTGTGCATGGAGGGTTCGGCTGTACACCGCTCAAAAGCCAATAAACAGGCCAGGTTGGTGGAAAGGAAAGTTTGCTTTATTTCAGATGCTGGCAACCTGGGGGGAGGCTGGCAGACATCTGTCCAAAGGCCGACTCGTCCACTGACAAGCAGGGGGTGAGAGCATTTATGGATACAGCGGGGTAGGGGGGCTACATGCAGAACCATCTCTAACAGTCATCTTCATATTGGTCATCAGTGGTCTGACTAGCATCATCTTGGTTGTTTTAGGTACAGTTAATCTTCAGCTCCAGGGTGCACTTGTTCCCATTACTTTGTGGTCAATTTTCACAATTGTGGCAGCTTAAGCCACAGTCTGGTCATCATGTTTCTCCACCTGGTGTTTTGATATCTATCTATGACAACTCACAGGATATGGCTCAGAATATTATCTATAGCCCTTGAGGATGAAGTAAAGGTCCTTGACTATGCTTAATGACTATATTATTATTATTTAGTCTCCTTTGACTCTTTTCCTTTGTTTTAGCATTTCTTACGTCTCTGATTAAACGTATTCTTTGACTAAAGTTTCCCACAGGCAAAAGGCAGACAAAAGCCATGGTGGTTGGGGGTGGGGGGGGGTTGCGGGGGGCAAGTCCTGCTCCCTTTCACATTTCTCCTTAGATAAATTATAGCTGATTTTCCTCTAAAGAAAATAACAAGAAAATACTGAGTATCTGCTATACCTCAGGCATTGTTCCAGGTGCTGGGATATACCTGTAAACAAACTGAAAAAAATGTTCCTGACCTTGTGAAGGTTAATTCTAGGTTATACATTGGATATATAAATAAAATCCCAATGCGCTAAATTGCACCTCTGCAATCAAGGTCTCCCCCTGCTGTAGAAAATGGCTCGGGGTGCCACACCTTCTCACCCTTTCCTATTAGCCATCTTGCTGTTTTGATGGTAAATATTCTCAAGATGTGGAGATAGGCCAGCCCACCTGGTTGGGAAGTGATGCATTGGTATTTGGTATTTCCTATAGGCCAAGATGGGCTCCCCTGGTAGCTCAAATGGTAAAGAACCTGTCTGTAACTCGGGAGGCCCAGGTTCAATCCCTGGGTCAAAAAGATCCCCTGGAAAAGAGAACGGCAAGCCACTTCAGTATTCTTGCCTGAAGAATCCCAAGGACGGAGGAGCCTGGTGGGCTACCATTCATGGGCTTGCAAAGAGTCGGACACGACTGAAGCAACTAACACTTTCATAGGCCAAGATGTGCTAACTGAACTGAAAATGGGCCTTGAAAGAAAACCCCTCTGGGCCGTGTTTCATTTCCACATAAAGCAGGATTCATTCAGTTACAGGCTTTGAATGGGATCCTTGGGGACAAGTTTGGTTTGGGCAGATGGTGTGGGGGGTGGGAGGGGGTGAGTAGTGAGGCTGCTACGGAACCTGTGATCGTGTCAGTCTGCAGAGGCTGGGCCCCAGACTGAGTTATTAAAGCTAGCTTCCCTGGTGGCTCAGAGGGTAAAGTGTCTGCCTGCAAAGCAGGAGACCCAGGTTCGATCCCTGGGTCGGGAAGATCCCCTGGAGAAGGAAATGGCAACCCACTCCAGTACTCTTGCCTGGAAAATCCCATGGACGGAGAAGCCTGGTGGGCTACAATCCATCGGGTCTCAAAGAGTCGGACATGACTGAGCAACTTCACTTAACTTTTTACAGAGCTGTCTGGGCAGACTTGAAGGGCTACAGGAGAATAGGCCTTCTGCTAGGCTGGAAGTTTAAACCCAGCTACTCCACGCATCCTAGGGGCTGTCAGCTTTTTGTGAGTAGCTGCTGCTGCTGCTAAGTCACTTCAGTCGTGTCCGACTCTGTGCGACCCCATAGACGGCAGCTCACCAGGCTCCCCTGTCACTGGGATTCTCCAGGCAAGAACACTGGAGTGGGTTGCCATTTCCTTCTCCAATACATGAAAGTGAAAAGTGAAAGTGAAGTCACTCAGTCATGTCCGACCCTCAGCAACTCCATGGACTGCAGCCTTCCAGGCTCCTCCATCCATGGGATTTTTCCAGGCAAGAGTACTGGAGTGGGGTGCCATTGCCTTCTCCGGTGAGTAGCTAGGCTCTTTGTTTTCTCTTTGGAGTAGCTACATCCAGATCTGTCTTGGGCTGAGAAGATAACAAGTTGACCTAAGAAGATATAAAGTGGTTGTGAAAACCTCTTTCTTTCTTCTGGTTCTTCCCAGAAATCTACACAATCATGTGCTATTCTAAGGGCAAGGTTCCAAGGTGTCACATGAATTTACATTTTGTTCTGGAGGATGTGGGGATGGGAATGAGTGGGAAGTTACTGGTAGAAATAAACAAGGTGACTTTCAAGGTTCTTTCTAGATGTCTTAAGTGTGATAGTTTTGGATGCCTTCTTTTCCTACTCAGAATTTGATAAATTTTTTTTTATCACTGCTAATATTTACATAATGATCTATATTTTACAAAGCACATTCTTTATAATATTCTTGGCCAGCTTTATTGAATGTTTTGCGTGTGTATGCCTGATTATCTTAGTCAGGTTCCCCTAAGTGCAGGCTCTGAGAAATGAATTCAAGTGCAAATATTTCTTTGAAGTATAGTTGATTTACAATAATATATTAGTTTCATGTATAGCATAGTGATTCAGTATTTCTACAGATTATACTTCATTAAAAGTTGTTATAAGATAATGGCTATAATTCCCTGTGCTGTATAGGATATCCCTGTTGCTTATCTGTCTTATACATACTAGTTTGTATTTGTTAATCCCAAACCTCTAATTTTCATCCTCCTCCTTCTCCCCTTTGGGAACCACTAGTTTGTCTTCTGTATCTGAGTGTGTTTCTGTTTTTCATACGCATTCATCTGTATTCTACACATGTCACATCATATAGTATTTTGCCTTTTCTGTCTGATGTGTTTCACTAGGCATAATGTCCTCTGGGTCCATCCACGTTGCTGCAAATGGCAAATGTCATCCTTTTTATGGCTGAGAAATATTCCATTGTCTATATATACCACATCTTCTTTTGTCTGTTGATGGGATGTGTAAGCACTTTTATATTCAGGAGATGGAAGAAAATCTGTTAGGAGAGTGGGGAAGTAAGACAGGGAAGAAAAGTCAGCCAATAAAAGGTGCATTTTGTTGGCTAGTTACCACTGTGGGGACATGAGACACGAGCCTGAGTTGCTCTACCTGAGATGGAAGGTTGGTAGGGGTTTAATTGCTAAGCTGTGTCTGACTCTTGTGACCCCATGGACTGCAGTCTGCCAGGTTCCTCTGTCCATGGGATTTTCCAGGCAAGAATACTGGGGTGGGTTGCCATTTCCTTCTCCAGACTGTCTTCCCAACCCAGGGATCGAACCCAGGTCTCCTGCACTTCAGGAAAACTATCTACTGACTGAGCTACCAGGGAACTCCAAGATGGAAGATTACTGGGTGATTTATATAGTTACCATTAGACATTGGTTGAGGGCTGTTCCTTGGGGGACATTCATTCTCTGGCAAGTTGGTCCCACTTCTTGAGCAGCAAATCTGGTCCAGCAGCAAGAAAAATGCAGGTGTTGGCAGCTGGAAAATTGCAAGTGGGGCTGATGTTCTCTGAGTGCAAAGCAGGTGTGTCACCAACAGCTTCCACTATGGACCACTGTGAGAAATGCTCCTGATGCGTTTTGACTTAACAGGCACAACTCTATGACTTGCTATCTTGGCCTTCATTTTAAAGAGAGGCAACTGAGACTCAGAGAGATTTGGTAGCTTCATCAAAGAAGTTGAATTGCTGATGGAGAGTTGGGACTTCTTTACTGTGCTGTTCTCCTTTGTGTTTCTTAATTCCTTTAACTACATAATGAACAAGAGATGTGTTTCTTACTTCATCATATAAATGAGGAAGCAAAGACTCACTGGCCTCAAACAACTTGCCCACGGTCTTCCAGCAAGCTGGAAGGAGAGCCGAGCCAGCTCTCTGAAGACCATGCACATCCTGGTAATGTCCTGCTGGGCTATGCACTTTAGACTCCACACTTGTCTGCCTCCTCACTAAGGACTGTGGTATTTCTTTTGTGCTAGTCTTTAGAGGGTTTTATTTATAACTTTGTTGAAGTGGGTTTCCCCAAGTCCGTTATCCCATACAGTAAGATTTAGAGATCATTGCCCAGATAGTCTCTTCCATCAGCCTCATCTTAGGGAGAAATCAGTTGACTTTCTTGCTTTCAGTGTCTAAGCCTTCATTTGTTTGCTTCCTTAATCGAGCAAATTAGTCCTCTAGTCTTTGAAGACAGGACCCCTAGAAAGGACATAGAATGTGTTCAGAATAAAAATTAAATGAAGTCCAAGATCAAGTGGATGCAGATGCATGACTGCCAATGGTGACTGCAGCCATGAAATTAAAAGACACTTACTCTTTGGAAGGAAAGTTATGACCAACCTAGACAGAATATTAAAAAGCAGAGATGTTACTTTGCCAACAAAGGTCCATCTAATCAAAGCCATGGTTTTTCCAGTAGTCATATATGGATGTGGGAGTTGGACTATAAAGAGAGCTGAGTGCTGAAGAATTGATGCTTTTGAACTGTGTTGTTGGAGAAGACTTTTGAAAGTCCCTTGGTCTGCAAGGAAATCCAACCAGTCCATCCTAAAGGAAATCAGCCCTGAGTGTTCATTGGAAGGACTGATGCTGAAGCGGAAACTCCAATACTTTGGCCACCAGATGCAAAGAGCTGACTCATTGGAAAAGACCCTGATGTTAGGAAAGATTGAAGGCGGGAGGAGAAGGGGATGACAGAGAATGAGATGTTTGGATGGCATCACCTACTCAATGGACATGAGTTTGAGTAAACTCTGGGAGTTGGAGATGGACAGGGAGGCCTGGTGTGCTGCAGTCCATGGGGTCACAAAGAGTCGGACACGACTGAGCAACTGAACCGACTGAAGATCAAGTGTCTAGAAGGAGATTTTCTGATCAGATTTGATTACAATAAGCCAATCCTACTATGGGCTTGAATCCAGTCCACACTCTTGGAGATTTCTGAGTCACAGCTGCATAGATAGCAGATGGGAAGATCTTGTTCTGTACATAGAAGCTCAACCTACAGGGATAAGAATCCAGATAAGATCAAAGGAAATCAACTGATACCATAGGTATAGACCTTACCTTCCCCCTCAATGGCCCAAGGAAGGTCTCAACAATAGCTTAAACTCCTCCACATAGACAATGGGGAGCAAATTCAATTCTCCAAACTTCTGTCCCACTGGAGGTTGGTCATTGGTTTTACATCCAGATATCTGGCTTCCTACCTCTGTGGGAAGATGTGTCAACCATGGAGGTGTGCTGCTCAGATACCCTTTCAAGAGAAATTGCTGCTGAGATGGTACCTGGAAGGTGGCTTCCAGACACTGCAGATTGGGATCTCAAGCAGAGCTCCCGCTGAGGCCGCGTTCTCCCCAGTTTGACACCAGCCAGGACTGAGCATGGCAGGGACTCTAGAGCCATGTTTGAGTGGAAGGCATGTGTGTCACCAACAGCCCCCACTGTCTGGCTTCCCACTTCTGTGGGGAGATGTGTCAACCATGGAGACACATGTTTGCCATACCTGTTTGACTCAAGACTCCTATGATGGGAAATCATTGCTCTGGGGCTCCCTGTCTGCCCAGCTGAGACCTTCTTAGATCTGTCTGGTAGTCTGGGGTCTTCCTTTCTTACCTCTTTCTTTTCACCTGCATATTCTGAAGGCAATTCCCACCCACACATGCTCCTCCATGAACATTTGCCCAATAAATCTCTAGCACATCTTATCCCAACTTGGTGTCCACTCTTGGGGCTTCCCTGATGGCTCAGATGGTAAAGAATGTGTCTGCAAGAGGAAGGTAAACTTCCAAACTCAGTCTATGAGGCCACCATCACCCTAATACCAAAACCTGACAAAGATCCCACAAAAAAAGAAAACTACAGGCCAATATCACTGATGAACATAGATGCAAAAATCCTTAACAAAATTCTAGCAATCAGAATCCAACAACACATTAAAAAGATCATACACCATGACCAAGTGGGCTTTATCCCAGGGATGCAAGGATTCTTCAATATCCACAAATCAATCAATGTAATACACCACATTAACAAATTGAAAAATAAAAACCATATGATTATCTCAATAGATGCAGAGAAAGCCTTTGACAAAATTCAATACCCATTTATGATAAAAACTCTCCAGAAAGTAGGAATAGAAGGAACATACCTCAACATAATAAAAGCTATATATGACAAACCCACAGCAAACATTATCCTCAATGGTGAAAAATTGAAAGCATTTCCTCTAAAGTCAGGAACAAGACAAGGGTGCCCACTTTCACCATTACTATTCAACATAGTTTTGGAAGTTTTGGCCACAGCAATCAGAGCAGAAAAAGAAATAAAAGGAATCCAAATTGGAAAAGAAGTAAAACTCTCTCTATTTGCAGATGACATGATCCTCTACATAGAAAACCCTAAAGACTCCACCAGAAAATTACTAGAAATAATCAATGACTATAGTAAAGTTGCAGGATATAAAATCAACACACAGAAATCCCTTGCATTCCTATACACTAATAATGAGAAAACAGAAAGAGAAATTAAGGAAACAATTCCATTCACCATTGCAACGGAAAGAATAAAATACTTAGGAATATATCTACCTAAAGAAACTAAAGACCTATATATAGAAAACTATAAAACACTGGTGAAAGAAATCAAAGAGGACACTAATAGATGGAGAAATATACCATGTTCATGGATTGGAAGAATCAATATAGTGAAAATGAGTATACTACCCAAAGCAATTTATAGATTCAATGCAATCCCTATCAAGCTACCAACAGTATTCTTCACAAAGCTAGAACAAATAATTTCACAATTTGTATGGAAATACAAAAAACCTCGAATAGCCAAAGCGATCTTGAGAAAGAAGAATGGAACTGGAGGAATCAACCTGCCTGACTTCAGGCTCTACTACAAAGCCAAAGTTATCAAGACAGTATGGTACTGGCACAAAGACAGAAATATAGATCAATGGAACAAAATAGAAAGCCCAGAGATAAATCCATGCACATATGGACACGTTATCTTTGACAAAGGAGGCAAGAATATACAATGGATTAAAGACAATCTCTTTAACAAGTGGTGCTGGGAAAACTGGTCAACCACTTGTAAAAGAATGAAACTAGAACACTTTCTAACACCATACACAAAATAAACTCAAAATGGATTAAAGATCTAAACATAAGACCAGAAACTATAAAACTCCTAGAGGAGAACATAGGCAAAACACTCTCTGACATACATCACAGCAGGATCCTCTATGACCCACCTCCCATAATATCGGAAATAAAAGCAAAAATAAACAAATGGGACCTCATTAACCTTAAAAGCTTCTGCACATCAAAGGAAACTATCAGCAGGGTGAAAAGACAGCCTTCAGAATGGGAGAAAATAATAGCAAATGAAGCAACTGACAAACAACTAATCTCAAAAATATACAAGCAACTCCTACAGCTCAACTCCAGAAAAATAAATGACCCAATCAAAAAATGGGCCAAAGAACTAAATAGACATTTCTCCAAAGAAGACATACAGATGGCTAACAAACACATGAAAAGATGCTCAACATCACTCATTGTCAGAGAAATGCAAATCAAAACCACTATGAGGTACCATTTCACACCAGTCAGAATGGCTGCGATCCAAAAGTCTACAAATAATAAATGTTGGAGAGGGTGTGGAGAAAAGGGAACCCTCTTACACTGTTGGTGGGAATGCAAGCTAGTACAACCACTATGGAGAACAGTGTGGAGATTCCTTAAAAAACTGGAAATAGAACTGCCTTATGATCCAGCAATCCCACTGCTGGGCATACACACTGAGGAAACCAGAAGGGAAAGAGACACGTGTACCCCAATGTTCATCGCAGCACTGTTTATAATAGCCAGGACATGGAAGCAACCTAGATGTCCATCAGCAGATGAATGGATAAGAAAGCTGTGGTATATATACACAATGGAGTATTACTCAGCCATTAAAAAGAATTCATTTGAATCAGTTCTAATGAGGTGGATGAAACTGGAGCCTATTATACAGAGTGAAGTAAGCCAGAAGGAAAAACACCAATACAGTATACTAACGCATATATATGGAATTTAGAAAGATGATAACAATAACCCTGTGTACGAGACAGCAAAAGAGACGCTGATGTATGGAACAGTCTTATGGACTCTGTGGGAGAGGGAGAGGGTGGGAAGATTTGGGAGAATGGCATTGAAACATGTAAAATATCATGTATGAAACGAGATGCCAGTCCAGGTTCAATGCACGATATTGGATGCTTGGGGCTAGTGCACTGGGACGACCCAGAGGGATGGTATGGGGAGGGAGGAGGGAGGAGGGTTCAGGATGGGGAGCACATGTATACCTGTGGCGGATTCATTTTGGTATTTGGCAAAACTAATACAATTATGTAAAGTTTAAAAATAAAATAAAATTAAAAAAAAAATAAAAGAATGTGTCTGCAATGTGGAAGGCCCCAGTTCAATCCCTGGGTCAGGAAAATGCCCTAGAGAAGGAAATGGCAACACACTCCAATATTCTTGCCTGGAGAATTCCAAGGACCAGAGGAGCCTGGTGGGTTACAGTCCATGTGGTCGCAGAGTCACACATGACTGAGCAGCTAACAGGCAGGAGGGTCCACTCTTGGAGGACTCAAACTTACATAGTTGGTACATAGAATGGAGTTCTGGAACTAGCTTATTCACCACACAGCTGGCAAAGAGAACACCAACCCAAGTGAAATGTGGGGCATGCATAGTCCCTGGAGTAAGATGGTATGGCTCAGATCCTGAAGATTTCATGGCATGGGGTGGGGAGGGGGGAACTGGAAGAACATCCTGATGCAGGGAATGCCTTTGCCAATACAGTGAGTGGTTCAGGCATTTGAAATACATGAAAGAACAATGATTACAAGAACAATAATAACAATTGCAATATTACAAGGTATTGTATTGATACCCTGTAGACAGATAATTAGAAACTGAGGGCCATTAACAAGTAATTCAGGCTACATGTGAGAGCCAGAAAGCCTCTTCAGACAATTATTGGGTTGGCCAAAATATTCATTCCTTCAGATTTTCCATAAGATCTTATGGAAAAACCCAATGAACTTGTTGGTCAACCCAATACAGACAGTCTTTTTTCTCCATGGAATAATGATCATATCTGAAGGGAGCCTCAGAATCCACAAGTTTCTCGGGGCTCTAGAGACATTAAGTGCTCAACCAAGACGGGGCTGTTATACTAAGGTCAAGACCCTGGCTAGAAAAGCCTTGGACCCTGAAACTTTTCATAAGGATATCTAGGTGAATGTCCCCAAGACTTTTAGCTATGTAGACTCCTTTGGACCATTAAAACTTGGTAAGGCAGCCTACCCCCTCTCTATTAAGAGATATACTTCCCAGTTTCTCTGGACACAGACAATCAGAAGAAGATAAGAACAGAGGAGGAAACTGAAGGCAATTACTGTAATAAAAGGTCATGATAACTTTCTCAATTACTAGTTTTGGGCTAATACATTGATTTGGGATCTATTGACTAAAGAGGTGGCCAGATCTCCAGACAGAAGGTCCTTAAAACACCACAGAAAGTATACACTATAATGACTCCCTTCCCCAAAAGGACTTGTGGCGGTTTACTTGAGTAACTATACGCTGGGAAAGAGGAATACCTAGACATTTCAATATGTGTTAGACCCAGAGTCTCAAGTTAAAATTGACACTCAAAGGCCCAAAATGTTTTTATAACCCCATAATGAATGGAGACTAGGTTAGTTTGGTTAAACTTTCCCACTCACTGTCGTAATATAAGCCGAACAGAGCAGAACCTCTAAAATTCACGAGGGTGAGAGCAAGAGTAGCTCCACTTGCCGTCACTCTCAGTGACCCACACGGGGCTTTCTGTTTCCCATCCCTGTAATTCTGGGCTTTGCAGGGATAGAGGTTCTAGTTTCCAGAGAGGGTGCAGTATTGTCAGAGGACGCATCATGTACCCCATTGTATTACAAGCTACGCTTTCCACCTGGGCATTTTGTTGTTGTTTTCTTTAAAAAAAATTTTATTTATTTGGCTGCACCGGGTCTTAGCTGCAGCAGGTGGCATCGTTAGTTGTGGCAAGTGAACCCTTAGTTGCGGCACGTGGGATCTAATTCACTGACCAGGGAGGAACCCTAGGCACCCTGCACTGGGAGCTCAGAGCCTGAGCCACTGGGATCACCAGGGAAGTCCCTCCACCTGGGCATTGTGAACTTCTGGTGCCCAAGGATCAGCAGGTGAAAGGAGGAGTCATCCTTTTGGTGGAATATGTGTGAAACAGAGAAGAATGTGTATGAAACGTCACTTGGCACCTTTTCAGAGTCTCTGCTCAGTGGTACTAAGGGCTCGGACCCTTTAGGAATGAAAGATTGGGGTCTATCCCTGCGTAAACCATCAAGACTTCCCCAGGTGACGCTTAAGGTAAGGGAAACTTAGAAGGGAGGCAATGACCGACTGCCATTTACTCCGGTCGTGGGACTGCAGAAATGGGGTGTAGTTCACCCAACTAACCTCTTCTAATTTTTCCCTCCAGAGGAGATGCCAGTGGGAACTGGGGAGATGCTGCTTGCTAAACACATGAAGAGAAATGGAACTGAGTGAACACGGCAGCCATGGAGGTCTCCCTTCAAGACAAATGAGAGGAGTGCATGGGCAGTTTCTAGCTGTGCACCTTTGGGTCCAACACAGCATTCATGCTTAGGCCTTACTTTGCAGGGGCTGTCAGCCTGGTAAGGAGACCAGAGCCGGGTGCTAGCTGCCCGATGTGGGGCTCCTTGAATGGGCAATCTTTGCACTGGGGCTCCCTATTGGCCTGGCTGAGCCTGTATCTGAGTTTCTCTGCAGTGTAAACCTCCTCCTACCCACTTCTCCTTGTCCTCTCCTTACACAGCTATCAGCCCTGCCTAGGGGTCTGAAGCCTCTCCCTGCCCACTCCTGCTCCCTCTCTCCTGTACCCTTCCCAAACACTTGCTTTCTGCATGTCTTACTCTGGTTGGCATCTGCTTTTCCGAGGACCCAAAAAGCACAGGGGGCCTTAGCAAATAGTAAATAAAATGCCGTCACTAAAAAAAAAAAAAAAAAAAAGGAAAAAAACCATTCCTGGCTAGAGAAGTGATTGGGAAGGTGTTCAGATATCCTCTTTCTGGACATTTTCAGAAATTCAAGGAAACAAGAGTAACTGTCAAAGAGAAAATCTTTAGTCCAAAGCTATTTTCAAGTGTCTCCATAATTCCAAGTTCTATTAACTTGTGTGGGAGCTCTTAAACTTGTCAGGTCAAATTCTTCTTCTATGCCATGACTGGGAAGTTTCCCTGCCAAGTGGTAGGGGACAATAATTGAACTTGTGGTTCTGAATCTTGATTGGAAGAGAATTGGCCCAAATCCTATCTCGACAGCCTCTCTGAGATCACTCAGGGAGGCACTGCCCCTGACTTCCAGAGGGAGTCGTGAACAAGCATTAATCCATTGCACTTTCGAGTTGGTCTTGATGGGCTGAAAACACGTCCTCACCCATCTTCTTGTCACGTTGTGTGTCTGCCAGGTCAAGAAGTCTCAGCTAGAACCTTGCTTTGAAGCAATTGGATAATTTTCCACTTCCACCCCATCATGTGCTTAAACGTTAAGACATAATTGTAAACTGAATTGTTGAAACTAGAGGCCAAACCAAATAAATTGACATCCCCTGCCTTTGGTAGAAGAAACAGAAGCCAGGCCATATGGGAAAGTGTTGAGAAAAGGCTAAAAGTAGCTCAGAAAGAGGAGCGGATTCTCGCTCCACGATCATAAAAGAAGCATCAAGTGCTCTGCCTACAACAGGCCGTCTCCTCATGTCTATTTTTTTGACAACAGGCTTGAAGCTACTGAAAAAATTTTCACCACACTCCCTTTTCTCCTCCCAAATCAATAAATGAAACGAGAAAATATCTATGACTCCGTTGAATCAAATCCTCTGTCAAAACCCGAGTCACTCCATAAATGAAGGAAACAAGGAGAGTGGGTGGAAATGGCCTTCATTCCAATGCTAATATTAGGCTGCCCTGGCTAAGCATGTGCAAGGTGCTGGGAGCTCTCCACAGCTGCTCTCAGCCCAAGGACATGACCAGATGAGTATTATTTACCCCACTGTGCAGACATCACCAGACTCAGGGAGGTTAGGGAGTGTTCCCAGGTCACAGAGTTTAGACAAGGCAGAGTCCAGGTCAGTGTGTTTCCAAAGCTGGTCTTCTCATCTTCAGGTGAGTGAAAGATAGAGGAAGAGCAGGGAGAAGCTGGGGGAAGTCATTTTCAGACCAATGGCAGATCATGGTGGTGAAAGGAAATCCAACCATACAATGAACTTTACAATAGTTGGAAAGACTGAGCCACACTGGTGACATTAGGGTGACTGTAAGATCTGGGGCATAATCTTGGCAGGGAGCATTTGAAGAGCAAGCAGGTAATTCTTCCTCTTCTGAACTCCTTTGCTCTTCATTTGAGCATGTAATCTGGCTCATATTAGGGCTCAGTAGGTATTTTGAATCAATACATTTGTACCTCTATCAAACTAGCATTGACTTTTTGCCTTGTATGATAGATATTTTCTCTACGTGCTTTAAATCTCTGCTCCTGGGCAGTCAGTATCTCTGTATCAGTAGACTCTTGCATTTATAGTCAGATTTTGTGCACATAATTTTATTCAGAGCAATTCTATGAGGTTAGAAAGGCAAGCATTCTTATCTTGAATTTGAAGGCTTTGAAACTCAGAGAGGTTAAATGATTTGCCTAGTCATATACTTAGCAATTGGAGAAGGAAATGGCAGCCCACTCCAGTATGGTTGCCTGGAAAATTCCAAGGATGGAGGAGCCTGGAGGGCTACAGTCCATGAGGTCGCAAAGAGTCAGCCACGACTGAGTGACTGACTGAGCACATACCTAGTAATAGGGAAAGCTTGAGCTTGAATTAAGGATTTCTAACTTCACATTTGTTTTCTTTCAAACGTGCCAAGTCTTCTTACACAAAACTTCCCCTTATTAATCATCACTGCTGTGTAAGACAGCCCCCAAGCCCTACACCTTACTCATGATCATGTTCCATAAATACCTATTAGATCCCTTTTGTGAATGAATGACTGAAGGAGGGAAGGAATAAATGAAACTCTCCATAAAATGGCTTACTGTGGTTTACTTTGGGCAATTTGGCTTTCAGATCTGGATGGAAAGTGTTCTAGAAAATTATTCTTTCTACTCACATTTCATTTAAATAAATATCCTTCCTGATGTCCTCAAAGGAGATAGTGTTACTGCACTTTCTACTTGAAAAATGTTTGTGTTTGGTCCTTTCAGAGATCATAAATCTCTCTAATCAGTTCCTAATGGTTTGGGGGATGACTCTGAGCAAGTGTCCCATTAATTGAAAGAAGACTGTTGTCATCTGCCACAGAGATTTCTCATTATGTTTCATCAAATTCAAAACAGAGCCCTGTTTGGAATTCTTTTATGAGCAGTGTAATTACACTGCATCCTATGGTGTTTGGAAGTAGCATTCACAATTAGCATCTCGGTCGTGAGTGGGAAGTGATCCATGCTAAATCGGAGCTGGGCCAGATGGGTCTTGCTAAGACCCTCTCCCCTCCCGCTTCAACTCCATTAAATTAAGCTGTCCCTGTGCATATGCAAAAGACATAAATCAATCTTTTCCTTCTGTGTATTAAATAAATGCATCCGCTTCCATTAATTAAAAGTCAAATGCTTCTGTTTATAGTGATCAGGGTAAAACAGACGCTTCTGCCAAAGAATTCCAGAGAAGCAGATCCTGGTGAGAGGCCACAGGCCTCGGCAGGCTGGGCAGCTGGAGGGACTCAGGTGTGAACGAGCCATCCTTGTCTTGGGAGGTAAGGGAAGCATCCCAGCACATCCAGGCCTCTATTTCCTTGCTGCAGAGTGGCCCCGTGCTGGGGACCTGCTGGTACTCTCCATGGCTGCACAGAACACAGAGCCCCACCTAAGGAGTGTGGGCCCCGGAATTGTCAGTCACATGTGGCAGTGTCTACTTCGTTCTCGGGGCTCCAGTTTCCTCCCGTGACAGTCGTTTCTAATTGTCCTTTTCACTTCAACTCCTGTCTCCTCCCACCCCTACACACACTTCCCCAGCATACACACATGCATGCACACACACACACACTCATGATCTTTCAGGTATTCCATGCTCTCTTGCTCTTATTCTTCCCTTCTCTCCTGGTGGTTGTTGCTAAATTAAAAAGAAGTTTTGAAGTGAAGTCGCTCAGTCGTGTCCCCCATGGACTGCAGCCTACCAGGCTCCTCTGTCCATGGGATTTTCCAGGCAAGAGTACTGGAGTGGGGTGCCATTTCCTTCTCCAGGAGATCTTCCCAACCCAGAGATCAAACCCACATGTCCTGCATTGGCAGGTGGATTCTTTATAGCTGAGTCACCAGGGAAGCCCTCTTAGGGTTATTTGGATAGTTAAATGAGTTAATTCACATAAAGTACTTTTTGCTTGGACCTGGGTTTGATCCCTGGCTCGGGAAGATCCTCTGGAGAAGGAAATGGCAAACTACTCCCTGGAAGTATTCTTGCCTGGAAAATCCCATAGATGGAGGAGCCCGGTGGACCACAGTCCATGGTGTCTCAAGAGTTGTACACAACTAAATGACTAGCACACTTACACACTCACTGCTTACCAGTAAGACAAATTCTTACTGGTAGGCAGTAAGTAATATAGACCCACCCCAGCCTATAACAATATAGATGTAAATCCAAAGAATTCAGGAAATAAATTATGATTTGATTATAGAAACTTGAATAGAATAACATATCTCTGCCTTCTGTAGAATATTTTAATGCTTCTACACTATTTTATTACTAAATAGGTTTTATTCCAAAAGTTTTCTTATTTTTTTAAAGTTATGTTTCTGATTCAACAAATAAATTTTTATAAAATATTAAACAAAAAATTATGTATTGTTAAACATAAAAATATTTATGTTTGGGCGCCAACATATTGTTGTCGTCTGCCTGTGCTTTTGATTCATGGTATGGTTGGGACCCTGAGCCTGCCAAAGTTTGGGAACACTGTTTATGACATTTGAGTAAAAAAAAATTTTTTTTAATATGTAACCAGTTCTCTGCCATACCTCATCCTCACCACTCGTCTTAAGCCTGAGGAAGAATCCTGCTTCAGGGAAATCAAGTCACCACTTTCCAAAATTATAAAAATACTTTAATTTACTGCCACCTGTGAAATATTTATAGGAAGCCATGAACATGGCACGTTCGTCGGTTAGTTGCTCAGTCGTGTCCAACTCTTTGCGACCCCATGGACTGTAGCCCACCGGGTTCCTCTGTCTATGGGATTCTGCAGGCAAGAACACTGGAGTGGGTAGCCATTTCTTTCTCCAGGGGATCTTCCTGACCCAGGGATTGAACCCTGGGTCTCCTGCATTGGCAGGCAGATTCTTTACTGTCTGAGCCACCAGGGAAGCCCATAGGAAGTCACAGAATGATCCTATTACAGTGGCAACTGGTGGGGTTGGAGAGGCAGCTGGCAAGCTGTGAAAAACTCACATTTAGCCTTTAGCAAATAAAAATACTGAGATTATTTTATGTAGAATCCTCCCTTTTTCTTACAATATCCTGGAATAGGCTGGGAGGTCAGAAGGCAGGTGAGCCACTCGGTGGGAGTCAGTGAGCGCATCTTGCCTTTCATTAAAGCAGCCCCAGAGGACCGTGCCCCTTCCCATTCTGCTCTCTTCTGATTACACAATTATTTCCACTTATGAATATAATTGCTATGAAATTAGGATCATAATATGAATGCTGTTTTATGGCCTTTGTTTTTCACTGATCATAAACAATTTAAAAATGTTTCTACAAAGTCTTCCCTTTCCTCCTTTAAAATTGTGATATTTTATCTTGTAAATTCTCCACAAGTTTATGTGACTCCGTCACTGGGCATTTCCCAAGGTTTTCCTGTAAATATCTATTTTTTTTTAAGGTGTAGTTTTTTTTCCTTTTGCTTCTTTTGAGGTGTTATTTTGGGACCCTTTCCCAAGGTTAGGATTGATCGATTAAGGAATGTGAACACTTCTGTGGGTTTCGTCATATAACACTGTTAGTATTTCCAAAAAAATGTGGAGGTGATTCTTTTTAAGAGAAAATAAGATAGAATTTTATATTTTCAAGAAGAGAAAGGCAGGATAGGAGAGGTATTGACAGAGAAAGAAGTATGAAGAATAGCTTTAAGGAGCCCTTACAAATAGGACATAAGTAGTCTTGAAAACATGAGGTAAATCCAGAAGGGGCTTAGAACAGTAGGATACCTCTTTAACGTGTGACCTCATGTAGGAGGCTAATTTAGGCTGTTGCATCTTTTTAAAAGTTTTTCTTGAAGTATAGGTGATTTATAATGTTGTGGTAGTTTCAGGTGTATAGCAGAATGATTCAGTTATATACATATATATATACACTTATATTATTATTCATATTTATATATACATACTCATTTTTAGATTCTTTTCCCTTTAGATATTATTGATTTTGTAATATCTCTGTGTTATACAGTCGGTCCTTGTTGGTTGTCTATTTTATATACAGCAGTGTGTGTATGTTAATCCCAACCTCCAAGTTTATCCCTCTCCCCCTTCCCCCTTTGGTAACCCTAAGTTTGTTTTCTGTGTTTGTGAGTCTATCTGTTTTGAAAATATCTTCATTTGTATCTTTGTTTTAGGTTCCACCTACAAGTGATATCACATGATATTTGTCTTTCTCTGTCTGGCTAATTTAGTATAATTAGCCAGTAGATAATTCCTAGGTCCATCCATGTTGCTGCAAATGACATTATTTTGTTCTGTTTTATGGATGGGTAATATTCCTTTGTGGAGAAGGCAATGGCACCCCACTCCAGTACTCTTGCCTGGAGAATCCCACGGACGGAGGAGCCTGGTAAGCTGCAGTCCATGGGGTCGCTAAGAGTCTGACACGACTGAGTGACTTCACTTTCTCTTTTCACTTTCATGCATTGGAGAAGGAAATGGCAACCCGCTCCAGTGTTCTTGCCTGGAAAATCCCATGGGCAGAGGAGCCTGGAAGGCTGCAGTCCATGGGGTCGCTAAGAGTCAGACACGACTGAGCGACTTCACTTTCACTTTTTCACTTTCATGCATTGGAGAAGGCAATGGCAACCCACTCCAGTGTTCTTGCCTGGAGAATCCCATGGACGGGGAAGCCTGGTGGGCTGCCGTCTATGGGGTTACACAGAGTCAGACATGACTGAAGTGACTTAGCATAGCAATATTCCTTTGTATATGTGTACCACATCTTCTTTGCCCATTTATCTGTTGATGGACATTTAAGTTGCTTCCATGTCTTGGCTATTGTAAATAGTGCTGCTGTGAACATTGGGTGCATTTTTTTTTTTTTTTTTTTTGGTTGCTCTATGTTTTGTTGCTGAGCATGGGCTTTCTCTAGTTGCAGAGAGCAGAGAGCATGGGCTACTCTCTAGTCTCTTGGCTGTGGTGTGGGCTTCTCATTGTGGTGGCTTCTCTTTGTTGCAGAGCACAGGCTCTAGGGCTCACAGGCTTCAGTAGTTGTGCCTCGTGGGCTTAGCTGCTCTGTGGCATGTGGAATCTTCCCAGATCAGGGATCAAACCTGTGTCCCCTGCAGTGGCAGGCAGATTCCTATCCACTTTACCACCAGAGAAATCCTACATGTATCTTTTTAAATTATAGCCTCTTTCTTTCAGAGCAGCCAACAAAGTCATTCCATAAGTTAACCTATTGGCCATGAAGCTTTACAACTGATACTTTCTGGTTCTTCAGTCCTCATATTCTTCCAATTCATTTTTAATCATTTGGATGAGTCCTTGGTTGGGTGGTTAGGTACTTTTCCCATCAGAAGAGTGGGAAATGAGCTCACACTTCCAACAACTGGTGGAACATAGACCTTTGGATTGCCAGCCCTGGGGTTTATTTATTGACCCTCTTGATAAATAGGAGTAGGGGGAGATGTTATTTTTGGAAAAGT
Source organism: Bos indicus x Bos taurus (assembly GCF_003369695.1). NCBI lineage: Eukaryota > Metazoa > Chordata > Mammalia > Artiodactyla > Bovidae > Bos > Bos indicus x Bos taurus. Next base: position 9,433,536 of record NC_040095.1, on the reverse strand, counting down.
CTGAGCTTTAATTTCCCACTAGTGAATTTCATTTAAATAACAAAACACCCCCCACGCGTATTGCTGTTGACAACACTGAGCTGATGGTGCCTTGCTCTGAGATCCCCAGGATGCCACTACCGGGCACCCAGGCAGTCACCTTCTGTTTGCGAATCCTTAAAGATAATCTGGCCATGACGGGTTTTCTTTCTTGAAGCATGTGAGAAACATAGGTATGAATTTTTGCAGTCTATAAGTATCCCAATTTCAAGGGCCTGTTGGATTTCCAAAACTACAGGCCAGGTGTTTGTAACTTAAAATATAATTTCTCTTTAGAAAAAAAAATTATAAAAATATACCTCACTTTTTAATCATGTTTAATAGCTTTTAGATATTGTTCAGATGTTCAAGCATAAATGGAATGTGATTTCATTTGCTCTTCACAACGACTTGGGTAGGGAGTATTATGAGCCTACATTAACAGATGGTGGAGAAAAAAGAGAAACTAAGTCAAACTTTTCAAGTTCATGGAGCTGGTGAGCGATGGAAGCAGATTGCTAACCCATGTCTTTGGACTCCAAGCCCAGTCTCTTTCCACATCAGCACTGTTGGCCAGCTTCCTGGATCCACACATGAAAGGCTGTTTTACCCACAATTATTAACACTCCAATTTAGGGAAAATGTTTGCTTCCCAATTTCAGGATTGGAGGCAGACTGCAGGATGTGAAATGATCCTTAATCTAATAATGTGAAATCAACTAAGCTAAGCTTGTCTTTTGAGCCCTCGGGCTTTTTCTCTGTACCCCTGATGGTTTTTTCACTGACCCAGCTCCAAGTATACTAAATCAGATTATCCAGAATTGTTGTTCAAGAACTTACATTAAAAACAAAACAGCAACCACCACAAAAAAAAAAAAAAAAAAAAAAAAACGCTGACACAAAAGAAGACAAACAAATTGGAAAGGTAAACCAATTTCTTGTGTAAGAAAACAGGAAGACTTAACATGAAGATGTCATTTTCCCCTACATTAACCTGAAAGTTAATACCTCAAAACAATACTTCAAGTGAAAAAAAAATTGGAAGCAATTCACTGATGCTAAGATCTGCTTAGAAAAACTAACAAGCCTAAAGCCAGAATTTCTGAAAGAAGTGAGTAGTAGATGCCTTATAGGATTTGTTTTTTGAGATACATGTCTTATTTGCTGATTTTTTAATTTTATTTTTTATTGGAGGATACTTGCTTTACAATGTCGTGTTGGTTTCTGCTGTACAACACTCTGAGTCAGCCAAAAGTATACATCTGGGTCTTTCCCCTTGAGCCTCCCTCTCACCCCTCCCAACCCACCCCTGTAGGTCATCACAGAGCCCGGTGCTGAGTCCTTGCGCTACACGGCAGCTTCCCCCTAGCTGTCTGCTTTACTCCTGGTAATGTAGCCTTACAGGATTTTGTAGCATGATAGGAGGAAGCCAGGACCTTCCATCTTGCTGCTGTGGCTCTTTCCTCAAACACAGGCCAAAGTGATCTGCAATCACTATGTTTGTCTTCATCAAGTCAGCGCTGAAGTTTTGGGTGGACAGAAGCCCGGCTGTGAACAGAGAAATAAATGGACCGGACGTCAGAAGAACGATTTGGTTCTAAAGAACGTTGGAGAGACAATGGCTTCAAAGACTTAAGAAGACATATAGATGAAAGTGTGTAGACATAGGTGTTCATATATTGCCGGTAGGTAATTATCCTCAGAGACTGTGTATGAAACATCAAATATACAAGGATCTTTATTCTGAAAAATCTCTCCTGTAATTCTTCAATAATGCCATTCCCTTTTCACTTCTGAACCTACAGGATCTCCAAAGCTTCCAGTTTTCCAGATTTCATCATTTTTAGGACCAGTGGAGCCTTCCAAGGAGAACAGGATTTAGGAAGACATTTTCTTGTGTGTGTTCTTTATTAATCACGTATTTCCAAGTATTAAGTGGACTGGCGAAAGTCCTAATTTAGTCAGACACTCCTGGTGTATGATTGTTGTCCCATATTTAATATAATTAGTAAGAACTCTTCTTATAAATGTCCAGATTCGGATGATGAAAGATATATAATCACTCTATTTATATGGCATCTTTGTGCAGGGGGATGACTGCTCTGCCTAGATGACCTTGCATTCCTCTCTAAGATATGGAAGAGGGTCCCCCACACCTCAGATACTGGTTTTGCATTGACTCAAGGGCTTTGGGGGACTTGGGCCCCAGTAAGCCTTGAGTCCCCGTGAATAAGATGGGATTCCTGAGCATTCTATCAAAGGCACCCCCTCTAAGCTGCCACGAATCCAGTTGGAACAGAGTATGTGGGTGTGCGTGTATTTGCATAAGTGGGTGTTGTAGGAACCCAATCTTTCCATGGATCAGAAGAAAAGGAGAAATACAGAGAGAAATGCTCTTTATTACTGGAAATGCCTTCTCTGTTTGCAAGACAAAGGAGAAAGAGAGAGAGCCTGAGATGCACTTGAAGCCACCATTGACTCCAGGGTCCTCTCCCTTCCCAGCCCCCAGACACACACCTCAGTGAGAGGGCCTCTGATAGGAGCCTGTGCTGGAAGCAGCAGCCTCTGACGTGGCTGTCTCTATAGAGACGAGTCACTTTCCTAAGAGGGCTTGGTAAGCAGGAAACCCTAGTAACCGGTTGAAAGCTTTTTTTTTTTTTAATATGAGGATTTTCTATACTTGAATTCAAAAGGCCCCTCCCTGGGAAAGCAGCTTGTGGCAGGCAGAAAAGAGAGGGCTAGTTGGCCTGGAGGCTGAGAATTTGGGAATAAGACTGGAAGGCTGTTGGTGGACCAGGGTAGGAGAGGTTGCTATTTGCCGTTCCAGGTTGGCTGGTTAGAGCCTGAATTCATCTTCATCCTGCTGCATGAGAGCCCATGGCTGCCAATTAATCCATGAAACGATGCCCCTAGGGACAAAACAAAGCTGCGATCCCCTTAGCAACCTCATCACAGCCTTCCCTTTCACCTGGCAAATTCCAGGCATTAGCAGCAGGGAGCCATCAGGAGCTCAGGGGGTGCAAATCTGAGTGCTATGCAACACAGCAAACCTGCTTACCTGGCACAAAATAAATGCCCCATTTCACTGACATGGCGTTCCTGCCTCTTCCCATTGAACCAGAGCAAACATCACTCCTTAAAGGAAGTCGTCTTTCTTGGTAAGAGATTGCACTGGGCTGCACGTAAAGAGAACCAGCTGAGGAGTTTGAGCAAGTAAAGGGTGCTTTTCACCTACGAAGCCTGCAAGTGCGCAGTGCAGGGAGCTGCCAGCTCCACGGGGCCACTCATGCCCTAGCCCCTTTAGTCTCCCTGCCCGGCCATTTTTGGAATGTGTCCCTCCACAATCTAAGAGGGTCCACCTCCAGTCTTCATTCCAGGCAGGATAGAGAAGCAGCAAAAATTAAGGAGGAAAGAGAGACTCACACAAAAAGAAGCCAGACCTTTCCCAGCTGGTTTCTGGCTCCTTCTTATTGGTCAGAAATGGGTCATGTGACTCTAGCCTCCAGGGAAGCTGTGATATGTGGTTTTTTGGCTTAGTTGCAGCCATAAAACAGTTGGTTTTTTGTTATTTTTCTTTTTAAACCAAGGCTTATTTATCTGGCTGCATTAGGTGTTAGCTGTGACAGGTGGAATCTTTGTTGCAGCACATGGACTCTCTAGTTGAGACTCATGGGCTTAGTCACTCCATAAGTTAGTCACACAGTCATGTCTGACTCTTTGCAATCCCATGGACTGTAAGCTGCCCAACTCCTCTGTTCATGGAATTCTCCAGGCAAGGGAGTACTGGAGTGGGTTGCCTTTCCTTCTCCAGGGGATCTTCCTGACCCAGGGATTGAAACCGGGTCTCCTGCACTGCAGGTGGATTATTTACCTGCTGACCTACCAGGGAAGCCTGTAGTTGCTCCACAGCATGTGGTGTCTTAGTTCCCTGACCAAGGATCGAACCCACATCCCATTCATTTCAAGGTGGATTCTTAACCACTGGACCCCTGGCAAAGTGTCAGCGGTTGTGTTCTAAGGGCAAAGCTAAGAATAAGTATGAGCAAACAGCTATAGTGTTATCTACTGCACCTTCCCTGATGGCTTCATGCAGAGAGTGCTGGAAAATGTTTAACAACTGCCATCTGGGGCAAGAAAGGAAGATGGTTTGTAGCACTTGCCAGTTTCTGTGGTACAGATACCTTCATCGCGGCCAGTTACAAGCTATCGACATAATGTCACATTCTCCCGGAAGTTTACAGAGACTTGAGTTGCATTAAGAAACAACACACAGCCTGGAGCCAGATGTGGACAGGTCTCAGGTCTTCTCTGTTCTGAAAAGAACTGGAGGCAAAGCACTACTTGATTTTCCTCTCTGAGCAGGGGGTTTACCTCTGTGCTGCAGACATGCATTAGACATCCCGGAGCTGGGACTTCTTTGGTAGTCCAGTGGTTAAGAGTTTGCCTTGCAATGCAGGGAACATGGGTTTGATCCCTAGTTGAGGAGCTAGGATCCCACGTGACTTGGAGCAACAAAGCCTGCATGCTGCAACTACCGAGGCCTGCACGCCACAAGTAGAGGGCTTGCGCTCCACAACAAAAGATCCCGAACGCCCCAGTGAAGATCCTCTGTGCCCCAACTAAGCTGATGTAGCCAAATAAATAAGTAAATATTTTTCAAAAATGCAGAAGCACAGTAGAGCACTCCTACCTTAGAGGCTCAGCCCTACAGAGCTCAGGTTTCCACACAGCTCCTGACCCGTGGGACATCTCTAATGTGAGTTAAACTTTTGCTCAGGCTTCAGGAGCCCAGTGGTTCAGTCTACAGCACTCAGGCAGGAATGAGACTTTGGAAAAACTGACAGCCCCACCCCCGGCTCTCTGGAGACTGTGTAGCCTAGAGACAGAGTAAAACAGGAACGTAGAGAATGGGGTAAAAAAGAAAAATCACTGAGTTGTCTAGTCCCCTAGCTAGTGCCACAAACCGAGAAAGCTGGGCTTTCCCTGCATGTATCTCTGTGTTGGGCTCTGACCTTGTTACTCTGGACACCCTCAAGTTGGAGTCCTGCATCCAACCGATTGGTTCAATAGCTGTTCTTCATGTTCTACTGTTGAAGCCAAATTCCCTGAGAGATGGATTTCAGGGCTTATAGCCTGTACCATGACAACAAATTGTCTAAATGAGACACAAATGTTGCCTAGTAGACACAGGACGAAGTGACCTGTGATGGCATGTTTTGGGCCTAACCATGTTGACTGGACAATGTGGGATGGCCTCAGTTCAGTTCAGTTCAGTCGCTCAGTCGTGTCCAACTCTTTGCAACCCCATGAATCACAGCATGCCAGGCCTCCCTGTCCATCACCAACTCCCGGAGTCCACCCAGACTCACGTCCATCGAGTCGGTGATGCCATCCAGCCATCTCATCCTCTGTCGTCCCCTTCTTCTCCTGCCCCAAATCCCTCCCAGCATCAGAGTCTTTTCCAATGAGTCAATTCTTCACATGAAGTGGCTAAAGTACTGTAATTTCAGCTTTAGCATTATTCCTTCCAAAGAAATCCCAGGGCTGATCTCTTTCAGAATGGACTGGTTGGATCTCCTTGCAGTCCAAGGGACTCTCAAGAGTCTTCTCCAACACCACAGTTCAAAAGCATCAATTCTTCAGTGCTCAGCCTTCTTCACAGTCCAACTCTCACATCCATACATGACCACTGGAAAAACCATAGCCTTGACTAGACGAACCTTTGTTGGCAAAGTAATGTCTCTGCTTTTGAATATGCTATCTAGGTTGGTCATAACTTTCCTTCCAAGGAGTAAGCGTCTTTTAATTTCATGGCTGCAGTCACCATCTGCAGTGATTTTGGAGCCCCCCCAAAATAAACTCTGACACTGTTTCCACTGTTTCCCCATCTATTTCCCATGGCCTCAGTAAAGCCTAAAGGAAGTCTTGCTTATTACATGCTCAGCTAAGATGGAAAAGTCTGGCTTTGTGAAACCAAGAGCAAGATAGAACTGGTAGCCTCATTTTCAGGCTGTGAAGCAACTCAGTTTATCAAAATGATAGCAAGCAGAGTCCATGACTTGATTCATTAAAAACAGTTACTCTTGGGCTCCTTTATGACTTTCAGGGACTGGAAGCCTTTAAAAAGAAGTACAGACTTAGTTCCAGGTCCTGATGTAAAGCATATAAAGTTCAAATCTTTTGTGAAGAAGCTGTTATCCAAGCCAGGGGTCTCAGGATGCACAGAGACTTCCAAATAACTACTGTGGGACCTTGAGTTGAAGGGCCTAAGGAAATGTACAATGCTTGGTTTTTGCAGGCTATAGATAACACTGTCCCTCTAGTGGCAGGAACCTGAATTGCAGGCCCAGTGCCCTGGTTATTGTTCAGTCGCTCAGTCCTGTCCAACTCTTTGGGACTCCATGAACTGCAGCATTCCAGGCTTCCCTGTCCTTCACCATCTCCCGGAGTTTGCTCAAACTTATGTCCATTTACTCACTGATGCCATCCGACCATTTCATCCTCTGTCATCCCCTTCTCCTGCCTTCTATCTTTCCTAGCATCAGGGTCTTTTCCAATGAGTCAGCTCTTTGCAGCAGGTGGCCAAAGTACTTGAGCTTCAGCATCAGTCCTTCCAATGAATATTCAGGATTGATTCTTTTAGGATTGACTGGTTTGCAGTCCAAGGGACTCCTTGCAGTACAGATCAGATCAGATTAGTCGCTCAGTCATGTCTGACTCTTTGTGACCCCATGAATCACAGCACGCCAGGCCTCCCTGTCCATCACCAACTCCCGGAGTTCACTGAGACTCACATCCATCGAGTCAGTGACGCCATCCAGCCATCTCATCCTCTGTCGTCCCCTTCTCCTCCTGCCCCCAATCCCTCCCAGCATCAGAGTCTTTTCCAAGGAGTCAACTCTTCGCATGAGGTGGCCAAAGTACTGGAGTTTCAGCTTTAGCATCATTCCTTCCAAAGAAATCCCAGGGCTGATCTCCTTCAGAATGGACTGGTTGGATCTCCTTAAAGAGTCTTCTCCAACACCACAGTTCAAAAGCATCAATTCTTCAGCACTCAGCCTTCCTCACAGTCCAACTCTCACATCCATACATGACCACAGGAAAAAACCATAGCCTTGACTAGATGAACCTTGGTTGGCAAAGTAATGTCTCTGCTTTTTAATATGCTGTCTAGGTTGATCATAGTTTTTCTTCCAAGGAGTAAGCATCTTTTAATTTCATGACTGCAGTCACCACCGGCAGTGATTTTGGAGCCCCAGAAAATTAAGTCTGGGAAATGATTAAACCAGATACCATAATCTTAGTGTTTTGAATGTTGAGTTTTAAACCAGCTTTTTCACTCTCCTCCTTCACTTTTATCAAGAGGCTCTTCAGTTCCTCTTCACTTTCTGCCATAAAGGTTGTGTCATCTGCATATATGAGGTTATTGGTATTTCTCCCAGCAATCTTGATTCCAGCTTGTGCTTCATCCAACCCAGCATTTCATGTGATGTACTCTGCATATAAGTTAAATACACAGGGCGACAATATACAGCCTTGACATCCTCCTTTCCCAATTTGGAACCAGTCCATTTTTCCATGTCCAGTTCTAACTGTTGCTTCTTGACCTGCATACAGGTTTCTCAGGAGGCAGGTAAGGTGGTCTAGTATTCCCATCTCTTTAAGAATTTTCCACAGTTTGTTGTCATCCATACAGTCAAAAGCTTTGGTGTAATTAGTGAAGCAGAAGTAGATGTTTTCCTTGAATTCTCTTGCTTTTTCTATGATCCAATAGATGTTGGCAATTTGATCTCTGGTTCCTCTGCCTTTTCTAAAACCAGCTTGAACATCTGGAAGTTCATGGTTCATGTACTGCTGAAGCCTGGCTTGGAGAATTTTGCACATTACTGTACTAGTATGTGAAATGAGTACAATTGTGTGGTAGTTTGAACATTATTTGGCATTGCCCTTCTTTGGGATTTGAGTGAAAACTGACCTTTTCCAGTCCTGTGGCCACTGCTGAGTTTTCCATATTTGCTGGGTATATTGAGTGCAGCACTTTAAAAGCATCATTTTTAGGATTTGAAATAGCTCAACTGGAATTCCATCACCTCCACTAGCTTTGTTCGTAGTGATGCTTCCTAAGGCCCACTTGACTTGACACTCCAGAATGTCTGGGTCTAGGTAAGTAATTACACTGTCATGGTTATCCAGGTCACTTAGATCTTTTTTTGTATAGTTCTTCTATATATTCTGCCACCTCTTCTTAATATCTTCTGCTTCTGTTAGGTCCATACCATTTCTGTCTTTTATTGTGCCCATCTTTGCCTGAAATGTTCCCTTGATATCTCTAATTTTCTTGAAGAAATCTCTAGTCTTCCCATTCTGTTGTTTTCCTCTATTTTTTTTCTTTGATCTCTGAGGAAGGCTTTCTTATCTCTCCTTGCTATTCTTTGGAACTCTGCATTCAGATGGATATATCTCTCCTTTTCTCCTTTGCCTTTAGCTTCTCTCCTTTTCTCAGCTATTTGTAAGGCCTCCCCATACAACCATTTTGCCTTTTTGCATTTCTTCTTCTTGGGGATGGTCTTGATCACCGCCTCTTGTATGATGTTAGGAACCTCTGTTTGGCCAAGAGAATGCATTGGCCATAGCAAACACTCACCTCCAACCTCACAAGAGACAACTCTACACATGGATATCATCAGTGCCTTGGAGGGACCCATTAGCAAAAGGAAGGAGTTAGGTGTCACAGATTCAAATATTACAAGAACTCACATTTTTATAGGACTTACAACTTTAAAAGTTCTTTCACATGAACTCTCTGTTTTGACTCTCACAACCATCACATGAAAAACAGCTTGCATTTCATTTTTCAGATGACGATATAAGACTACATAGCTGTTAGCAGGAAAGGGAAGCCTTTCCAGGGCCTGAAAGGGGGCTCCTGTCTAACACTGGGAAATGAATTGTCAGAGGAGACACACATGCTGACAAAGCAAGAGATTTGATTGGGATGGGGCGCCCTTGGGCACGAGAGCAGGAGGGTAAGGAAACCCAGAAGAGCTGCTTGGACATGCGGCTCACAGTCGTGAGTTTTATGGTGATGGGGTTGGTTTCTAGATTGTCTCTGGCCAATCACTTTGACTCAGGGTCTTTCCTGGTGGCTCATGCATTGCTCAGCCAAGATGGATTCCAGTGAGGAGGATTCTGGGAGGTAATCTCCTTTTGACTTTTCCCAACTTCTTCCAGCTGGTGGTGGCTTGTTAGTTCTGTATTCCTTACCAGGGCCTCCTGCCATAAAATAATTCATGCAGATGGTTACTATGGTGCCTGACCAGGGTGGGCAGTTTCAATCAGTGTTTCCCCTAACATCGCTATCTGTGGACTCAGGTCTCCTGACTTTATTTTCTTTTTCTTTTTTAATTAATTAATTTATTTGAATTTCTCCTGACTTTAAATGTAGGCTTCTTTTTATTAATACCACATCGTGCTTCTCTTCCCTTTTGGACATCAGAATGAGCTGTCTATGTCCTGTCCGTGTCTGAGACGTCACTACAATCTGGAAATGGACATGATTGACACTTATCCAGTCACTGTAATGCCCCTGTCCTAGGCAACAGTGGAGCAAACATGGCTTTGCAGAGAAATGCTTTAATGCTAAGAGACAAATAATGGAAATTTCAGGTACTCTTGAAGGCAAGTGGAGGAGAGGGTTCCAGCTTGATAGATGAGACCTTGGCAGCAGCCTCATATTCTTCTCCAGAGCAGGGATGGTGTTGGAAGGAACGGAAGTCCCAAAGTCCGGAAGTTGTTCCTGTCCCTAAAATTTCTCTTCCATCAGTAGGTTGGTGGGTGTCAGTCCTTTATAAGGTGAAATGACTTTTATTTTCCAACCAGGGCCAAGGCTTACAATGCAGATGACCCTGAGAGGGAGAACACATTGGCTTAAGTTTGCAGGAAGTTGGAAATGATTGATTTCCTGGCAGCCATGTTGTTGCACTCTAAGGGTGGAGAGATTCCGAATGCCGAGTGGAGGGGGAGAGTGGATGACAGCGATGCAGGCAACCGTTTCTGAAGACATGCCCCCCCGCCTGCAGGACTTTCTCCAGAGAAGTAAACCAGCCACAGCTGTCCCTCTCCCAGCCACCTTTTCACCTTGACCCTCAGCTCTGGACTCAGCCTCTCCTCCGGGGCAGAGCTTCAGCTGCTCAGCTCGCTGGCCCTGACCCCGGGATGAACTCTGCATCCCGCTCTGAGCTCCCCAGGCTGCCGCATGCTCTTCTCTTTCACGGCTCCTTGGAGGCCTTTGAGGGAGCAGATACAGAGGGGAGGAAGCTGCTGCCAGCTCCTCCGCATCCTCTCACACTCCCCAGGGTACATCTGAGCCTTTTCCTGGATCTTAAAAAAAGAAAATTAAGATATTGAATTAGCACGCTGGAAGACCCCATTGGATGGACACGCAGCAGGAATAACAGTTTTCTTTGCAGGGAATGTATGTACAGTGAGCATTCATGGGTGTGTCCGTGTATGAGCAACAGGAGAGTAAAGAGAATGTTTTTGCTGCATTCCATTGTCCTGAAATAAAAGCCATCAATGTTACAAGTATCCCCCAACAGGCACACATACACACATATGACACATACACGCATGCACACATACACACACCCATGGGCTCCTTTCTGAATGGATTTCCATCTCCTGAACTTTTTGCCACAGGCTTTGTCTTTCCCATGACATGGAATAGACTAGGGAAGAAAGTGACCAAATGGAAACTCTGGGCCCCTTCTCCAGTGAGTCATCTGGGTCCCAGGGCTGGACCACCAAGCGCCTAGCACTCTCAGCAAGGCCCAGGCCCCTGCTGCTGCCCAGCACAGAGCAGGCACCGGGAGTAGGCTGGGGCCTCGCCAGCCCCTGGAAGGGAAGCCCTTCCTTGCTGTGGAAATGCTCTTCTCATTTTCATGTACACAGCAAACCACGGCCCCCAACTTTGGATTCAATTGCTTTTTTCCATGTCATTAGATCCTTTCCAGCAACCAGCCACCAGCAGATTTCCAGAAAAGACCTAGGCCAAATTGTGTAGCCTATCCTCAGCCTGGCTCCCTGCTTCTGTGGAACATTCTCTCAGAGGGGAGAGCAAAGAACTTGGATAGCCCTTCATCCGAAAGCTCAGTCACTGGTCTAGGGTGAGCCTTGCCAAGGTCACTGTCAGGGCTAACCCAGGAGGAGGGGAGCACTGTATGTGTGAGGGGAGTAGGCGACTTGTAACCCTTGGGTCTGCTCTGAACTCCTCAAATCTCGATCACTCATCTCATACATCCCAGGACCAGCCCACAGATGTGTGATTTGGGCAGAAAGGCTGCGGTGGGGAGGTTGCTGAACTCCAAGGAGGAGAAGGCATAAAAACACTTCGGAGGAAAGGAAAGTTGTCGGTGGTAGGTTGAATGGAAAGAGACCCAGGAAAATGTTACTCCAATTCAATACTAAACAGAGGGGCTTATCCCTGCAGCGAGGCAGCCAGCAGCTCGTCAGAGTACAGACATCCAGGCATGCCTGTAGTCCGGAACGGAGGGCTGGTGGGTGGTGTTTTGCTAAATAAGCACAAAGAAAACCTTGAAAATGGACTTGCTTGATTCTATCCAATGCTTTCACTGATGAAAGGCTTAGGAGCTGCCAGAGGGCTTTAGCTCCTGCTGCTACCAAACAGGCATGGTAGGTGAGACTCACAAGCACTTAGCTGAATTTAAAGGGAGTAGAGACATGAAGTTCTGAAGTCCCAACCCAGCAGGCGTCCCTGACCAGGGGCTGGAGTGTAAGCTCGAGTCCCAGATTGAGAGACCCGGGACTGCCAGCTGATGTTAAAAATAACATTCTGCTTTGGGTGGACTCACCATCCACTGGGAGCTGCAAAAGAAAGATAAACGGGGTACTCTTTCTGCCCCCTTCTGATGCCTATGTCAGAAGCTTTCTCTATCTCCTTTATACTTTAATAAAACTTTATTACACACAAAAAAAAAAAAAAAGAAAGAAAGATAAACACATTTCTGAAGCTCCTGCTGGCCCAGGGATGGCATCCTGGGTAGGGATCTGAGAAGGGAAGGGAGGAAGAAGAACCAAACAGACCCAGGAGAAATGACCTGGCTGAATGTCAACACTGCACACTGCCGTCAGGATCCTGCTCTCAGGCTCACATTTGAAGATCACCATCCTCCTGGTGAGAGACCAGCTTGCTGTGCGAGCAGAGAAGAGACTCTGTGCCCCCATGAGCAGCCCCAGCACATACTCTGAGCAGGACCCAGAGCACCGAGGCCTCCTTGGATGAGGACAAGACCTTAGCTGGATCATGGGAATACTTCTGAAAGCGGCCAACCAAACCAGATGGAGCCCTGAGGGTCTCAGCTGAGAAAGGGGAACCTTTTTTTCTTTCTTTCTTTTATTCCAAGGCGCAGTTCTTTCAAGAAGACAGAATCTGAAAGAAGTATCTTTAACAAAGACCGTAAAATCAGAATGCAGCTGTGAACCCCCAAGACTGTCCTCCTCATTTTACAGTCATGGAAGTGAAGGTCAAGACCACACAGCGAGGCAGAGATGGTAGAGTCCCTGGTTCCCATCTGAGCCTCGTTCACTCCACCTGCCACCTCCACTTTGTACGTCCTGCAGAAATTCACAGCCAACCCACCAGGCACCATGAACTGAGAATCCATGGACGGCAGCCCGCCAGGGTCCTCTATCCATGGAATTATCCAGGCAAGAATACTGGAGTGGGTTGCCATTTTCTTCTCCAGGGGATCTTCCTGATCCAGGGATTGAACCTGGGTCTCCTGCATTGCAGGTGGATTCTTTACCATCTGAGCCACCAGGGACACCCCTCTTTTTAAAAAAATTTTAATAGATTCTTTTTTAGAGCAGTTTTAGGTTTTCAGCAAAACTGAGTGGAAGGTATGGAGATTTCCCATACCTAGAGCTTTCTCGATTATCATACAGCTTTCTCCATTATTAAGACCCTCCATCTGAGTGGTCCTTTTGTGATAAACCTACACTGACCCGTCATAGTCACCCGAAGTCCATGGTATATGGCTCACTGTTGGGGGTGCACATTTGTGGGTTCGGAGAAATGTATGATGATATATATTCATCACCGCAACATTATACAGAGTTCTGACATGAACTCTGTCATACTGAAAGTCCTTGCACAGAAAATTTTCATGACAATTCGTATAACAAGGCACCCATCACAAGGCTTAATTGCCATTAATCTGGGGATTTGTCCCTGGGGCACAGCTGGCTAGGTGCTCACTGGCTTGAAGACTTTCTGCTCCCCCAATCTGTGTTGCTGGCTCCTGGGATGGAAGTGCTTGGACATGCAGGCCTAGGGTGAGGACGCAGGTGCCTCAGATGGGCAGATAGGGTCAAGGCAGGACCAAGCTATGATGCAGAGTTATCATTTTAGACAAAGCTCATCTTTGAAACCTTCCAGCTCCACCCTCATCACACATGTGTGTGCATGCACACAAACACCTCTTCCTTTCTTCTAGAACTTCTCTCCATCATTTAAGGATGCTAGTGTCCTTTTGCATTGTCTTGAGCCTGACTATCAAAAAGTGCTTTAGGAACGGGTCCAATGTCAGTTATTTGCGATTCAGTGTCAGTTGAAGTCATCGCATTTTCCTTCCTGGTTTATTTCCACATGGGCCTTAAGTGCTCCTTGTGTACTAGATACCCAAAGCAAGTGAGAAGAAGAAGGCCCTTCCCCGGGTCCTTGACATCACCTGAAACTGTACCCGCTCCTGCTTTGCCTGCATAGGTTCTGGCCTCCCTTCAGCTAGACAGAAGGATGAGGAACCAACGCTGGAGGTGAACAAAGAAAGGGATTTGAATTAGAGATGGTCCTTTGGAGCAATAAGTCAAGTGTTGTTTTCCCAAAATATAAACTAAGTAAGTGTAGATCCCTGGTTCTCAATGCTATGGCACAGATGTGTGGTGTTGGAAGAAACAGCACTCAAAAGACTGGAATGTCGGTCCTGTGTCCGGGGAGAAGAAGCTGTGGACTTTGCAAGTCACTCCACTTCTCTGAACTTGAATCTCGTCCTCTCTCAAATGTATGGGTTGGGTTACATGGTTTCCGCGATTTCTTCCAGCTCCAACGTTCTACAGATCTATAGTTAGGGGAGAAACTAAAAGCAAACCAGATGAATTCAGGGTGCCAGGCTTCCCACATCCTCTGCTTTTGACCAAGGTGATTGAAGTGGCTGGAGGAAGCTATTTTCACCAAACCTAGGCTTGCCCTACCCCAGGAAGTAGGTGCTAATGCCCAGCAGATTGCAAATGCCACTATGACAAAGATCCTGGCTCCATTTTAAAAGGAAAGCATATTGATTTTTGGAACAGCCATCTCCTAGAGAATGAAACTTTGAGCCAAACCAAGGAAATTTATGAGGGTTCCGCTTATTCTTATAAAGTTTTTAAATCAATAAGTGCTGCCTGGAAGAATCTGGCCATTGTGGTGGCTCAAAGAGCAGACACAGGGATAGTTATACTGGCATCAGAGGTAACAGACCAAGCGAGTCATATGACACAGGGTCGGCCTGGGCTGGGGTATCTGGTGGAAAGCATACTAGGCTTGGATCTGGATTTAAGACATACAGGTACAACTTCCAGCTCTGATACCAGTCAGAGATAAGCTATGTCACTAAGGCAGGGACCATACATCTGTCTTGCTGACTACTGCAAACAGTGTCTGGCACTCGGTAAATATTTATCGAGTCAGTGTTTTGCGGTGTCTCATGGTTACTGACCCCTGGCTTTCCTTTCTTATGCACTCTTTCCCTGGATCCCTTCTCAGTCATCCTACCACCACTTCCTTACCTAAGTCATCCTTGTCTTTGCCAAGACTGTTGCTTCTAACATCTTCAGTGCTCTGGTCTTGCCCTCAGTCTAGTCCTTTCTCCACACTGAAGCCAGGTAATCTCTCTGAAATGAAAGTCTGATCATATGACTCCATATTTTAAAATGCCTTCGAAATGGTCATATTTATGGCATTAAATTATTCATAACAGACTCATTTTCTTTTAATGTTTGCTGGATCTGTAATACCATCTCTTCACTTCATTGCCCAATATGTGGTAGTATTTAGTAAGTGTTTCATATATACTTGAAAAGAGAATGAGATGGTTGGATGGCATGATCAACTCAGTGGACATGAGGTTGAGCAAACTCTGGGAGATAGTAAAGGACAGGGAAGCCTGATGTGCTGCAGTCCATGGGGTTGCAAAGAGCTGAACATAACTGAGCAACAACAATATACTTGAAAAGAATATGTTCTGAAGTTGTTAGTTGCAGTGTTCAACTAGGTAAAGTTGGGAACTTCCCTGGTGGTCCAGTGGTTACGACTCCATGCTTCCACTCTAAGTAGAGAGATTAATTTTATTAATCTTTTTAAGCACTGTGTATCTAGTAATACTTTTTGACTAAAGTCTTTTTTGCCTGACATTAATATACCCATACTAGTCTTTGGTTTACATAATGTATCTTTTTCTATTTATTTTCAACCTTTCTATGGCTTTGTAAAATAATAATTATATATATATATATATATATATTTGTGTGTGTGTGTGTGTGTGTGTATCTCTGTCCCTGGTTTCTGACACATTGCTCCAAAACCCTTGTAATCTTCTGAGTAATAGGAATGCTAGAAGCTAGAATTATTGTTGTTCAGTCACTAAGTCATGTCGGACTCTTTGTGACCCCCTGGACTGTAGCATGCCAGGCTTCCCTGTCCTTCACTATCTTCCAGTTTGTTCAAAGTCACGTCCATTGAGTTGATGATGCCATCCAACTATCTCATCCTCTGTCATCCCCTTCTCCTCCTGCCCTCAATCTTTTCCAGAATCAGGGTCTTTTCCAATAAGTTGACTCTTTGCATCAGGTGGCCAAAATATTGGAGCTTCAGCTTCAGCATCAGTCTCTCCAATGAATATTCAGGGTTGATCTCCTCTAGGATTGACTGATTTGATGTCCTTGCAGTCCAAGAGACTCTTAAGAGTCTTCTCCAGCACCACCATTTGAGGGCCTAGAATATTTTTTTCTAATATTTTGTACTTTACTCCACACTCTGACACATACCGCCTAAATCCCTTGGGATTTCCTGGATGATAGGAATATTCCTATTCTAATAATATGACTCTTGGTGGATTCTTAGATGGGGTCTGGTCACCAGAAAGATCAAGCCATGTTTAAATCTTGAGACTTTCAGCCCAAACTCCCACCCTCATGGGAGAGGAGAGGGGCTGGCTGCTGCTGCTGCTAAGTTGCTTCAATCGTATCCAGCTCTGTGAGACCCCATAGACAGCAGCCCACCAGGCTCTCCCTGGGATTCTCCAGGCAAGAATATTGGAGTGGGTTGCCATTTCCTTTTCCAATGCACAAAAGTGAAAAGTGAAAGTGAAGTCGCTCAGTCGGGACCGACTCTTAGCGACCCCATGGACTGCAGCCTCCCAGACTCCTCCGTCCATGAGATTTTCCAGGCAAGAGTACTGGAGTGGGGTGCCATTGCCTTCTCTGAGAGGGGCTGGAGATTGAGTTAATTACTGATCATACCTATGTGATGAAACCTCAATAAAAATCCCCTAAAGTATAAGGTTTGGAACATTTCCGGGGTTGATGAATATGTCTATGTGCTGGGAGGGCGGCACATCCCAATTCATGGGATTAGGATCTCCTGAACTCACCTTGTGTACCTCTTTGTTCATCTGTATCCTTTATTATATTATATCCTTTATACTCTATAATGGGCTTCCCTGCTAGCTCAGAAGGTAAAGAATTCACCTGCAATGTGGGAGACCTGGGTTTGATCCCTGGGTTGGGAAGATCCACTGGAAGAGGGCATGGCAACCCACTCCAGTATTCTTGCCTGGAGAATCCCCATGGACAGAGGAGCCTGGCGGGCTACAGTCCATGGGGTCATGAAGAGTCAGGCATGACTGAGCAACTAAGCACAGCATGCATACTCTATAATAAACTGGTACATGTAGGTGTCTCCCTAAGTTCTGTGAGCCATTATAGCAAATTGTTGAACCTGAGGAGGGAGTCATAGGAATTTCCAGTTTGTAGCCAATTTAGATGGAAGTTCAGATAATCTGGGGATTACTTGTGACTGGTATCTGAAGCAGGGGCAGTCTTGTGGAACTGAACCCTTAATTTGTGATGTCTGATGCTAACTCCAGGTACATAGAGTCAGAATTGAATTGAATTTTAGGACATGAAACTTCTCTTGGAGAACTAGTAGGTATGGGGAAAAACCCATACATTGTGTGACCAGAAGTGTTCGGTCTGTAGAGAAAATAGAGAGTTTTTTTTTTTTTTCCTCCTTTCACTCCTTATTTGTAAAGTCTGTCGTTTAGAAACAACATTTAATTTTTTTAAAAATTTTTCATAAATTTTGAAAATCTTTGTCTTTCATTCAGTATTTATTCTATTTAGAATTGCTCTTAAGTATTGATATATTTGAGCTTCCCTGGTGGCTCAGATGGTAAAGAGTCTGCCAGCAATGAGGGAGACCCAGGTAAAATTCCTGGTTTTGAAGATCCCCTGGAGAAGGGAATGGTATTCTTGCCTGGTGAATTCCATGGACAGAGGAGCCCAGAAGGGTTCAGTCCATGGGGTCACAAACAGTTGGACACAACTGAGAAACTAACACTTCCACATGTTCATTGATATATTTGGTTTTAAGTGTACATTTTTATGCCAATAAATTTAACAATTTCAATGAAATGAATGAGTTCTTGAAAAGCACAATTTCCTGAAATTAACACAAAGACAAGTAGAATCTTCCCATATCTATGGTGTAATTTCTTCCAAATATTTTTGGAAGAAATAATACTAATCTTATACAAACTCTTCCAGGAAAAAGAAGAAAAATAATGAATAATTCCCAACTCATTTTATAAAACCAGCATTATTTTCATCAAGTGATACCAACATCTGAGAATGACATTTCTTTTTTTTAAATGTTTTAAGCACCAAAAATATTTTGGATTGGGGTATAGCCAATTAATAATGTTGTGGTAATTTCAGGTGAGCAATGAAGACATAGACATGTCTTCATGTATTTAAACAGCCATACATATACATGTATCCATCTGATAATGATATTTCAAGAAATTAAAATCACAGACCAATCTTACATATAAGCATAGACACAAATTGCCCAAACAAAATTTAATGAATTAAATCCATCAATATACAGAAAAAGATAATACATAATGGCCATATGCCAGGAATGTAAGTTTGATTTAATATTCGAAGATCAATCAAAATTTTACTGTATTAATAGAATGGAGAAGAAAAACATTATAAAAACATTATAGTCATCTCAATAGATGTAGGAAAAAATTTGACAAAATTCAACATCCACTCGAGTAAAAAAACAAATTTCAGCAAATTGGGAATAAAAGAAAGTGTTCTATAGCATACACGATACTTGATAGCAAAATATTACTTGCTACCCCTTGCGTTCAGCAAAAAAGATTAAAATGTCCACTTTAATCATTACCATACAATATTATGGTGGAGGGCCAAACCAGTACAGTGAGCATAGCATAAAAGAGGTATAAAGATTGGAAAAGAAGAAATAAAACTGGCGTTATTTACAGAGTATATAATTGTCAAGTAAATAATTCAAAAGAATCAATTGAAAAACTATTAAAATTAATAAATAATTTAACAATATCACTCTATGCAAGGCCTTCATGCAGCAATTACTTGTATATACTAGCAAAAATTTAGAAATTTTAAGAAGTTTTAAATGTCATTTTATAGTAGCATAAAAAATAAAATGTTTAGGAATAAATCTTACACAAGACCTCTATGTCAAAATCTGCAAAATACTACTGAAAGATATTTTTAAGTCCTCAGTGAATGGATGAATGAATATACCAAGTTAATGGGTTGAAAGACTGAATGTTGTTAAGATGTCAGTTTTCCCCAAATTGATCCGCAGATGAAATGCAATCCCAATCAAAACCCCAGTAGGCTTTTTAAAAAGTAGAAATTACCAAAATTTTAAAATTTACATAGATGTGCACATAATGTAGACTAGGTAACAATTCTGAAAACAAAAGGCACAAATCTGGGAGACTTATATTACCTGATTTGGGGACTCACTATAAAATTACATCAGTCAGTTCAGTGTGTTATTGGCATAAGGGCAGACAACTAGGTCAATGGAACATATTAGAGCCCCTAAATAGACCCACACATATGTGGCCAATGGATTTTTGACAAAAGCTCCAAGATAATTCAATGGGGGGATTCCAACAAATTGTGTGGAGACAAAATGATATTTATATGGGGGAAAATGATTCTCAGCCCATATTATATACCACAACAAAAATTTTCCTCAGACCATAGATCTACATGCAAATAAGAAAACATAAAACTTCTAGAAGAAAATCGATTATCTTCACCTCCATAGGGTTTAAGCATTAATTTTTTAAACTGAAGTATCATTGACCTACAACATTATATTAGTTTCAGATGTATAACATAATAATTCAATATTTGATATGTTGCAAAATGATTGCCACAAGAAGTCTAGTTGTCTGTCACCATACCTAGTTCCAGAAGTTTTTTGTGTGCAATGAGACTTTTAAAGATTTACTCTCATAGCAACTTTCAGATATGCAATACAGTGGTATTAACTGTCATTACGCTCTACGTTCTATCCCTAAGGCTTATCTGTTTTATAACTGAGAGTTTGTGCCTTTTGGCTTCCTCACTCACTTTGCCCACCCTCCATCCCTTGCCTCTGGCAACCACCAATCTGTTCTCTGGATCTGTGAGCTAAGTGTTTTTGTTTTTGATTCCATATAAAAATGAGTTCATATGGTATTTATCTTTCTCTGACATTTCACTTAGCATAATACCCTGCGGTCCATCCATACTGTCACAAATGGAGATGTTTCGTTTTTCTTTTAATGGCTGAGTAAAATTCATATACATATATCACATTTTCTTGATCCATTCACCTGTCAATGGACGCTTGGGTCATTTCCATATCTTGGCTTTTGTAAGTGAGGCAAGCAATAATTTCTTCAATAAGGTACAGAAAACACTCACCACAGGGAAAAATGATAAACTGTATCTCAAAATTAAAACCCTGACTTCTGCTTTTCAAAAGATTCTATTAAGAAAAGTGGAAAAGCAAGTCACAGATCGAGATAAAATGTTTGCAATATGTATATCTCACAAAGGATTTATGTCCAGAATACATAAATGACTCCTTAATAACAATAAAAAGTAAACATTCCAACTTCTTTAAAGATCATATTTGAGCAGACACTTAGCAAAAGGCATACGAATGACCAATAAAAGAGATTCTTAACAACATAAGTCATTCACTTCGGTTCAGTTGCTCAGTCGTGTCCGACTCTTTGCAACCCCATGAATTGCAGCACGCCAGGCCTCCCTGTCCATCACCAACTCCTGGAATTCACTCAAACTCATGTCTGTCGAGTCGGTGATGCCATCCAGCCATCTCATCCTCTGCCGTCCCCTTCTCCTCTTGCCCCCAATCCCTCCCAGCATCAGGGTCTTTTCCAATGAGTCAACTCTTTGCATGAGGTGGCCAAAGTCCTGGAGTTTCAGCTTTAGCATCAGTCCTTCCAATGAACACCCAGGACTGATCTCCTTTATGATGGACTGGTTGGATCTCCTTGCAGTCCAAGGGACTCTCAAGAGTCTTCTCCAACACCACAGTTCAAAAGCATCAATTCTTTGGCTCTCAGCTTTCTTCACAGTCCAACTCTCACATCCATACATGACCACTGGAAAAACCATAGCCTTTACTAGATGGACCTTTGTTGGCAAAGTAATGTCTCTGCTTTTTAATATGCTATCTAGGTTGGTCATAGCTTTCCTTCCAAGGAGTAAGCGTCTTTTAATTTCATGGCTGCAGTCACCATCTGCAGTGATTTTGGAGCCCCCAAAAATAAAGTCTGACACTATTTCCATTGTTTCCCCATCTATTTCCCATGAAGTGATGGGACTGGATGCCATGACCTTCGTTTTCTGAATGTTGAGCTTTAAGCCAACTTTTTCACTCTCCTCTTTCACTTTCATCAAGAGACTTTTTAGTTCCTCTTCACTTTCTGCCGTAAGGATGGTGTCATTTGTATATCTGAGGTTATTGATATTTGTCCTAGCAATCTTGATTCCAGCTTGTGCTTCTTCCAGCCCAGTGTTTCTCATGATGTACTCTGCATATAGGTTAAATAAGCAGGGTGACAATATACAGCCTTGACGTACTCCTTTTCCTATTTGGAACCAGTCTGTTGTTCCATGTCCAGTTCTAACTGTTGCTTCCTGACCTGCATATAGGTTTCTCAAGAGGCAGGTCAGGTGGTCTGGTATTCCCATCTCTTTCAGAATTTTCCACAGTTTACTGTAATCCACACAGGCAAAGGCTTTGCCATGGTCGATAAAGCAGAAATAGATGTTTTTCTGGAACTCTCTTGCTTTTTCAATGATCTAGCATATGTTGGCAATTTGATCTCTGGTTCCTCTGCCTTATCTAAAACCAGCTTGAACATCTGGAAGTTCATGGTTCACATATTGCTGAAGCCTGTGTTGGAGAATTTTAAGCATTACTTTACTAGCGTGTGAGATGAGTCATTAGAGAAATGCAAATTAAAACTTCAGACAGGACTACACAAAAAATTAGAAATTTAAGTTTTAAATGTCATTTTATAGTAGCATAAAAGAATAAAATGTCTAGGAATAAATCTAACACAAGACCTCTATGCCAGAATCTCCAAAATACTACTGAGAGAAATTTTTAAGTCCTCAGTAAATGGATGGATGAATATACCACCCACTGAATAAACAGTACCAGGTGTTTATGAGAATGTGGAGAAACAAGAATTTTCAAAATTGTTGCTGAAAGTGTCGAATGACACAAGTATTTTGGGAAACAGTTCGACAATTGCAACTAAAGCCAGATGTCCACGTACAACTCTATGCTTAGGTATTTGCCCAACAGAAATGAGTGCATATGTCGACCAAAGATGTGTACAAGAATATTCACGACAGCTTTACTGGTATCACCAAAATCTTGATTCAGTGTAAATGCCTTTTAACAGGTGAATGATTATAGAAACTGAGATGTGGTCTTACAATGGAATATTGCACAGCAACGAAAAAGGACAAACTATAGCAATAACCAGGATGAATCTCACAGGCATAAAGTTGAATGAAAAAGCTAGACTCAAAAGGAAGCATTGTGTAATTCCATTTACATAAAATTCAGAATGGGGCAAAACTAATCTATAATGAGAGATTCTGGAAGAGTGGTTACTTTAGAACAGACTGATGAGGCGGCATGCAGAAGCCTGGATCTTGACCTGGGAGGAGGGTCCGTGGTGTAGACATAGGTAAAATCGGCACTTGAGTTGGAATGACCAGCTTGTCTTGGGTTACCTGGGACTGACGTGGTTTTAAAACTAAAAGTCCTATCCTGGGGAAATCAGAATGACTGGCCCCTAACTTTAGGTTTGTGTACTTTGCCTTATATATGCTATTCCTCAATTTTTATATATCTGGAAAAGAAAAATTTGCATAAGAAAAAACAATGTTTTCAGTGGCTCTCCGTCACGCTCAGGATGGAGTCCAAACTCCTTCCTATGGTATGTTGTGCTTTCGCAGGGTGGCCCGTGTGCGTCTCTGTTTTCACTTCCTGCCTCATTCCTTGCTCTCTTTCCATCAGCCCCACTGACTGTTGCCAGCTCCCCAAACGTGCCTTACTCTCTCATGCATAAGCTAGTTCCTCTGTCCAGAAACCCTTTTCCCTAGCTCTTCCCAGGTAACTCCAATCCACCATCCTTCTAAGCTCAATTTGGATATCATCAGCTGTCACAAGTTTTCCCTGGCACATATCCAAGGTTTGGGATATGTCATAACACACATTTATAAGTGGTATATGTATATTTATTTATTCCTTTATTCAAGAAAGCATCATACTAAGCTCTTTAAAAAGGTGCTGGGAAATGCCTGGCCCTACCGGGCCTCAGAGTCTAATAAGCATATAAATACACCATGGCAGAAAATATAGGCATACAGGGTGCACACTAAGGCCCCACCTCCCACCAGCTCCCCAGAGCCTGCAGGGAGAAAGAGGGCTTTCAATAACTATTTCAAGAAGAAATGATGCCTGCAAAATAAATTCCTTTAACCTCTTTCAAACACTTATCAGTTGCATGGATTAAAATGTATCATTTTCTTTCAGTCATCTTTAAAATAACCGAGTTTCCTTGCTTTCCTACTCCCTCTCCAGTTTTATTGAGATATAATTGACCAGCTGTATAAGTTTAAGTGATGTAACTTACATAGATCATATAATGATTACCACCATAGATTTAGTGGAGATCCATCATGCTTGCTTTCCTACTTTTAAATGTCATCCAGAAAAGACAGTGGTACTCAGTAGCAGTGAACTGTCCGAAGGTTACAACAGTGTTGTGTGCAATTGTACAAGGCTGTCTGAGTTGAGGAAGTGGAATGTTGTTATGAGCAAATCGTCAGGTCAGACTACCTGGGTTTCAGTCATTTTCCCAGAGCGTTGTGACCTTGCTCCAATACTTAAAACTCTCTGAGTCCCAAGTTCTTCATATGCGACATTGGAATAACAACTGTACCTCTCTCTTGGGGGTTACTGTAAGGATTAAATGAATCAGTACTCATAAAGGACTTGAAAAGTTGACCAACAGGTACACAGTCAGCGCTCAATGAGTGTAGCCATTTTTATGTGGAAGATTAGGCAACAGTGCAGACCTGTCCCCATTCATTATGACTCCAAGTCTCCCCGCTCTCTTCTGAGCCCCAGGCTCACAGCCCTTATAACCGAAAGTATGTTATCACCTGATTAAAATGTGAGTGGCTCAAATTCCACATCAATCAATCCCAGATCCCCTTCTTGATTGTTTGGACTAATTGTCTATTACCTAGATTAAAAACATCACAATCATACTACTTTCCACCTTCTTCCATATCCAGTTATTCAGCAGGGCTTGAAAATTCTCACAGCCGTTACTTTTTATCTTTCCTAATTCCCTTGCCACTTTCAGAAATAGAATTTCAGATCATCACACTTTGGGATTTCTTCCACAGCCTCTTAACTCATGCACACGTGCTAAGTCACTTCAGTTGTGTCTGACTCTTTGTGACCCTATGGACTATAGCCACCAAAGCTCCTCTGTTCATGGGATTATCCAGGCAAGAATACTGGAGTGAGTTGCCATGCTCTTCTCCCCGGGATCTTCCCAACCCAGGGATCGAACTGGTGTCTCTTAATGTCTCCTGCATTGGCAAGCAGATTTTCTTTACCACTAGCACCCCCTGGGAAGCCTGTCTCTTAGCTCAGTCCCCTCTAATTCAGACTGGTATTCCTAGACCATCCTTTGATCCCATATTTTTTGGTCCAGAAATCTTCAGAGGAACCTAATTGTCCTTGGGAATCAGTCAGACTTCACAGTCTGACATTCATTGTCCATCACAATCTGACCTAAAACTACCCTTTAAAGTCAACTTATCTTCTACACAACATTTCTCTGTCAACTTGTTCTCCTAATCTAAAGCACTGTCTGGCAAATTGCACTGGAATTGAGTTGAGGTGCAAGGGCTGTAAGGAGATTCTTTCTCTTCTAAGCCCAGACTTAAAGCTTAGCACCAGCCCCTTATGTGAATGAGGCAGAAAACCTGAATATGCATGACCAAGGAGAAATAAAAGCAACCAAGATGTCTCCTCTCAGGCCAACGTGCTCCCTGGCTTTCCCATCCAGCCACATGGACAGAAAATGAAGACATTTTTTAAGATTCCAGTGTTCTTATCCACCACGAAAGCCTGATCCTGTCATTGTCCTGAGTCTGGCCAGTTGGATTCGTAACTCCTCCAGTGGTGGAGAGTGAACTGGAGTTCTGGCGTCTTCCTTCAACCAGTGTGTGTTAGTCACTCAGTCGTGTCCATCTCTTTGCAACCCCGTGGACTGTAGCCCACCAGGCTCCTCTGTCCATGGGATTCTCCAGGCAAGAATACTGGAGTGGGTAGCCATTCCCTTTTCCAGAGGATCTTCCCAACCCAGGGACTGAACTGGGGTCTCCTGCATTGCAGATGGATTGTTTACCAGCTGAGCTACCACGGAAGCCCTCCTTCACCCAGAGCCTTGACTTTATAGAGCTTCCCACCTTTTCACCTTGCTCACATCATTGACCCTGACTTGAATATCTTTTGCCTATTGAAATTCTATTTGAAATCCTTCCAGATCTAGAATGACATTCTGTTTTTTGATCACCTTTCTTCACTCATATATTCTCAGTTCTTACAGCACTGATTGTACTTCTCATTTGATAGTGTCTTCTGCCTTGCATTATTAGCTGTATTTTCCTGGGTATATATATTTACTCTTAACGGCACTGGCAGTGCCTTAAGCTACAGACCACATCCCTGTGCAAGTCTGGAGCTGTTAATTAAGATTCTCTGGTCTAATTTTTTACTCTGATGCCAACTAAGCTTAATAAATATGTGCTGATGAGTTAAATGTTTTATGCATTAGGCTTTGAGCTATACATTTCAGTGTGAAAGAGAGCTAAAGATATATGCACAAGACTCTTCATTGCTTCTATACTTAGGATGGCAAAAATTAAAAACCAAGACGCGTCCACTAGCAAAGTAATGGATCAACAAAATCTTTTATATGTCTATGTTGAAGCACTACTCTGAATAAAAATAATAGACTAGATCTACATGTATCAACACAGATAGATCTAAAACCATAATGCCCAATGCAAAGAGCAAGTTTTAGAGTTATATCTTACACGTATGTAAATTTTTAAAATACAGCTAAAATAGTGTATTCTATTTGTGGATATGAATAGAAGAAAGATAGGTTATAAAAATATGGATCAAACCTATTCATATTTATCGGTTGAAAGAAGGGATTGGTCAAAGAGTCTTCCAACTGTTTTCTGTAACTTTTATTAAACAAAGTAAACGCAACAACATGGGAGCTTGTTAGATTGTTCTTTGTCTTTTTCTATATTTTCAAAGCTTCTCAAAATGAAGAGAAATAAATAAAAAGATAGCATTCAGCCCAGCCGCCTGTCCTCTGGCTGGCAAGCTGCTCTTCTTATTCTTGTATGAGTGTAGAGATCGGGGCAGTGGGGAGGGCCTAAAGCTGTTGAGAGGCTAGGGCATGGCTTGGGAATTACTGCTGATGGAGTTACTAAATCCTTTCAATCTGCTAGTTTTCTTAGTGGTTTTCTTGTAAGTAAAAGTGAGGTGGAGGTAGGGGGTTGCAGAAGGAAAAGAAAAAAAAAAAAAACCTTGTTGCCTGGTTACAGTAGATCGCTATATGTTGTTTTTCAGCCTCTAAAAGAGAGATGTCTTATTTTTTGTACCATTTTTGGGTTGATGCTGTTTCCAGCAAAGGTCTGTACGTGTCTTATACGCTGTCTGCAATAATAGTAACAACAATAGCAGCTAGCCATTTTAAAGAGCTTACTCCACCCTGGGCATGGTACACTTTACCTACAGTCCATGGGGTTGCAAAGAGCTGGACACGACTGAGCAACTGAACCAAAGTGGACTTGTATCTGTATGGGTAGTTGTGGCTGTGAGTCCCATAAAATTCTATTCCAACAGAGTTCAACAGAAAGAAAATGTGTCAGGTCACAGAGCTTGGAGTCCAGAGATTGACGGCCTTCAGGACTGGTTCATTCAGAGGCGCCATGATATCAGCCGAGACCCAAGATTCCTTCTGTCGTTCTGCCCTACTGTTTGAGGACAGTTGGTCCTACTGCAGAAGAGACCCAGTCTGGCTCAGGCCTGCCCATCCCTAACAAGTCACTATGGAGGAGATGGCTTTTCTAGAAACTTCAAAGCCTTCAGCAGCTGGGGTGGCATGGGTGTGGGAACACCACAAGGGTGTTCTCATTAGTCCTGTGGAGTAAACGCTCTTACAACCTTCATTTCCTAGGTGAGAAGACTATCAGTGAGAAGTTACGCGGTCCATGGCTGGTGAGCACATGCTCTCCGCGCCTGTACGGCACTGCCTTCCAGGACCCTTTGGTGCGAGTTTAACCATAACCAACAAGTCAGCCACATGGTCCTCCTGCCACTGAAACCCCGCTGTGACAGCCAGTGGGTGAACGCCTCTAGGTCTCCGCAGCTCCCTTCCTTCAGCTCCTGACTCCTTCTTCCCTTTTACCACACTGCTGCCATCTCTTCTGCTCCAGGAGCTCCTCTGTCTGCAAGCTGCACTGTGAGTGATGGATGGATGCACCACTTTCCTGGTTCCCTGCTGTCTTTGGGGAGCTGGCCCATAAAGTAGTTTTATATTATTAATCTTTCTTGAAACAAACTGTTGGAGGCTGAGAACAATAACGACAAACTGGGGAAATTTACAGAGGCTCCGGAATCGAACGGTTCTCTTAGTCATTGAGCTGGACCTCTTCCCAGTAAGTAGGCCCGAGGGCTTATCCCAGAGGAAGGGAGGAAGGCTTCCTGAAGCTCACATCTCTCAGTGTTGGGGCAACACCTTGGAGCTCCTCCCCAAGGTCACCTTCTCAGGAGGACCTCCTCCAAGCACTCAGCTGTGGTCTTTCAAGGTGTCCTCCTTGGAAGTGCCACCTCCACCATGGGAGTCTAGTTTTCCTGGATGGGGTGGCTGATTCCCAGCAATGCTGTGCCCCAAGATTCTGGGGTGCCAAGGGAGGCACATGGGTCAGAGTCAGCCAGTGTTATTCATAAGCCACGTGGGCCAGTGAGGCTGTGCGTACGAATGTGCAGATGGATCTTGTTAAAACACAGATTCTGATCCAGTAGGTTTGGGGTGGGGACTCTAGACTCATTTCTGATAGGCTCCAGGGGAGGCTGATGTTGCTGGTGCATGGCCCACACTGGAAGGACAGGGGTATGGACGACGCTCACATTGGCTGGAGGTCAGCCCTCCCATTATGGACACCAGTATGTTTGGGGCTTAGGGCCAAGGAATCAGCATGTCCTGGGAGCCATCCATTCTGGCCTGTCATGATGTTTGGTCATCAGAGACTGCCATCGATGAGTTAATCCCAGATCTCCTCAAAGCCCTAAGTTACCAAAGCCAAAGGGCGGAAGCCAGGGGAAGACACATTTCCTCTTAGCATGAAGGCTAGCTCTAACAGCAGAGAGCCTCCTAGGCCTGGGTGTGGCTGAGAAGAGCTGAGAAGATGCTTGCTGGGGCTGGAGCGAGGGCCAAGACTGGGGCAGGGGAATTACACGGCATGCTCTCAAGGTTCCCCTTCAGCCCTGAACCCCTGAGGTTCTCTAAACCCTAATTCAGGGACAGAAAACAGTGATGAGTCAGGAGCCGCTTGCCTTCTCACCTATTTCCTATTCAGCCAGATTATTCAAAGTGATTTGTGTGAAAGCCAGCTTGTCATTCTAGCCCTGTTTGTTTTGCGTTTGTAGTACTCTCCCCACATAAAGCCCTGCCCCCTTCTCTAAATGATCACAAGGGGTTAATATCATCAATGCAGTCACAAAAGAGTGCGGTTTTAAAGTGAGAAGAAAACTATTGACAGGTTTAAACAAGAGACATAATTAACTGCATGCTCTGGTGATCTGCCAACACATCTTTCTCTCCTTCCAACCTTCTAGCTCTTCCACAAGTCTTAAAAAGCCTGTTTCAGCCTTTAAAGGCAAAAAAAAAACCCCCAAAACCATGGTTTGGCTCTGAGAAATATTCTAATCTTATGCAATTTAAATTTGTGATCATCTCTAAAAGATAACCCGATACAGATGCTGTGGTTAAAAAGCCACTTGGCACTGCCGCCAGCCCCATGTCGTCCATCCTCGCCTTCTGACAGTCCAGCTTTCTCAAGCACATTCTGTCTCAGCAAAGGTCAAGCACTAAAAGTCGGAGAGCTCAGAAATACAAATGAGCACTATCGAAGGCATAGCTGCAGAGGCAGGAGAGGCCTCTGTAGGCAAAGCAACGCAGCCAGCAAACAGTGCGAGCAAAAGCAGGAGAGAAGCGGCATGGCGAGGCTCGTAATCAGGAGAAGCTCTGAAGTCTGTCATTTGGAGGCTTCCAGTATTTTTACTACACCAGTGAGAGAAGAGCTTGGTGAGGAGGGCCATCTTTCATCTCTGATCCTCTCCCAGATCGCGAAAGCAGGGTGAGCACATTTGCATAAAAGAAGAAAGGGACAGATTGTCACTCCAGAAGGACCGGCAGGACACCTGTCAGAAGTATTAAAAAGCAGGATCATCTCACAAAATGTGAAATGTTTCATGGACCAGTCCTGAGAAACTTGGTGGAAAGACTACAATGGAAATAAATAAAATGAGGGCCGGGTCCCCTTGTGAATGAATTCTGGCTCCTGGAAAAAGCCCTCTCCTCTGTCCTTTGTTCCCCTTTGAGAATCCCTCCAGACTGCGAGCCCCTCTTCTGCAGCAGACAGAATGATTGAGTTGGTAGAACTCATGAGAAATATTCTTGCTTCCACTCTCACCCCAGCCAGTGCCTGCCCTACACCCCTAGCAGCCACCCCTGGTGGGCACATCCCCCCCCAACCCTGTCTCCTCGGGCACAGGGAGGTGTGTTCCCATTCTCAAGTCACGCTCAGACCCCGCAGGAGCATTTTCAGTAGACTGAACTGAGACAGTGCAATTAGCACAGTACTCCAGGCCACCGTGAGTTAGGGAGACATTCATGGCTGCTTGCATATCACATGGTTTCCTGAAAAACGCAATCCAGGCAAACAAACCAATTTGAGAACCCTGTCTCCGTGGCTCAGTTCCACCTCAGAAAGGTAAAGTCATGTCTCCCCCAAGAAGGAAACAGAGCAGGAATGCGGTGGAGCAGCGGGCATAGCAGTTGGTACGTGGCCAAGGCGATGCCCTTGGCGTTTGGTGTGTGGTCCACAGCCCCAGTTGCCGAGTAGGAGGACAGTGGTTTGGGGGTTAAATTTCCTGTGCCCACACTCAGGGAGGGGACAGTCCTGCTGCTGCTGCTGCTGCTAAGTCACTTCAGTCGTGTCCGACTCTGTGCGACCCCATAGACGGCAGCCCACCAGGCTCCCCCGTCCCTGAGATTCTCCAGGCAAGAACACTGGAGTGGGTTGCCATTTCCTTCTCCAATGCATGAAAGTGAAAAATGAAAGTGAAGTCGTTCAGTCATGTCCGACTCTTAGCGACCCCATGGACCACAGCCTACCAGGCTCCTCTGTCCATGGGATTTTCTAGGCAAGAGTACTGGAGTGGGGTGCCATTGCCTTCTCCCAGGACAGTCCACTAGCCTCCAAAAGATGTTTTGGGCTACAGAGACAAAGAATTCGAAAGAAATGGGCAGGATTTGGGAAAGGATAGGGATATAGAAGGAGACAAGAGCTTTTAAAGGGACACCTAAGTGAGTGGCAAACAGATCCTTCCCTTCCCCATGCGCTATAGGCAGCTTTGGGCAGGAGGAGGAGGCTGAAGAGCCTGAGCTTGCGAGATGGGAGCTGCCCAGAACTGCCTGCCTGTGACTCAGGGTGGAATTTTCCTTCTGAGCAATGAAAATAGGATGAGGTTTTTGTTGTTGTGGTCAGTCATATTGATCTTCTATTGTTAGATCTCTCTTTCTCCCCACCCCTTTCTCTCTGAGTATCTCTCTCATCACACACACACACACACACACACACACACACATTTACATACGTGTGTGTGGCCCTTTCTCTCTAGCAGCGTTCTAACCTCAGGGAGCATCAAAATTATCTGTGTGTGTGTGTGTTAGTCACTTAGTCATGTCTGACTCTTTGCGACCCCATGGACTGCACTCCACCAGAATCCTCTGTCCATGGAATTCTCCAGGCAAGAATACTGGAGTGGGTTGCCATTTTCTTCTCCAAAATTTATCTATAATGCTTGATAAAAATGTGAATCCCCAGTCCACCTCACCAGAGGTTCTGACCCACGCTGTAAAACCATTTTTACTAATCAGAGTATTCAGCATTACTCTCTCTATCAAACAGAAAAGAGTGATAAAGCAGAGATGAGGCTAAGCAACAAGATAAGCGAGGGCACAAATATAGAAGTGCACAGCTCCAGCCACGCCCATCTTCAGCAGAGATGCTCAGACACCATTCAGGGGTTTAGACATTTCTGTGAGACTGTGATATGAAGTGATATTTCAAGTTGCAGGTCATGGCTCTGGACCAAAAGAATCTCCACCACAGGGCTTCATGGTGTGTTGCTGCAGATGTTGTGGGGAAATCTCTCTCTGGCTGTCTGAGCAGTGACCTCTTGAGGGTGCCTACAGCTGCGTCTAGTCACTGGCTGTTGATGTATGGGTGGGCCAGCCGCAGGGTTTCTGCACATGGGTAAATAGCTCATTTTTTTTTTCCAAATAAAGCAGCATGTGAGATTCTACAGAACAAGTATTTTGGAAATTTATTGTCCTTTATCACTCTTAGGCAGTTTCACTGGGACTTCCCTAAGACTAAGACTAAGTGGCTAAGACTGTGTTCCCAACTGGGGGGCCTGGGTTCAATTCCCGGTCAGTGAACCAGATTCTCCATGTCATAACTAACAGTTCACATGCTGCAACTAAAAAAAAGCAAAAACAAACAAAAAACCCACAAAAAAACCCACCCTTAGGCAGTTTCAAATAATCTCTGTTCTTGGAAGAATGAGCCCAGAGGATTCTTGATTCAAATGTAAACATCAGTGTCTCAAATATCTTCTAGACCAGTGCTGTCCAACTGATAGATAAAATATAATGTGAGCTACACATGTAGTTGTATGTGTGCGCTCATTTGGGTCCACCTCTTTGTAGCCCGTGGACTATCGCCCACCAGGCTCCTCTGTTCATGGAATTTTCTAGGCAAGAACACTGGAGTGGGTTGCCATTTCCTACTCCAACACATGTAGTTAGTTTTTTTATTTTATTAAGAATATATAAAGAAAGATATGACATTGATTTTAATGTTTAACCCAATATATCCAAAGTATTAGGGACTTCCCAGCTGGCTCAGTGGTAAAGAATCCACCTACCAATGCAGGAGATGCAGGAGATGCAGGTCAAAAGGATCCCCTGGAGTAGGAAATGGCAACCCACTCCAGTATTCTTGCCTGAAAAATCCCATGGACAGAGGGGCCTGGAGGACTAGTCCACGAGATTGCAAAGAGTTGGGCATGATTTAGTGACTAAAATAACAACAAGATGCAAAGTATCATTTCAACATATAATCAATATTTTTAAAATTACCAATGTAACACTTCATCTTTTTTTGTCCTAAATCTTCAAATTTGAGTGTGTATTTTACACTTAAAGTCTATCTCAGTTTGGACTAGCCACATTTAAGTGCTCAGCAGCCACATGTGACTGGTGGCTACTGGACTGGACTGTGCAATGTAGACCATGGGTCAACCTGGGACAGGTTGGTGGAACACCCAATGATGGTGGAACACCCAAAGATGGTGGAACACCCAATGATGGTGAAACACCCAACAATGGAGGAACACCCAACGGTGGTGGAACACCCAACGATGGTGGAACACCCAGTGATGGTGGAACACCCAAAGATGGTGGAACACTCAATGATGGTGGAACACCCAAAGATGGTGGAACACTCAATGATGGTGGAACACCCAATGATGGTGGAACACCCAATGATGGTGGAACACCCAACGATGGTGGAACATCCAATGATGGTAGAGCACCCAAAGATGGAGGAACACCCAAAGATGGAGGAACACCCAATGATCGTGAAACATCCAATGATGGTGGAACACCCAATGATGGTGGAACACCCAAAGATGGTGGAACACCCAATGATGGTGGAACACCCAACGATGGTGGAACACCCAATGATGAGGGGAAATGATGGAAGGGAAACTCAGAAGCATTAATGCATGTTTCCCTACCTGATCCATTGGAGAAGGCAATGGGAACCCACTCCAGTATTCTTGCCTGGAGAATCCCAGGGACAGAGGAGCCTGGTGGGCTGCTGTCTATGGGGTTGCACAGAGTCGGACACGACTGAAGTGACTAAGCAGCAGGAGCAGCAACTACCTGATCTATAAAGAAATCCTATTGGGTCGCCCTCCAAAATATGTCCAGAATCCTGCCTCTTCTCACCGCTTCCACTGCTGTCACCATGGTCCAAGTAACTCTCTCACCTGGATAGTCTCTGACTGGTCTTCCATCAATCATTCCTTTCCTTTCCATCTTAGGAACATACTTCCTGTTTGTTTGGTGTTTTTTTTTCTGACAGACTGGTCTTCCCCCAGATACAAGATATCTTCAAGGCAAACCCCTTCACCTCTAAGTTTTTGATCAAATAACTTGATCACACCTTCTCTTTGAGATTTGCCCTACGTAAGAGTATAAATAGGGCTTCCCTGATAGCTCAGTTGGTAAAGAATCCGCCTATAATGCAAGAGACACTGGTTCAATTCCTGGGTCCGGAAGATCCCCTGGAGAAGGGATAGACTACCCACTCCAGTATTCTTGGGCTTGCCTTGTGACACAGCTGGTAAAGAATCTTCCTGCAATGTGGGAGACCTGGGTTCAATCCCTGGGGTGAGAAGATCCCCTGGAGAAGGGCAAGGCTCCCACTCCGGTATTCTGGCCTGGAGAATTCCACGAACAGTCTGTGGGGTCACAAAGAGTCTGACATGACTGAGCAACTTTCACTTTCATGTTCAAGAGTGCAAATGGCCCATCTTCCACCTTCCTGCCCCTCCCCTCTCCACAGTGAGTCCCCCTTGTCCAGATCCACTATAGAATATACTCATGTTGTAGTTTTTGTTTTTAATTTTATTTATTTGTTTTTGGCTGGCTTCTCATTGTGGTGGCTTCTCTTGTTGCAGACCATGGGTTCTAGAGCACAGGCTCAGCAGTTATAACACACAGGCTCAGTTGCTCTGTGGCATGTGGCATCTTCCCAGGCCAAAGATTGAACCTGTGTCCCTTTCACTAGCAGGCAAACTCATCCACTGGACCACCAGGGAAAAGTACCTCACGTTGTATTTATTGTTTATCCTCTGCCACCTCCCCAAATGTAAACTTTATAAAGTAGGAATTCTCATCTGTTTTGATCATTGCTATATCTACAGTGCCTGTAACAGTGCCTGGCAAGTAGTAGGTGCTCAGTAAATATTTGTTGAACAAATAAATGATGAATAAGTGTGGATGCACCCTGAACTCAGCCCTCCCTCAGGCTCCTCTGTCCCACCCTCCTCAGCCCTCTTCCTCACTTTCCCACCACATGCAAAGGCACGCAAAGGAACAGCCAGGATAAGAGATCGCTAACCATCCTCACTAAACAAATTCTTCCCTTAGAGCAATGATTCTTCACTGGTTTTGTTTTTGTTCTTGTTTAAATCATGGACTCCTTTGCAAAGTTGATGGCTGTTATGAATGTTCTTCCTCCAATATCCATGGAAACATAATTTCACATACAATTTTGGGACCTCACAGGCCTCTGTTGGTCATCAGTTAGAGGCCAGGAACCTCATGCTAAGAATTTGTGCCCCAGAGATTCACCCACAGAGTTTTCCTATATGTCTTTGAAATCAAATCTTTCTGCTGCAACAAAAATAGAAACCATATCCAGAAAGAAATTATAGAGCTCTGCAGCCAGAAGGAAATGTAAACCGTGATATAGTTCATCTTCCCTCCCAGGAAAACTCCTTTTGGAGTGGGAGGCAGTTCTGTATCTCATATCTGAAAGGTCTTCCTTATACTTTATCTAAATGGCTCTCATTTTAGGATTAACAGGCCTTCTCTAGTCAGATCTGGGAAAACAAGAAAGCAAGTTGTTATTGTTCAGTCACATTCAGTCATGTCTTACTCTTTGGGACCCCATGGATTGCAGCATGCCAGGCTTCCTTGTCCTTCACCATCTCCCAGAGTTTGCTCAAACTCATGCCCATTGAGTTGGTGATGCTATCCAACCTTCTCATCCTCTGTTGCCTACTTCTCCTCCTGCCTTCTATCTTTCCCAGCATCAGAGTCTTTTCCAATGAGTCAGCTCTTTGCATCAGGTGGCCAAAGTATTGGAGCTTCAGCTTCAGTCCTTCCAATGAATATTAAGGGTTGATTTCCTTTAGGATTGACTGGTTTGATCACCTTGCTGTCCAAGGGACTCTCAAAAATCTTCTACAGTATCACAGTTCAAAAACATCAATTCTTTGGCAATCAACTTTCTTTATGGTACAACTCTCGCATCCGTACATGACTACTGGAAAAACCATAGCTTTGACTGCATGAACCTTTGTCAACAAAGTGATGTCTGCTTTTTAATATGCTGTCTAGGTACTTGACCTAAAAATGGATAAAGATGCCCCTGTGCCCTCCCCTGGGTCCCTTCAGGCCAAATAAACAGATTTTGGGGTCTATTATCTAAGCCAGTGTCATTGGAAATGCCTTTGCTTGGGAAGGCTGGAGCCTGGGCCAGCACAGGAACATATCCCAGACAACCAGAAGACCATGGCCCCTAGGGAAAGGATCACATTCCAGGCAATTCTTCTCCTTTGTCTAGAAATATGGCATGTGTGACTGAGAAAGACACAAAGCAGGGGCTTGCTATAGTCACTTCCCAGAAGTGACTGCCAGATCCACAGTGTTGTCCCAATCTTAGTTTGGGAACAATTAATATGTTTTCATCTCAGTCAATCAGATGATAATCCCCAAACAGGCCTTTGGTCAATGGAATGAGATAAAAGAAAAATTTGCATTATTCTGAATTTTAGCTATTCATTGACTATTGCCTGAAAGCATTAAAAACACTTTACAAAATAAATGCTCAGAGTTCCTTTTCCAAAGCGTGATTCGGTCAGCCAGAGAATAGTGCAACTCCCTGTGCCAGAACTGAAACTGCCTCAGAATTCTTGAAATGAAATCAAAGTATGACAGTCTGTGTCTTGCCAAAGCAAATTCTATTTATTCGGCAATAAAGAAAAAAAAATAAAAACAGGCTAGAATAAAACACAGGATTTATATCAGAGCCTGATCAAAGGGTTTGGACAGATATTGTTCCATCAATATTTTCTGTTGGGATTGCAGTTTATCTA
This sequence comes from Bos indicus x Bos taurus, assembly GCF_003369695.1. NCBI lineage: Eukaryota > Metazoa > Chordata > Mammalia > Artiodactyla > Bovidae > Bos > Bos indicus x Bos taurus. The sequence continues at coordinate 9,397,451 of NC_040095.1, read as the reverse complement.
TAAGAAATAGGTAAGAGGCATTGATAAATTGTGAGACTTCCTAAAGGAACCAGAATTGCACCATCAATGAAACTGAGGAAAAACACATTAAGTTGCCTGAAGAACTTCAAGACTGAATGGAAAGTGAGATCAAACATATTGACTGCTTATAGCTGTCTTTCTTTGGCCACCTTAGGTTAACCAGGGCTCATGGAAGCATGGAGTTTCAGAAAGCCTTTGACATTAGCAACCCCATGGTCCCCTGTGCTGTTTGTTCCCACTGAGCATGGGCAGAGACTACATCCATAACCACCTCAAGTGGATGCTGCTAGCAGTTCATTCATCCCCTCCGTTAACAAACACTACTGATGGGAAATTCACTAGCTCCCAAAGAAAGACCCCAATTCTGTTCAAAGGGCAGTTCTAATTACTACATGGTTCACACCTTTTTGGACCCGAAACTGTTATGGAATAATGTTAATAATCCTGAAGAAGCCAAATAATCCTTCCAAGAGATTTAGCAATTCAGCCAAGCAAAAAATTCCCAAATACTCTACCCTCCCTCATTATCTGACTTGAATCTCTCAAGGCAAGAAAATATTGAGCAATTGTAATTGGCCACATATTGGTATAATGGCATCCTTTTTATTTTTGTTTGTTTTTGTATTCTCTAGACTAATTGCTGTAGAATAACTGTTATTCTAAACAGTGATTGATGAAAAAATTATCTAAGACTTGGAAAATATTATAATTGAACACTTTATAAAAAAATTTTTGAAGGGAATTTCCTGACTCCCAAGTCACAAGGGATGGTCATTTCTATATTCCTTTCAGTTGCTTCCCAGGACCCCTGATGGGCCAGAACTACCAAAACAGTTATGGTATGTTCTGAGAACCGATCAGTTTGGACTGAATTATGGCAGAGTCAACTCAGACGGGGGCAGGAAACCCTGGACATGTGTGTGTGTGTGTGTTAGTCACTCAGTTGTGTCCAACACTTTGCAACCCCATGAACTATAGCCCCTTCTCCAGAGGATCTTCCTGACCCAGGGATCGAACGAGAGCCTCCTGCATTGCAGGCGGATTCTTTATCATCTGAACTACTAGGGAAGCCCAACCTGGACATGTGGGTGGCATTCAAAAGTAAATTTAAAGGACTTCTTCACACAGGGCCCTGCTGAGGGGTTCAGATCACTGTGTGGTCACATCATTAAAAATTCACTGGGGAACACCTCTTAAGAGACACAGGATTTAGACACATCTTTGTGCAGGTGCTGCATTGACTTGACTAACAAATGCTCAGAATCTAGACTGGAGATTTCCTGGGAGGAAAAGCTTTTGCTCTATCCTCTTATGTTCTGTAATTAGACACCTGTGAATTAAACTAAGAAAAAGTTTGTGCTTAGTCGCTCAGTAGTGTCTGACTCTTTGTGAACCCATGGACTGTAGCCCGCCAGGCTCCTCTGTCCATGGGGATTCTCCAGGCCAAAATACTGGAGTGGGTTGCTGTTCCCTTCTCCAGGGAATTTTCCCAACCCAGGGATCGAACCCAGGTCTCCCACATTGAAGGCAGATTCTTTATCCACTGAGCCACCGGGGAAGCTCAAAAAGACAGGTTAACAACAACAAAAAAGGTATACAACTTTCACTAATGTTTTACATGCGTAGGAATTCACAGAAAATAAGTAAAACTCAAAGTGGCTAGACTTGGGGGCTTTTATACCATTTTAACAAATGAAGGGGACTTTGGGCTTCAGGGGAGAGTAGATTATGGGGAAGTGACTAGGAAAAACTTGGGATGATGAATGGAAGATAGGGGCTACTTTAGAAAGGTCTGTTTGCACAGACTGGTTTTGGTATTGACTCTGAATCTTCATCACTTTCAGCTTAAAATAATCCTTACACCTAAGTGGCATATTTTGGGGTGGCCTATCCTAATTTTCACAGCATCCTTCAGGTTGTAATACAGGATGGTTAAATTCTCCTAGTAAACTATCTTTTCATTGTGAGTAAAGGGATAACTTTCTCTTGCCACAAAAGGGGAACAGGATTAGATGGAAAATTTAGATTTTGTTCCCTCCCTGGCACTAAGGTCTCTACCCCCAGAAATATTGGAGAGGGGAAACTGACTTTTAATAACCGACCTCGATGCTTGAATGAACTAATTAAAGGGAAAAGGGCGTTGGGACATCACACCTTTTTGATGGGAGAGACTGGGCTGTGGAGAGTTGCTGGGAACCTCACTTTCTGGAACATACCTGTTGACTCCTAGAAATGGAATTCTTTCAGGGACAAGGATAACCTGGGAGAAAATGTTCTGGGATCAGACCAGGCTTGGGGCTTATGCATAGGCTTTTTATTTCTCAACTTTCGTAACTCTTATCTACAAATGTAGCTAAACTTTTCCTTTCATTTGTAGGTGAAAATCCTGAAAAATTATCCCTGAGGTTGTAGGCTAAATTGGTTGCTAGGGTTAAAGAATTGTAAGGACGCCTTCCTTAAGGAAAAGTCAGTAATTGTACTCATCTTGAGGAATTTTAGTAGTTTGGGGGTTTATGTACATGTTCATGCCAAGACATGAAATTAAAAATCCATCCCTCTAGCTACTGGAATCCAGTTTCCTAAAATGTAAGATCATAAAGTTTACCAATTGGATATCATGAACTAAAGTCCTCATTAAAATAAGTGGAAATCTTAACCTCTCTTTGTAGGAAATATAGATATAAATAAATATATACTGTATTTTGAGATCTTAATAAAAAGGGTAACATTTTTTTACACCATTTTTATAGAAGCACTGCTCAATTGTAAACCTATTCCAAGTTTAAATGAATGAGCATTTTCCTTTCTAAAGTGGAATTGAATCTTCTACACCCAATCAACAATGCTGGGATAATTCAAATTACTTATTAATAGTTACAAGGCAAACTATTAGAGAAGATGTAGCTGATTTTACCTAATGCCTGACCCTAACTGGAAACTAATTTTTGCACCTAAAATCACCAAGAACCAGGCCCTTATTTACATCTGTATGTCCTGAAAGCATTCTTTATATCACGCCCCACAAGACTGGGATGGATGGGAATTGGCAGTGGGTCACAGGATAAAATGAAAGGAAATTGATTACAACATTCTGGTACTTGAAATGCAGTTCGAAAGACGATGTTTTAAATAGGTATGTTGGTGGAATCTATAATGCCTTCTGGAGAATGGGCAAGCAGTTTGGTACTGGATGCTGTAATGGAAGAATGGGCAAGGGCCCAGTGTTATGTGGCCACCTGAGTGGGAGGAAGTTTGAGGGCGAATAGATACGTGTGTTTGTGTGGCTGAGTCCCTTTGCTGTCCACCTGAAGCCAGCACAGTACTGTTAATTGACTATACTCCTATAGAAGATAGAAAGTTTAACAAACAAAAAAGAATGGGCAAGAGCAGACATAAAGAAAGAGGGAAACAGGTTCAAACTGTGGCACTCAGATGGAAGAAGCTAAGTATTTATAACAACTTTTTAGCCTATTGAAAAGATAGGATACGAA